>NW_027507750.1:2319570-2911252 GCF_037356315.1 Lithobates pipiens | reverse complement strand
CAGTCTCCTGCATTGTTTGCATTGGTTTTCCTTGGACTGTTAGAATATCTCCTGTGCCAGCGATGGGCTCCCCTCTAGACGACGGCTCCCCCTATCCACAAGAGGGCACCGTTTCCATCTATACGGCCTGCCACACAAGCACTTCCTGTGAGTGTATATATTTGTACATTTGTGTTCTTATATATATTTTATATTAAATCATGAAGCCCCCTCCCCCCCCCCACAGCCTCTCCCCCCCCCCCCCCACAGCCTCTCCCCCCCCCCCCCATACTGCCCTGAGCCCCCTCTCGATCCAGCGATGTGCATGGGAGCCTCAGCTGTCTTGGGTCTCTCTCTCAATCACAGCCAGTGAGCCAATGAGGAGTGAGTGGGGGCCGAGCTGTGGTTCTATGTGTCTTGCGGGCGCATAGTGCGGGGCTCAGGAGCAACGCGGCTCGCTATTGGGGCACTGGGCAAGGGGGAGGAGCCAGAAGAACCCGGCGGGGGACCCGAGAAGATGAGGATCGGGGGTTGCTCTGTGCAAAGCCATTCCAGAGAGAGGTGGGAACGTTTGATGTGTTATTTTATATAAGAAAAGAACCTTTAATATGACTTCAATCCTTCGCAGGTCCCAAGAACCTCCTCCAGGCGGATCCCGCCAAGAAACCGCGTTCAGAAATAACAGCCAATAAGGAAGAATTGTTGTTGGTTCCACGTAATTTACAGCAAAAAATACCGTTTTTTACTTGTAAATGTCAGAAAAAGGCCGAGTCTTACATTGGACCCTGGGCAAACACACGATATTATCAAAAGTATTGGGACGCCTGCCTACGTAGACACATGACACATGAACTGTAATGACATCCCAGTCGGAGGGTTCAATATTGAGTTGGCCCTTTGCAGCTATAACAGCTTCACCTCTTCTGGGAAGGTCGTCCACAAGGTTTAGGAGATGTGTCTATGGGAAGGTTTGACCATTCTTCCAGAAAAGCATTTGTGAGGTCAGGTACTGATGTTGGATGAGAAGGCCTGGCTTTGGCGTCTCCACTCCAATTCATCCCAAAGGTGTTCTATCGGGATGAGGTCAGGACTCTGTGCAGGCCAGTCAAGTTCCTCCACCCCAAACTCACTCATCCATGTCTTTATGGACCTTGCTTTTTGCTCTGGTGGGCAGTCATGTTGGCTGCCCGCCTTAAGAGTTCCCTTCACTGGAACTAAGGGGGCCAAGCCCAACTCCTGAAAATCAACCCCAACACCATAAACCCCCCTCCCCCCCACCCCATAATCCCCCCACACACCATAATCCCCCCACACACCATAATCCCCCCACACACCATAATCCCTCCCCTCCACCAAATGATTTTCACCAGTGCACAAAGCTTTAAGGTCCTTAAAGACCTAGATGAGTGGGTTTGGGCCCTCCCGAATCCACTTATCAACTATTTGGGGGCAGTGCCTGCTTAAGAGGCAGCTGTTTTGGACTCCATGACCATGACTGGGCCCGGGGCAGCTGCCCCTTTTTGCCCCTGTATTAAAGACAGCCCCCGAATGGGACTTTTTTTTTTTTTCCTTTATTTCATTAGCACATTAGCTTTGCTCTATATATTGATGATCTTTTGCATATTGATTTATTTTATTTTAAGTTACACTTTGGATATTATTTAAAGTGGCGCTACTCCTTTTTCTATAAAGAAATGTACTTACATTTTTTTTATTGGATATGTTTTATGTCAGAAAGTAGAAAATATTGTTTTTTTTTATTGTTTTTTTCTTTTTCAAAATTTGATGTCATTTATATAATAAAAAGGTGATCAAATACCACCAAAAGAAATCTCTCTTTGTGGTAAAAAAAAAATGTCATACATTTGGTTTGTGTACAGTGTTGTATGACCGCAAAATTACCAGTTAAAGTAACGCAGTGCAGAATAGCAAAAAATACCTTGGTCATGAAGGGGGGGGGGGGGGGGGGGGGGTAAAACCTTTCCGGAGGGCAAGTGGTTAAAAATACTTTCAGAATGTAACGGCTGCTGAATGGTCCCAACAGGATGGAGATGATGGAGATGAGGCTGTCCTCCCCATCGTACAGCGAATGGAACAAAGAAGACAAACATCGGTTCTCTTCAATCATAATGATGTATCCGCCGATATCATTGTAAATCTCCAACAAATGACCGGAGCGGCGGAATGATCCGGGGGGGGGGGGGGGCGGCGAGAATTACCCCTCTCTAGATGGCTCAGTGTATAAATCTGGGGGGATTTATTGTCTGATTTCCCAGCATATTGAATTGTCAGTCCTCTTCTTCTGAACGTCACATAAACCTCAATGTAGCATTATATGACCTTCAGGAAGTGAAGACTCCGGAGAGACGAGTACATGGTGCTCCTCACCGACACCAGGAGACCTTCACACCAGACGGATCTCCTCACCGACACCAGGAGACCTTCACACCAGACGGATCTCCTCACCGACACCGGGAGACCTTCAAACCAGACGGATCTCCTCATCGACACCGGGAGACCTTCACACCAGACGGATCTCCTCACCGACACCGGGAGACCTTCACACCAGACGGATCTCCTCACCGACACCAGGAGACCTTCACACCAGACGGATCTTCTCACCGACACCGGGAGACCTTCACACCAGACGGATCTCCTCACCGACACCGGGAGACCTTCACACCAGGCGGATCTCCTCACCGACACCGGGAGACCTTCACACTAGACAAATCTCCTCACCGACACCAGGAGACCTTCACACCAGATGGATCTCCTCACCAACACCAGGAGACCTTCCTACCAGACGGATCTCCTCACCGACATGGGAGACCTTCACACCAGACGGATCTCCTCACCGACACCGGGAGACCTTCACACCAGACGAATCTCCTCACTGACACCGGGAGACCTTTACACCAGATGGATCTCCTCACCGACTCCAGGAGACCTTCACACCAGACAGAGCTCATCACTGACACCGGGAGACCTTCACACCAGAGAGATCTCCTCAACGACACTGGGAGACCTTCACACCAGATGGATCTCCTCACCAACACCAGGAGACCTTCCCACCAGACGGATCTCCTCACCGACACGGGAGACCTTCACACCAGACGGATCTCACTGACACCGGGAGACCTTCACACCAGATGGATCTCCTCACCGACACCAGGAGACCTTCACACCAGACAGATCTCCTCACCGACACCGGGAGACCTTCACGCCAGACAGATCTCCTCACAGACATCGGGAGACCTTCACACGAGACGGATCTCCTCACCGACACCGGGAGACCTTCACACCAGATGGATCTCCTCACTGACAGCGGGAGACCTTCACACCAGACAGATCTCACCAACGCCGGGAGAACTTCACACCAGACAAATCTCCTCACCGATGTCGGGAGACCTTCACAACAGACAAATCTCCTCACCGACACCGGGAGACCTTCACACCAGATGGATCTCCTCACCAACACCAGGAGACCTTCCCGCCAGAAGGATCTCCTCACCGACATCGGGAGACCTTCACACCAGATGGATCTCCTCACCAACACCAGGAGACCTTCCCACCAGACGGATCTCCTCACTGACACCGGGAGACC
Source organism: Lithobates pipiens (assembly GCF_037356315.1). Taxonomy (NCBI): domain Eukaryota; kingdom Metazoa; phylum Chordata; class Amphibia; order Anura; family Ranidae; genus Lithobates; species Lithobates pipiens. The sequence goes on along the minus strand of NW_027507750.1, from coordinate 2,907,669 downwards.
TTCACACCAGATGGATCTCCTCACCGACATGGGAGACCTTCACACTAGAGCGGATCTCACCGACACCGGGAGACCTTCACACCAGACGGATCTCCTCACTGACACCGGGAGACCTTCACACCAGATGGATCTCCTCACCAACACCAGGAGACCTTCCCACCAGATGGATCTCCTCACCGACTCCAGGAGACCTTCACACCAGACAGAGCTCCTCACTGACACGGGAGACCTTCAAACCAGGCAGATCTCACCGACACCGGGAGATCTTCACACCAGATGGATCTCCTCACAGACACCGGGAGACCTTCACATCAGACGGATCTCCTCACCGACACCGGGAGACCTGCACACCAGAAGGATCGCCTCACCGACCCCGGGAGACCTTAACAGCAGACGGATCTCCTCACAGACAACGGGAGACTATCACACCAGACAGATCTCCTCATCGACACCGGGAGACCTTCACAGCAGATGGATCTCCTCACCGACACAGGAGACCTTCACACCAGACAGATCTCCTCACAGAAAATGGGAGACCTTCACACCAGACGGATCTCCTCACCGACACCAGGAGACCTTCACACTAGATGGATCTCTCTCTCTCTCTCTCTCTCTCTCTCTCTCTCTCTATGTATATATATGTGTTTATTTATTTATTTTTGCAGAGGCTCAAGAGAATAAAATGGTGGTGGTTTTTAAAATGCAATTTTTTGGGTGAAAAAAATACACAAAAGATGGGACATTATCAACATCCCATTGGATGAAACGCGTCGGACAGAGTTTCTTGTGCCGACGTCACGCTGCTATGCGATCCTGGGGTCGGCAGCAGCTGTTTATGTGAGTACAAACAGGCAAAAAAACAAACAAAAAAAATAAACTCAGCGCTCGTTTGAGGAGAGACCCTGGAGGTGTACACAGATCAAATAAATGTGATTTAAAAAAAAGTCTCTCAATAAGAGGGACAAAGTCCATAGTAACAGTCTCTAAGATAAAGAGGGGTTTTAGATAATTTTCCAGCAAATAATACAGATTTTTTTCATGATAATCCTCACTGGCGGTCTATCTGGGAGTGGTTACAATAGTAGACACGTGCAATTTATTTAGTTTCGAATTTGTGTTTTTTTTTTAACAAATTTTGAAAAATATGTTAATTCTGGAAATATGCAAATGAACAAAAACCCGAATTTTTCCAAATATTTGTAAATTTGAATATTTGTAAATTCCTAAATTCTAAAATTCGTAAATTTGTAAAATTTGAAATCCGAAAAATTCGAAAATATGAAATAATAACTGACTAATAAAAACGTAACTATTACTAACTGTTAAATTATAGGTATTGGAATTTCATTCAAATTTGGCTGTAAGTGAACGCAACGAATACGAATTTATCCGAACTTACTAATTATCAAAATTAATGAATGCCGCATCTAAACGAATGGAATGTAACAATTTAATAATAAATAATAATAATAAACACTTTTTATTATTATTATTAATAATAATTAATAATTCGTTTAGATGCGGCATTCATTATATTCAATAATTAGTAAGTTCGGATAATTTGTATTCGTTATGTTCACTTACAGCCAAATTTGAATGGAAATTCCATGAATGATAGGTATTGGAATATCCTTTAAAATTTAGCTGTTAGTGAATGTAACGAATTCAAATTTATCCGAATTTATGAATTATCCGAAATAACTAATGCCGCATCTAAACTAATGGAATGTAACACATTAATAACAAATAATAATAATAATAAACGCTTTTTATTATTATTATTAATAATTAGTTATTTTGGATAATTGATAAATTCTGATAAATTTGAATTTGTTACATTTACTAACAGTCAAATTTTCAAGGATATTCCAATACCTATCATTTAATACTTATTATTAGTTAGTATATCTTTCGAATTTTCGGATTTTCTTTCTTATTTTTGGATTTTCGAATTGCGATCATTAACGAATGACCCGAAAAAACCCCCCAAAAAAAACGAATAAAACGAAAACAAACACATTTTCATAAATTCTAAAATTCCGAAATTTTGAAATCCGAAAATCCGAAAATATGAAATAATAACTGACTAAGAAAAACGGAACTATTACTAACTGTTAAATTATAGGTATTGGAATTTCCTTTCAAATTTGGCTGTAAGTGAATGCAACGAATACGAATTTATCCGAACGTACTAATTAGCGAAAATAATGAATGCCACATCTAAACTAATGGAATGTAACAATTTAATAATAAAAAATAATAATAAACACTTTTTATTATTATTATTATTATTATTATTATTATTATTATTATTATTATTATTATTATTAATAATAATAATTAATAATTAGTTTAGATGCGGCATTCATTATTTTCGATAATTAGTAAGTTCGGATAATTCGTATTTGTTATGTTCACTTACAGCCAAATTTGAAAGGAAATTCCATGAATGATAGGTATTGGAATATCCTTTAAAATGTGGCTGTTAGTAAATGTAACGAATTCAAATTTATCCGAATTTATGAATTATCCGAAATAACTAATGCCGCAACTAAACTAATGGAATGTAACAAATTAATAATAAATAATAATAATAATAATAAACACTTTTTATTATTATTATTAATAATTAATAATTAGTTATTTTGGATAATTCATAAATTCGGATAAATTTGAATTTGTTACATTCACTAACAGCCAAATTTTAAAGGATATTCCAATACCTATCATTTAATACTTATTATTAGTTAGTTATTCTTTAGAATTTTTGGATTTTCTTTCTTATTTTTGGATTTTCGAATTGCGATCATTAACGAATGACCCGAAAAAACCCCCCAAAAAACGAATGAAACGAAAACAAACACATTTTCATAAATTCTAAAATTCATAAATTTTGAAATCCGAAAATTCGAAAATATGAAATAATAACTGACTAATAAAAAACGGAACTATTACCAACTGTTAAATTATAGGTATTGGAATTTCCTTTAAAATTTGGCTGTAAGTGAACGCAACGAATACAAATTTATCCGAACGTACTAATTCGCGAAAATAATGAATGCCACATCTAAACTAATGGAATGTAACAATTTAATAATAAAAAATAATAATAAACACTTTTTATTATTATTATTATTATTATTATTATTAATAATAATAATTAATAATTAGTTTAGATGCGGCATTCATTATTTTCGATAATTAGTAAGTTCGGATAATTCGTATTTGTTATGTTCACTTACAGCCAAATTTGAAAGGAAATTCCATGAATGATAGGTATTGGAATATCCTTTAAAATTTGGCTGTTAGTAAATGTAACGAATTCAAATTTATCCGAATTTATGAATTATCCGAAATAACTAATGCCACATCTAAACTAATGGAATGTAACAAATTAATAATAAATAATAATAATAATAATAATAATAATAATAATAATAATAATAATAATAAAAAACACTTTTTATTATTATTATTAATAATTAATAATTAGTTATTTCAGATAATTCATAAATTCGGATAAATTTGAATTTGTTACATTTACTAACAGCCAAATTTTAAAGGATATTCCAATACCTATCATTTAATACTTATTATTAGTTAGTATATCTTTCGAATTTTCTTTCTTATTCTTGGATTTTCGAATTGCGATCATGAACGAATGACCCGAAAAAATCCACCCAAAAAATTTACATTTTTCGGCAGTGCACGTGTCTATAGTAATGATGACGATGATAAAAAATAAAAAATAAAAAACATTTTCTTGCCGGAACGATACAACTCGGGAACGGAAAGAGATAAATAAAAGCCGTCCATTCATACATTATGCCGCTCTGTGGAATTAATAGATTGTCATTCCCAAGACGATTGACCTTTATGCCGTACAAAAGGTAAAATTTAGTCCTATCCTTCCAGGCGGATATATAAATGGGGAAAGGTTGAGTCGGGTTCGGCGGCGGCGGGGGGGGGGGGGGGGGGGCGCGGGGGGGGGGGGGACAGGATGATCTATAGATGGAACACGCACACAGCCATACATCATGTGAAGTCAAAGGAACTCCACATTTCACAAGATACATTTCCTCGCATCGCCTTCATTCCTGGAATATTTTATATCCTGGGTTTTGCCGCCGCCTGCGTATTCCGTGCTGCTCCAAGCGTTCATACGTCTCCGGAATGCTGATGATACGTCAGCGGTGTGGCTTTAATGATAACGTATTTGCGTCAAAAAATAGGAAAGTAAACACATTCAGGATTAATAACCGGGGCGACTACCGACACGCAAACTTCTTCTGACCCCCGTCCCTTATTATATCCCATTCAAACCTCATCCCACAATTCATATGTGGAGCTACCCCCATAGGAGCCGCATGCATTTAACAGTGCAGAGGCAACCGGGCACACAAGCAACAGTCCATTCACCCCTCCTCCAATATATAGTCTAGGGCCTGGGGGGGGGGGGGGGGGGTGAAACTCAATGTAACCCTGGGTCACATCAGTGTTATGGTTACCCTCAAAGGGCCGGTTGTATCAGTAAGACTACACTATATTGCCAAAAGTATTGGGACACCTGTCTTTACACACACATGAACTTTAATGGCATCCCAGTCTTAGTCCGGAGGGTTCAGTATTGAGTTGGCCCTTTGCAGCTATAACAGCTTCACCTCTTCTGGGAAGGCCGTCCACAAGGTTTAGGAGGGTGTCTATGGGAATGTTTGACCAATCTTCCAGAAGAGCATTTGTGAGGTCAGGCACTGATGTTGGACGAGAAGGCCTGGCTCACAGTCTGCGCTCTAATTCATCCCAAAGGTGTTCTATGGGGGTTGAGGTCAGGACTCAGTCAAGTTCCTCCACCCCAAAATCACTCATGCATGTCTTTATGGACCTTGCTTTGTGCACTGGTCCAAATCATTTGGTGGAGGGGGGATTATGATGTGTGTGTGTGGGGGGGGGGGGGGTTATGGCGGGGGGTTGTTTTTCAGGGGTTGGGCTTGGCATCTTAGTTCCAGTAAAGGGAACTCTTAAGGGGACATTTTGGACAATTTCATGCTCCCAACTTTGTGGGAACAGTTTGGGGACTGGCCTGTTCCTGTTCCACCATGACTGCCCACCAGTGCACAAAGCAAGGTCCCTAAAGACCTGGATGAGCGTGTTGATAGTGAACTGTGCAGGCCAGTCAAGCTCCTCCACCCCAAAATCCCATGAATTTTTTATTTTAGCCATGTCTCTCTGCACTTCCTGTTTGCCTGATTATTGTGCTCTATCCAGCTAATTGGAAAAAATGTGCCTTTAATGCCTCCTACACGCGGTCGGAAATTCCGATTATGTTGTCGAAAAATCTGATCGTATGTGGGCTCTATAGGATTTTTTCTGTCGGAATTTCCGATGGAAAAAGTTTGAGAGCTGGATACAAAATTTTCCGACAACAAAATCCAACTTTTTCCGATCGTGTGTAGAGAATTCCAACGCACAAAGTGGCACGCATGCTCAGAAAAAATTTGGAGATGAAAGCTATTGGCTACTGGCCTCGTCCCGCCATACGTTACGAACGTCACCTCGTTCCGAAATATATATTTTCCAACAACTTTGTGTGACCGTGTGTACGCAAGACTAGATTCGGCCAAAATCCGTTGGAAAAAAATCCAACGGATTTTGTGGTCGGAATGTCCGAACTGCGTGTATGGGGCGTAAGAGGTATGGGTGGTAGTGACGTTTTGACTTCCTTGGTATGGAGACGGGTGGGGGGACCATCTTAGCCTCACTCGTCTCCATACCAAGGAAGTGACAGGACCCGATCGCCTCCGCCGTTGCCGACGGCTCCGGCAAGCGCCGGAGGGCGTGGGAGAGCGTTAGGAGGGTAGCACCTCTCCCGCCACCGATAACGGTGAACTCGCAGCGAATCCGCCGCAGAGACCACCATTATCATTTACCGGACCGCTGCCTGAAGAGATGGATACCTCGGATGTGGCAGCAGCTGCTGCCGTTACCGAGATATCCCTCTTCAAGAAAGGACCGTACATCGGCGTGCGGTGGTCGGTAAGTGGTTAAGTGACCAAGGGAGGAGGTGTAGATATAGAAGAGAAGAGGTCCAAGAAGAGAGACTTGGGGGACCCCCACACAAATAGGAAGTGGAGAGGAGCGCTGCGATGGGAGAGGAACCAGAATAGAGCAGCATCTTGGAGGCCAAAGGAAGGGAGTTTATTGAGAATGAGGTCAGCAGTATGAAAGGCCACAGAGGAGTCTAGTAGTAGGAGTATTCCAGAGATTGTCTCTAACTAGTTGTGACGAACCCTTGTCCTCAACAGGACTATGTCCGCTGTAAATGGTCCCTTTGTCCAGAACCACCCCACCCCACCCTTGGATTCAGGGCGGGGTAAACTGTCCAATCATAATAGACACAAAGGTCAGGTGTCTTATCATCAGGGAGAGCTGTTGGAGGCCTCCCCCCCTCTACATAGACATCCCCCCTCCACATAGACAATGACATCCCCCCCTCCACATAGACATCCCCCCTCCACATAGACATCTACCCCCCCCTCCACATAGACATCCACCCCCCCTCCACATAGACATCCACCCCCCACATAGACATACATCCCATAATATACGTTTCTTCCAAGGCAGGCAGACACAAACAATGGAATACAACCACACCCCAAACGATCACAGCAAAGAGTCCACAACAGCATGAGACAACACGCAATATATACATGTAGCGCCCTGCTCCTGAGGGGCAGACACTATTGTTGTTTTCAAATTTAATTATCTGAAGCTGTAGTTTGGCGCAGACTAATTTCTCTAAAAGTTCTGGTTTCTGTACCAGTCCAGTTGGGTTGCACTGATTCCCACCCTGACCGTAGGTGTCGCTGTCACCATCGGTGGGGGTGGAACAGCAGCAGGCTGGATGCATTGAATGCCACCTCTTGCTCCTAAATGGTTGAGTGGGTGTGGTTTCCCTGCTGTGCTTTCTGGGAGAGGTTATTTAAGGTACCAACGCCATTTTTCTAGGTTAGTTTTCCAGGGGGCCGTGATCCCAACCCCAGGGCCCTCCTGGACTGGGGTCTGTGTCGCATGGTCTTGCGCCTCGGGGCCGGCTGGCCTGAGGCTTCACAACTGAGAGTGTAGGCCCAGGAATGTCTTGGGGCCTACTGATCCAGGGTTGGTGCTGTGCTGTCTCGCCTGCGGGGAGAAGCCAAGAAAAGCTGGAGGATCCAGGGGGAGGACTTTTCCAGTGGAAGACCGAGCGCAAGGCTGGTGTCTCTGGAGGAGCCTGGAAACTCAGTTTGAGGACGCATCCAGGATCAATATCCTTACAGTATCGCCGGGTCGGCTGAAAGAATCTGGTACTGTATGGTAGTTCTTCCTAAAAACTCTCAAGGATCTCTAAGTTTGATTAACAAGTCTGTGGCAGAGACTTTGTTTGGCATCTCATCGGCTGCCAGGTCAAGTGAGAGGGGCCTATCCGGTGACTGCTGGATCCAGTCTGTGGAGCTGTTTGTCCTCTGGATCCGACTGATACCTCCAACCTGCAATTACCAGGTGCCTGAACTCCCCTTATCATCAGACCCTCTATTGAAGGACTGTGTCTTGTGTCTCTTTGATGTTACCCCTAAATAAATCTTCAAAAAGGACCACATGTCTGATCTATCATCATTTGGGCTACTTTCCACGGGACCCCCCTAAGATGAAGAAGCGAGCAGGTGAGGTAACGGTAAGCCCCAATAAAACCAGCAGCTCCTTCGGGGGTTAGTGCTACATACATATATACAGCACTGAGTCTGACAAGCACAGATAAGAGTGGGGTTCTCAGTCACCCTGTACCCCTAATGGGCACAGGGTGATTTACACATAAGACGGTCCGGGGAAAGCTGGACAAGGAGTTTTTCAGAGCTCTCCAAGGTAAGCTAAGTTGCACAAACCCCCCACCCAAAGTGACTCCCGTCAGAGTCTCTAATCGTTTTTTATCTGTTTCATGTAGATCATGTATGATGATTGTTATGCTTTGTTTTTATTATGTGATAGGAAATGAAAATGTTGCATGTATGTGTCTTTTTCTTCATGAAGTCTAAATTCTAATGAGTAAAATGTTCAGTAATTCTAATTATTACAGTTCAGTATTTCCAAAGTATTCACTTCTATTTTTTGCGCTCATAATTTTTACCTAATCCTGGTGGCATTTCCTTCCTAGCCTCCATCCGTGATGGTGCACATGCCGCGATACATCCGTGTGAGGGGTTAGCGTGTCTAAGCATGTCTATGAGGGAATCCTATTTTCAGTAACAAAGCTTCCAAGGAAAAAAAAACTTGTAAATTATTCACCAGCGCGGGCGATAAACAAGATGCTGAATCTAACGAATCTTAACTTATTTATGTAACATGTGTCGGCTGTTCACACCTGTATTGCCAAGTCTCAAACCGTCGCCGTGGATTACCGGCTTCACTTGCAATAAAGTCACCGTAGCATTATGCGTTACGGCACGGCGGCTGCTAACATTGACTTAACAGAATGCTTCCTCCCCATGGAAGGACGCCATGCTGGAGGGGGCGAGTTCACTCGTCGTCTCATCTTATATTCCCCGAGCAGTACTTAATGTTCCTCAGGTCAAGGGCAAGACTTTAACCACTTGCCCTCCAGAAGCTTTTACCCCCCCCCCACCCCTTCATGACCAGGCCATTTTTTGCTATTGCGCTACTTTAACCGCTTGCCGAGCAGCCGTCGCAGTTGCATTGCGGCAACATGGCTCGGCTGCACGAATCGCCATCACGTTACGTCGCTTCTACGAATCGCCGTCACGTTACGTCGCTTCTATTGGTGGCCACTAGGGGCGCCCCCTAGTGTTAACCCCCTTCACCGCCAGTGACATTTTTACAGTAATCCATGTATTTTTATAGCACCGATCGCTGTATAAATGCCAATGGACCCAAAAACGGGTCAAAAGTGTCCAACGTGTCTGCCATAATGTCGCAGTCCCGATAAAAATCGCAGGTCGCCGCCATTACTAGTAAGAAAAAAAAAATTATAATAAAAATGCTATAAATCTATCCCCTATTTTGTAGACGATCAATTATGTGATATGAAATATTATAAATGTAATAAATATTATTAATATTTATTATAAATCTATCCTATAATCTATAATATATAATATATAATAATCTATCCTATATATAATAAGATTTAAATCGAATTATATATATATATATATATATATATATATATATATATATATGATATATATATATATATATATAATACATATATAAATAAATATATATATATATATATATATATATATATATATATATATATATATATATATATATATATATATATCATATCACATAATAATATTTAATTAAATTTAAATTAAATCAAATTATCTATACTATTATAAATCTATCCCCTATTTTGTAGACGCACAAACCGTCACAAAAATCCTATAATCTATAATATATAATATATATAATAATCTATCCTATATATAATAAGATTTAAATCGAATTATATATATATATATATATATGATATATATATATATAATACATATATATATATATATATATATAAAAAATTTAATTTAAATTAAATCAAATTATCTATACTATTATAAATCTATCCCCTATTTTGTAGACGCACAAACCGATCAATATATGCTTATTGCGATTTTTATTACCAAAAGTATGTAGATTACATATCAGCCTAAACTGAAGCAAAAATATTGGGGGATATTTATTGTAGCAAAAAATACAAAATATTGTGTTTTTTTTTCAACATTGTCGCTCGTTTTTGTTTATAGCGCAAAAAAATAAAAACCGCAGAGGCGATCAAATACCACCAAAAGAAAGCTCTATTTGTGGGGAAAAAAGGACATCAATTTTGTTTGGGTGCAATGTCGCACGACCGCGCAATTGTCAGTTAAATCGACGCAGTGCCGAATCGCAAAAAATGGCCCGGTCATTCAGCAGCCAAATCTTCCGGGGCTGAAGCGGTTAACTGATAATTGCGCATACAACTCTGTACCCAAATTACATTTATATAATATTATTCACACACAAATAGGGCTTTATTTTGGCGTTATTTGATCACCACTCTGTTTTTTTTTTTTTATTATTATTATTATATCAATGAAAAAAGACCAAAAATGCTGGAAAAATATATATTTTCTATTTTCTTTTATAAAACTTTCTTTCTTTCTCTTTTTTTTTGCTACTGAAAGGGGGGGGGGGGGGGGGTGGCAACTGATGTCTATGAGGACTTTTTCCTTCTTTCTTTACAATAAAAGTGATCATCCTATTAATACCCTAAAATACAGCTTGGACCGGCGCAACGCATCGGAAAAAGCCTCCGCCACAGAACCACAGCATACACTCACCGGACACTTTATTAGGTACACCTGCTCAGTTGCTTGGTAACATCAGCCAATCATGGGGATGGGGTATCACCGGTTCAGGCTGGTGGTGGGGGTGTAATGGTGCGGGGGATGGGATATCACCGGTTCAGGCTGGTGGTGGGGGTGTAATGGTGTGGGGGATGGGATATCACCGGTTCAGGCTGGTGGTGGGGGTGTAATGGTGTGGGGGGTGGGGTATCACCGGTTCAGGCTGGTGGTGGGGGTGTAATAGTGTGGGGGATGGGGTATCACCGGTTCAGGCTGGTGGTGGGGGTGTAATGGTGTGGGGGATGGGGTATCACCGGTTCAGGCTGGTGGTGGAGGTGTAATGGTGTGGGGGATGGGGTATCACCGGTTCAGGCTGGTGGTGGGGGTGTAATGGTTTGGGGGATGGGGATTCACCGGTTCAGGCTGGTGGTGGGGGTGTAATGGTTTGGGGGATGGGGATTCACCGGTTCAGGCTGGTGGTGGGGGTGTAATGGTGTGGGGGATGGAGTATGACCGGTTCAGGCTGGTGGTGGGGGTGTAATGGTGCGGGGGATGGGGTATCACCGGTTCAGGCTGGTGGCGGGGGGTGTAATGGTGTGGGGGATGGGGTATCACCGGATCAGGCTGGTGGTGGGGGTGTAATGGTGTGGGGAATGGGGTATCACCGGTTCAGGCTGGTGGTGGGGGTGCAATGGTGTGGGGGATGGGATATCACCGGTTCAGGCTGGTGGTGGGGGTGTAATGGTGTGGGGATGGGGTATCACCGGTTCAGGCTGGTGGTGGGGGTGTAATGGTGTGGGGGATGGGGTACCTGAGTATTGTTGCTGACCATGTCCATCCCTTTATGACTACAGTGTCCCCCATCTTCCGATGGCTCCTCCCAGCAGGATAATGCACCATGTCACAAAGCTCCAATCATCTCACCACTGGACAATGAGGCCCCTGTCCTCCAATGGCCTCCACACTCACCACATCTCATCCAATAGAGCCCCTTTGGGATTTGGTGGAACGGGAGATTGGGCTTCATGGAAGTGCAGCTGACAAACCTGCAGCAACTGCATGATGTCATCCGGTCACTATGGAGCAAAATCTCTGAGGAACGTTTCCAACACCTCGTTGTAGCTATTTCACCAAGAATGAAGACCAAAGGTTGTCCAACCCGCTACCAGCAAGGGGGACCCAATAGAGTGTCCGGTGAGTGTATATACTGTATAATGTTTTTGGAAGAACATGCAGAGACACACTAAGAGACTAACAATTTCATTTTACTGATGCCAAACTACAGCAACTTAGAAAGCAATAATTATGAAATTGAGGCCTCACATTCCAAGTTCTCACCAAGTCCCACCATTGCTGCTTCCAGGAATTCAGTACAAGAATAAAACAGCAGATCCTGGCACAATATTGGCCATCAATGATGGCAGAGACTTGCAGAGGGGAAATATGGAGGTCACCACTGCTGACGTTGCTTCTCAATATACCGGCGTCGGGGTTGGGCTCAGCCCTTCCTTCTCTGAGCTGCCCGCTCAGCTGTCGGCTAATTGCCAGCTCCTATCTCTGCACAGTTACTCACCTGTTGATGATCCTGCTCATAAGTCCTGCCTACTTAAGCCGTTCAGTCCAGAGGATCTCTGCCTCGCCTTGGTCAACATCACAAGAGACTTTCTCCTGCGTTCCTGTTTAAAGACTTGCTTTAGTGACATCCCTTCTGGCTCCAGATCCTGCTTGCTGTTCCCCTACATTGATCCCTGACTTTCTGGCTTGGCTGACTATCTGTCCCGGTTTCTGAACGTTGGCTATGTTTTGACTACGTTTGTTCTTTTTACTTTTTACTATTAAACAAGTGCGATTTAACTGTACTTCTGTCTCGGCCTGATTTCATGGTTTCTGACAACCGCCACCATACCTGTCGTGCCGATCATCGGTATTCCCTGAGCCCATGTCCCAGAACAAGCATGCAGATTCGGTGTTCTAATGTCATTCTCCATCTACATGCGTGTTCTGGGTCAACACCTCGACTAGTCCTAAAGTCAGAGACTGCCAGGCAACACAGATTGTGCGAGGGAAGTCAGAAACCGCAATGTCTGTGGTTTTCCAAGTACAGTTTTTCTTTAACGGCGGATATTGTTCTACGCTAATTAAACAGAAGGAAGCCGCGAGTCTTCAGACAATGTTGGGCTTTAGTTATCGGACCTGAGAACAAAACCTAAATGGCAAAGAATGAATACATTCAAGTTCTTTATGCTGTAGAGCGCCCGTCCATCACACTCTCTTGGTCCATAAGTTGGTGATCTGGGAACCCATCTGACCCTTTCTGTTTGTGAAGCAGGATAAGAATTCCCAAGAAAATCCCATTGCAGGTGGAGGTGGTTTGCTCAGACAGCAAAATGCAACAAAGTGTCAATACCGACAATATACGAGGACTGTACCAAAAGTAATGCAACAATGGGCATTACACAGGCTGTTCAAAGGTCACGTGTTGGTAGAGTAACTCTTCCTCTATAGCAGGCTTTCTCAACCTTGTGACCCTAGAGGAACACCAAAAATGTCCATGTCTCGAGGAAACCTTATAGAAACCAAATCAGCAGGCAGTGGGCGTAACTAGAACCTTCAGGGCCCCGATGCAAGAAACCATGAAGGGCCCCCCTGAACCCCAGCCAGGGCCCTTCCCTCCGAGTCCGGCGGTGGAACTCCAGGGCGTGGTCACAGGTATGACCTTTGTGAGCCCTGTAGTTCCACCACTGGCATCAGTAGTTTTTATTTATTTATTTTTTACATTTTTTAGGTGCCCCATTGGGGGACTGTCCCTAGGCAGGATGGGGTCCCGGTCCCCAGAAGAGATGAGGTCCTTTTCTCCAGGGCAGATGAAGTTACTGCTCCCAGGTGAGAAGGGGTCCCTGTCCCCAGGGGAGGTGGGGGTCCCTGTCCCCACGTGAGAAGGGGTCCCTGTCCCCAGGGGAGGTGGGGGTCCCTATCCCCAGGGGAGATGGGGGTCCCTGTAGCCAGGGGAGGTGGGGGTCCCTGTCCCCACGTGAGAAGGGGTCCCTGGCTGGGGAGAACAGACATCGGACTGAGCGGCAATGCATGGAGCAGGAGAGGGGTACTTTGAGGAGCCGGCTGAGGACACAGGTCATGCGGGGAATGCACAATTAAAGAGCAGCCAGTGCGATAGTCGAGCATGGAGCTCTGCTAGTCACCCTCCACCTCCAGCCACCCGTGTGCATGGTGCACTGGTACCCCTAGCTGCCTATGCTGCTGCCGGCCATATGTAGAGGGGGCTGCATGGGCCCCCTGCATCACAGGGCCCAGTTGCGGTCACGACTGCTGCACCCCCTATAGTTATGCCCCTGTCAGCAGGGCTCAATAGGAACAATGCTCCTCATATTGGTGGTCAATAGGAAGAATGACCCCCTTAAAGTGGATTTCAGAATGCCACCCTTAAAGACAGCTAAAAAGATATTTGGTGTCATGCAGCTGGGCTTTGCTAAGTGGTGCTGAACCTTGAAGTCTGTAGGCATCATCAAATAGGTGGTCCACCAGCCACACCTCAAGGAACCCCTAGCAACCTCTGGAGGAACCCCAGGGTTCCACGGAGCCCTGGTTGAGAATGGCTGCTCTATAGTAAGGTTTCTTCTTCTTTTTCATTGCAAGTAAATACTGGATTCCAAGCAGAAGCAATGCGCTGTCATTGAGTTCTTGATGAAGGAGGGGTGCAGGCTGTCCGATATCCACAGAAAGCTACAGAATGTTTATGGAGATATAACCACGAAGAAGAGTCACCAATGACAAGACATGGCTCTTCCCAATGGTGTCTTCTCCGTAAACATTCTGGAGCCTTCTGTGGATGTCGGACAACCTGCACCCCTCCTTCATCAAGAACTCAATGACAGCACATTGCTTCTGCTTGGAATCCATTCTTTACAGAAGAAGGAGAAGGAGAGGGAGAGGGAGAGGCAGAGGGAGTAGGAGAAGGAGAAGAAGAAGAAGAAGGAGGAGGAGGAAAAAGAGAAGGACAAGAAGGAGGAGGATGGGGAGGAGAAGGAGAAGTTGAAGGAGAAGGAGGAGGAGAAGAAGAAGGAGGAGTAGGAGGAGGAGGAGAAAGAGAAGTAGAAGGAGGAGGAGGAGGAGGAGAAAGAGCAGGAGAAGGAGGAGGAAAATGAGAAGGAGAAGAAGGAAGAGGAGGAGAAAGAGAAGTAGAAGGAGGAGAATGAGAATGTGGAGGAGAAGGAGAAGAAGGAGGATGAGACGGACAAGGAGGAGAAGATAAAAGGAGGAGGAGGAGGAGGAGGAGAAAGAGCAGGAGAAGGAGGAGGAAAATGAGAAGGAGAAGAAGGAAGAGGAGGAGAAAGAGAAGTAGAAGGAGGAGAATGAGAATGTGGAGGAGAAGGAGAAGAAGGAGGATGAGACGGACAAGGAGGAGAAGATAAAAGGAGGAGGAGGAGGAGAAGGAGGAGGAGGAGGAGAAGGAGGAGGAGAAGGAGGAAAAAAGGAGGAGGATGAAAAGGAGTTACTCCTCTTTTGGACATTCAGAAACCAATTATCTTCCCCCTTTTTTTTAATCGACTCTTTTATACAGTAGAGCTGAGCTCAGGCGCGTTTGGATGCTCATCCAAATCCATGTTACCAAGCCAAGCCAAGATGGACCAATCACATACAACGGGGGCAATCCCTACCCTGCAGCCACACGTATACAAGCAATATGTATATGTGAGGCTGCAGGGTGGGGAATGCCTCGGCCACAGGTGATTGGTCTATTACAGGTTATAAATTAACCAATAGATACTATTTCAAGAGCTGGTTCTGTCCAGCTCAGCTGAATGCTTTTAAAAAAGTCCTGGATTATTTCCTAAATGTGCAGAATATAACTGGGTACTGACTTTTATAGGTAAAGTTGGTCCAGGGAAAATCTGATTGACTGTTGGGGGATCAGGAAGGAATTTTTTCCCCTGCTGGAGTAAATTGGATCATGCTTTGATTGGGTTTTTTGCCTTCCTCCAAATCAACTGTGGGTATAGGATTGTGTATTCCCCCCCCCTTTTATTGGTTGAACCAAATCAGGGGTAGGCAACATGGGGCTGCCCAGCTGTTGTGGAACTACATTTCCCATGAGACATTGCAAGGCTGGCAGTTACAATTACTCCCAGAGGCATGATGGGACTTGTAGTTCTGCAAAACCTGGAGGGCCCCAGGTCGCCTACCCTTGAACTAGATGGTCTTTATTCAACCAGAATACCTATGTAACTATGTACTATAATTCAAACAGTACATTAAGGCAAAGACTCTTACCTGTATTTGGCATCACCAGCCGCCCTCCTTGATGGCCAAAAAGTCCACAGACTCTCATCTCCGGCTTGGAGGAAACAGAGGACAGGTTCTGAATGTAGGGAGTTTTGTTCCTATTGTGTAAAGTTCCAAAGCACCTGTTGTTCCCATGAGGAAATGTCCCCGAGAGGGTCTTGCTGTGGAACTCCGGCCTCTCAGTCACCCCCAGTGACACCATAAATGAACTTTGCACTTTGACCTTGATGTCTGTTAGGGGGTTAAAGATTGAAGATTCGGTCATTAGCTCTTTGTCCATGGGGTCCTGGAAACAAATGGGACCGCTGTAGGTTCTGCTGACCGTTAAGTCAGGCTGGAGCGAGGAGTTCAGCAGAAGAGAGTTACCTGCAAGACAAAAGGGATCAGCTGTCATCTGGTGACCACAACCCAGGCCTTGTCATGAATTGCACAGGTGACCATTGTGATAGACTCCCCCGGGACAGAGGCTTTTGGAGGGGACTGAATGCTAGCCTCTGGTTTACTGACTATGGGCCCTGGTCTGTTAAGGGGAATCTTTGTTTCAGCTCCCAATGCACCTCCCACGTCTAAGTCATCCTGTGTCTATTAGGGGCACAGGGTGACTGAGAAAATGATGTACAGCTATTTAGTGGACATTGAGAATGCGGTGTGGATTAGTAAAAAAATTGAACAGTAATATTTATCCACAGTATCCCCAGGAAATATACAAAGACTATTCCTGGTTTGTTTGTATCTGAACTATACATGTTAATTGAAAGAGCTGATCGCATTGGCCTCTGTACAATGTGGGCGATGGATAGTCTGCTATTGGGGGCTTCTGCTATTGAGTGAAGGAGTTCTGTGTTTATACTTAATGTGTATTGTGTCTTCTGAGCTAGAAGACGACAAGTCTGACTTGTCGTCTTCTGTGTTTATACTTAACCAGTTGCCGACCGCCGCACGCCGATGTACGTCGGTACAATGGCACGGGCAGGCATAAGGACATACATGTACGTCCCTTGCCTCCCGCGGGTCGGGGGCCCGATCGGGCCCCCGCCCGGTGCCTGCGGCGGTCGGTATTCGTACGGGAGCGATCCCGGACGAGGGGACGGCCATTCATTCATGGCCACCCCCTCGCGATCGCTCCCGACGAATAGAAATCCCCGGTGACATCACTTCCTCTCCTGTAATGTAAACACAGGAGAGGAAGTGATGTATTCTCTCCTCCGTGTCGGTATTTTTCGTTCCGACACGGAGGAGAGCGGATCAGTAAGTTGCACCAACACTCACACACACAGTAGAACATGCCAGGCACACTCACACCCCCCCTTTACCCCCCGATCACCCCCCCAATTACCCCTGCCCCCCAGTCACAGTGACACCAATGTCATTTTTTTTTTTTTTTTTTTTTTTTTTTGCATTGGTGTCATTTGTGACTGTAATAACTGTTAGGGCAGTTAGAGTTAGCCCCCTTTAGTTCTAATGTACCCCCCTAACCCCCCCAATAAAGGTTTAACCCCGTGATCACCCCCCGTCGCCAGTGTCACTAAGGCTGGGTTCACATTGCAGCGGTTTATGAGAACGAATGTGATTCGCACCGCACTGCAGTGCAAATCACATCCGATCTCTGTGCGATTCGAGTTCAGCCATTCGCCGCACCCGCCGCACCCGCCACACCCGCCGCACCCGCCGCAAATTCGCACGGGACCCTTTTTTTGGCCCGCAGCAGAATCGGATCGCATGGGTGTTCACACCATGCGATCCGAGTTTGCAGATCGCACTGCGATATGCGAACTGATCTGGGGGTGTCAGTAACATTTCACTGACACTCCCAGCAGTTCGCATAGGGCAGTGTGAACTGCCGCCGGGAGGCATGCGATGCGGGAACCCGCCGCGGATTCGCGGCGTTTCCGCATCGCTCCAGTGTGAACCCAGCCTAATAAGCGATCATTTTTCTGATCGCCGTATTAGTGTCACAGGTGACGCTAGTTAGGCAGGTAGGTATTTAGGTTCGCCGCAGCTTTTTATAGCGCCAGGGACCCCCATATACTACCGCATAAAGCCCCCTGATTGCCCCCTAGTTAACCCTTTCACCAGTGATCACCATATAACTGTTACAGGTGACGCTGGTTGGTTAGTTATTTTTTTATAGTTTCAGGGCACCCGCCATTTATTACCTAATAAAGGTTTAACCCCCTGATCACCCGGCGGGTGTCATTTGTGACTAATAACTGTTAGGGCAGTTAGGGTTAGCCCCCTTTAGTTCTAAGGTACCCCCCTAACCCCCCCAATAAAGGTTTAACCCCGTGATCACCCCCCGTCGCCAGTGTCACTAAGGCTGGGTTCACATTGCAGCGGTTTATGAGAACGGATGTGATTCGCACCGCACTGCAGTGCAAATCACATCCGATCTCTGTGCGATTCGAGTTCAGCCATTCGCCGCACCCGCCGCACCCGCCGCAAATTCGCACGGGACCCTTTTTTTGGCCCGCAGCAGAATCGGATCGCATGGGTGTTCACACCATGCGATCCGAGTTTGCAGATCGCACTGCGATATGCGAACTGATCTGGGGGTGTCAGTAACATTTCACTGACACTCCCAGCAGTTCGCATAGGGCAGTGTGAACTGCCGCCGGGAGGCATGCGATGCGGGAACCCGCCACGCATTCGTGGCGTTCCCGCATCGCTCCAGTGTGAACCCAGCCTAATAAGCGATCGTTTTTCTGATCGCCGTATTAGTGTCACAGGTGACGCTAGTTAGGCAGGTAGGTATTTAGGTTCGCTGCAGCTTTTTATAGCGCCAGGGACCCCCATATACTACCGCATAAAGCCCCCTAATTGCCCCCTAGTTAACCCTTTCACCAGTGATCACCATATAACTGTTACAGGTGACGCTGGTTGGTTAGTTATTTTTTTATAGTTTCAGGGCACCCGCCATTTATTACCTAGTCTCACTAGTGTACCCCTAAATTTAGGGGTGTCTACTTTCCAAAATGGGGTCATTTGGGGGGGGTTTGTGCCATCTTGGCATTTTATGGCCTTCAAAACTGTAACGCCCTTAGAAAGCCTGAAGGCGGTGCTTGGTTTTCGGGGCCCCGTACGCGGCTAGGCTCCCAAAAAGTCCCACATATGTGGTATCCCCATACTCAGGAGAAGCAGCAGAATTTATTTTGGGGTGTCATTTCACATATGCCCATGGCATGCATGAGCAATATATCATTTAGTGACAACTTTGTTAAAAAAAAAAAAAAAAAAAAAAAGTTTGTAATTTTCCCGCAACTTGTGGCAAAATATAAAATATTCCATGAACTCAACATGCCTCTCAGCAAATAGCTTGGGGTGTCTACTTTCTAAAATGGGGTCATTTGTGGGGGTTTTGTGCCATCTTGGCATTTTATGGCCTTCAAAACTGTAATAGGTAGTGAGAAGTGAACTCAAAAATTTACGCCCTTAGAAAGCCTGAAGGCGGTGCTTGGTTTTCGGGGCCCCGTACGCGGCTAGGCTCCCAAAAAGTCCCACATATGTGGTATCCCCATACTCAGGAGAAGCAGCAGAATTTATTTTGGGGTGTCATTTCACATACGCCCATAGCATGTGTGAGCAATATATCATTTAGTGACAACTTTGTGTAAAAAAAAAAAAATATTTTTTTTTTTGTCATTATTCAATCGCTTGAGGCAAAAAAATAAAATATTCAATGGGCTCAACATGCCTCTTATCAATTTCCTTAGGGGGTCTACTTTCCAAAATGGGGTCATTTGGGGGGGTTTTGTACTGCCCTGCCATTTTAGCACCTCAAGAAATGAGATAGGCAGTCGTAAACTAAAAGCTGCGTAAATTCCAGAAAACGTACCTTAGTTTGTAGATGTGACAACTTTTGCGCAAACCAATAAATATACAATTATTGACTTTTTTTTTACCAAAGACATGTGGCTGAATACATTTTGGCCTAAATGTATGACTAAAATTGAGTTTATTGGATTTTTCTAATAACAAAAAGTAGAAAATATCATTTTTTTTCAAAATTTGCGGTCTTTTTACGTTTACGCAAAAAATAAAAATCGCAGAGGCAATCAAATACCATCAAAAGAAAGCTCTATTTGTGGGAAGAAAAGGACGCAAATTTTGTTTGGGTACAACATTGCATGACCGCGCAATTACCAGTTAAAGCAGCGCAGTGCCAAAGTGTAAAAAGACCTCTGGTCATTTACCAGCAAAATGGTCCGGTCTGAAAGTGGTTAAAGAGGGATTCCACCTACAAAAAAATATTAAAAGCCAGCAGCTATAAATACTACAGCTGCTGACTTTTAATAAATGGACACTCACCTGTCCCGGGGTCCAGCGATGCAGGCAGCCGAGGCCGATCGATCGCTCGGCTCTCGGCTTCTGCCGCCATCATTCTAGGTGAGGGAATCAGGAAGTGAAGCGAATCGGCTTCACTTCCCGGGTCCCTACTGCGCATGCGCGAGTCGCGTAGCGCAATAGGAATTGTCCACGCTGTCTCTGGGACCCGTGTGTGTCCCCAGCAGACAGCGCGGCAGGACAGGAAGAGGCATAGACTCCCACGGGAGTCTATGCCTGGCAGTGGGTGTAAATACCTGTCTTTGACAGGTATCTCCACCCCCCTCCCCCCTGAAAGGTGCCAATTGTGACACCGGAGGGGGGGGAGGGTTCCCATCAGCGGAAGTTCCACTTTAGGGTGGAACCCCGCTTTAATGTGTATTGTATCTTCTGAGCTAGAAGATGACAAGTCTGACCTGAAGGGTCAAACTTTGGAGTCACGTCGGCTGGTTAAATCGGCCTTTCCCAACTTTTTCAACATAGAGGAACCCTTGAAATAATATTCCAGTCTCAGTGAACCCCCTGCTAAAAATGACTATATCTACAACTCATGATACTTTAATGTGATGGTCATTGGGAAGAATGCTCCTTACACTTATGGTCATTGGGAATAATTACCACCCTATTAAAAGAGCAATGGTGTCGGTGAGAACTTATCTAAGAGGCAGAAATTTGCCGTTGCTTCAGGAACCTCTAGCAACCTCTGGAGGAACCCTGGTTGAAAACACCCTGAGTTAAATGATTAGTTAATTAGCTCATGTTTCTGGTTACAGTTGTATTGTTAGGGTAATATTGGGGGGGGGGGTCTTTCTCAAGTGTATAAAAGCCTGTATTCTTTAAATAAACAGTTCTGGTGTACTCCAAAACTGGTGTTGCCTCCTTCTTGGGGTTACTATAGCCAGATCCATTGGTCTCGTGTTCCAGGACTTGGGAAGCAGTTTCTCTGTGGAGATGCCCAACAGGGTGTCCGGAGTCCGTCTCAACCCTGTGTAGACAACCATCAACTAACATCCCAGGTTTTACTCTTTTAGGATTAAACCCATTTAATTTTAGCAAACCAGCAGATAGAATTTCTATATATACACCCCCCCCCCCCCCCCCCGGTACTAAATCCTATGTGATATAAGCCATCAAAGCGTTACGGGAAATACAGAATGTGCACTCATGTATCTCAGAGTTAATATAATTTTACTATGCACTTACATGCTAAGCCATGTCGTCCCCATTATGGGCTCCCTATCTATATTTCATACACATTTCATAGCTGCGGTAGTATGCATGGATGAAGCATGGATGAAGCATGGATGAAGCATGGATGGAGCATGGATGGAGCATGGATGGAGCATGGATGAAGCATGGATGGAGCATGGATGGAGCATGGATGAAGCATGGATGGAGCATGGATGGAGCATGGATGAAGCATGGATGGAGCATGGATGGAGCATGGATGAAGCATGGATGGAGCATGGATGGAGCATGGATGAAGCATGGATGGAGCATGGATGGAGCATGGATGGAGCATGGATGGAGCCGGCTTGCTTCACTGTCACAGAAGGTTCACTTACTTAATGTAGCTTGCCGAGCTCTGTGACTGCGTATAGGAATAATTCCCTCTATAATGACTTTCACAAGTAAATAAGATTTGTTTTCATTGATTCTATTTGAAAGACGCGATTCTTTAACGCTCGCACCTTTTTGGTGGTTGGTAAAAAAAAAAAAAAACGATCCGAGCAATAAATGATACCCAGGGCTGTATTTATCAGAGACGTTCCTCCTGAGCTATAGAACCAGGAGAAGGCGGGTGGGCGAAAAAATACTTACTGGTACAATAAAAGCGAGCTCCAAGCGGATGAAAAAAAAAACCTGGAGTTTTATATATATATATTTTTTTTCACTTTAACAAATTAACACTTTGGGGGGAGATTTAGTAAAACTGGAGAGTGCAAAATCTGGTGCGGCTCTGCAGAGAAACCAATCAGCTTCCCGGTTACCGTCCAAGCTTAACCACGTGCCGACCAGCCGCCGCCATTATACGGCGGCAGATCGGCTCTTACCCGCGAATTGCCATAGCTGCACATCGGATCCATATCAGGCACGCGCGCGCCTGCTGGACGGCTGGGGGGGGGGACCCAATGTGCGTGGCAAGTGGCCACAATGTCAGCCACCCACCTGCGATCGCGGCAGAGAGAGTCAGAACTGGGATCTGTCAATGTAAACGGGCAGATCCCCGTTCTGACAGGGGAGGAGAGATAGAGATCCGCTGTTCCTATTGATTAGGAACAGCGATCTCTCTCCTCCTCCAGTCAGTTCCCAGTTAGAAACACCTCCCTTGATCGCCCCCCCCTCCCCCTAGTGGTTAACCCCTTCCCTGCCAGTGACTTTTACGCAGTAACCAGTGCATTTTTATAGCACCGATCACTGTATACATGTCAATGGTCCTAAAAAAGTGTCAAAAGTGTCCGATCTGTCCGCCCCGCAATGTCGCAGTCCTGCTAAAAATCGCAGATCACTGCCATTACTAGTAAAAAAAAAAAAAAAAAATTGTATAAATCGTATTATTTATTTATTTTTTAAATTACATAAATCTTATTCTCTATTTTGTAGACATTATAACATTTGCGCAAACCAATCAATATACGCTCATTACGATTTTTTTTTTTTTAACCAAAAATACGTAGCAAAATGGTCACTGCCATTACTAGTAAAAAAAAAAAAAAGATAATAAAAATGATATAAATGGTATTATTTATTTATTTTTTTTAAATTACATAAATCTTATTCTCTATTTTGTAGACATTATAACATTTGCGCAAACCAATCAATATACGCTCATTACGATTTATTTATTTTTTAACCAAAAATACGTAGCAAAATGGTCACTGCCGTTACTAGTAAAAAAAAAAAAGATAATAAAAATGATATAAATCGTATTATTTTTTTTTTTTTTTTAAATTACATAAATCTTATTCTCTATTTTGTAGATATTATAACATTTGCGCAAACCAATCAATATACGCTCATTACGATTTTTATTTTTTTTTTAACCAAAAATACATAGCAAAATGGTCACTGCCATTACTAGTAAAAAAAAAAAAAGATAATAAAAATGATATAAATCGTATCATTTATTTATTTTTATTTTTTTTTTAACCAGAAATACGTAACAAAATACATGTTTGCCTAAAACGATGAAGAAATTCATTTTTTTTTTAACTTTTTTGGGATATTTATTATAGCAAACAATATTCTTATTTTTTTTTTTTTTTTTTTTTTTTTTAATTGTCTGTCTTTTTTTGTTTATAGGGCAAAAAAATAAAAACCGCAGAGATGATCAAATACCAACAAAGGATGGAAAAAAAAAAGGATATCAATTTTATTTTGGTACAGCGTCGCACGACCGCGCAATTGTCAGTTAAAGTAACACAAAAAATGGCCTGGTCATTAAGGGAAAACATTTTTTTTTACGATACGGCACTGCGTTGGTTTAACTGACAATTGCGCGGTCGTGCGTCGTTGTACCCAAACAAAATTGATGTCCTTTTTTTCCCCACAAATAGAGTTTTTTCTTTGGTGGTATTTGATCACCTCTGCGGTTTTTATTTTTTTTGTGCTATAAACAAAAAAAGAGCGAGTTTAAAAAAAAAAAAATATATATATTTTTTACTTTCTGCTATAAAATTTCCAATAAAAAAATGTCAAAAATAAAATTTCTTCGTCAATTTAGGCCAATATGTATTCTGCTGCATGTTTTTAGTAAAAAAAAAAAATCCCAATAAGCGTATGTAGATTGCTTTGCGCAAAAGTTATCGCGTCTGCAAACTATGGGATATTTATTTTTTAATGTTTTTCTTTTTTTACTAGTAATGGTGGCGATCAGCGTTTTTTTAAGCGGGACTGCGACACTGCGGTGGACAAATCGGACACCAACTGACACTTTTTTGGGGACCAGTGACACCAATACAGTGATCAATGCTAAAAAAAATATGCACTATCACTGTACTAATGACCTTAGCTGGGAAAGGGTTAACATCAGGGGCATTCAAAGGGTTAAATGTGTGCCTAGGAGTGCTGGGGGGGGGGGGGGGGGAGTTGCACTGTGGAAAGGTGTTAGTGTCTTCCCTTGTCAGAGAACGGCGGTTTGCTTTGTTTACATAGGCCGACCGCCATTCTGCCTATCTCCCGAACGATTGGTGGGTCCCGACAGACGTCGCGTCCGACCTGCTGATTGGCTCCCACTGTGTCCAATCACAGTGGGAGTGGGTGGCGCGTGTGCGCACCCCAGACTGGGAAGTGCCAGATCACGTACCTAGTAGTATGTGTGGGGCAATCGTGAACAGGTTAAAGTGATTTTAAAGGCAAATAAATATATATATATATATATATATATATATATATATATATATATATATATATATATATATTTTTTTTTTTTAAATAACAAACATGTTATACTTACCGGCTCTGTAATGGTTTTGCCCAAAGCAGCCGCAATTCTCCTCTTCTTGGGTCCCCCGCTGGCACTCCTGGCCCCTCCCTCCTTGCCGTGGGGGCACCTGGGCAGGCTCGTTCCCAAGCCGCTGCTCTGTCTGTCCATTCAGACACAAAAGGGTGGATCAGCCCCACCCCTGCTCTGGCCTCATTGGCTCACTGATTGTGATTGACAGTAGTGGGAGCCAATGGCTGTCTCAGCCATTGAGGAAGCAGAGACCCCCGGAGAGGCAAGGCTCTCGTGCACTTCCCTGGATCGAGATGGGGCTCAGGTAAGTATTGGGGGCTGGGGGCAGGGGGAGGGGGCTGCTGCCCACACGTGTCTTTTTTTTATACCTTCATGCATAGAATAAAGAAAAACCTTGAGCCTTTGTAACCACTTTAATTGAACAAGCTGAAGTTAGAATCTGATTGGCTCCCATGCACAGGCGCACCAGATTTTGCACTCTGCAGTTTTAGTAAATCTCCCCCCTTGACTACTTTTCCTGCTATTGGATCATCTCATTCTCTGCTGGCTCATCTCAGCCCCTTTTTGTCATCACCAAAGTAAGGACCAACTTTTCCTCTCGATGCCTCTTTCCCTGTGGCCGGTAGAGTTGGTTAAAGTCACGTTATGACATAAATCGTGTTGCGCTAATGTGAAGAATCCAAAATTGTGTTTCCAGACGGGAAAGGGTCTCCGCCACCAAAGAGCCACAACTGGGGGCTCAACAGAATTCTACGAGTCTCTTGTGGAGTCATACAGGGAATGGAATGTGATGATGATGATGATGATGATGATGATGATGATGATGATGATGATGGTGATGGTGATGATGATGATGATGATGATGATGATGATGATGATGATGATGATGATGGTCAGCATAAGGCAAATCTTCCAACTTCCTCTAACAGTCTCGGCGGCTGGCCAAAGGCATTGATGCCCATAAGTATCCTCGGCCCATTTTTGTCCTATTGATTCGCGTGGAATGGGGACCTGTCCTGGACAGATCTCTGATATGGATCATTTACCTTCCTGAGCATTCGGTCTCCTATTCTTTTCTGAGGTGTCGAGATGCGGAGATGGACGGAGAAGACCTAAGAGCTCTGTGATACCTCTGCCGCTGTTCCTCAGAATACCCAAGAGGCATACTCTAGGACAGGGATGGAGAACCTCGGCAGCCCAGATGTTTCGAGAACTACATTTCCCATGACGAAGCTCATGCACTCTGCAGTGTGGTGGAGCATCATGGGAAATGTAGTTCCAAAACACCTGGGGTGCCGAGGTTCTCCATCACTGCTCTAGGAGTTCAGGGAACAGGTAATGACAATACAGAGGAACGAAGACCTGTCACCGGCTTCTGGTAACGAGCTATGACAAGGCACACCCAAATTACATGTGAAAAATCAGCTACACTCAATGTATTTATAGAAGCGGCCATGGTTGTCACACTGGCTGGACTTCATGTCCATGACTTGGTGGATTGATGGGACTAGTGGTTTATAAGATTCTTTGTGTAGAAAAGTCCCAGGCCTCCTTCAGTCTAATGAGAACCTCCAGAGCCAGGGATAGCTGACATCCTTCAGTACAGAGTGGGTTGCAAGGCATAGTGGGTGCAATCTAAGGTAGATTAATGGGCGCCAGACACTTCTTGGATGTCCGGGACTTTTTCAGTCTAATGAGAACCTCCAGAACCAGGGAAAGCTGACATCCTTCAGTACAGAGTGGGTTGCAAGGCATAGTGGGTCCAATCTAAGGTAGATTAATGGGCGCCAGACACTTCTTGGATGCAAAGAGGTTTTATTTCTCTTGAACAGAACTATGGGGAAGAGGGTTAGGGCCAGGGCACCCTTAGGTAGTTGCACTGTTAACTGGCCTACCCTGAGACTTCTACAGGTAGACAGCCATGCTGAGAAAGGCATCCAGCAAGAGTAGGAATGCTGTCTCCTACGGCAACAGTCTTAGAACAGTTCCTAACACAAG
Source organism: Lithobates pipiens (assembly GCF_037356315.1). Taxonomy (NCBI): domain Eukaryota; kingdom Metazoa; phylum Chordata; class Amphibia; order Anura; family Ranidae; genus Lithobates; species Lithobates pipiens. Next base: position 2,881,221 of record NW_027507750.1, on the reverse strand, counting down.
TTGTAACAAATTCCTTTACTTTTCAACAATCACTTCTTGCAGGTTCTCAGCCCACTGAGCTCCTAGTCTCTCTCACTCTAGACTTGCCGATTCACTGCCACTGAATCCCCTGAGCTCTTCCAATCTTCACTTTAGTATCTTCCTCAAGCATCACCCCCCGCTTCTCTGCTGGGTCCCTAGCTTGGCACTCACAGATACTTCTCAAGCTTCACCCCACTGGCCTGCCCGGTCCCTGGCTTGGCACACAAAGCTGCTCTGCAAGCGTCACCTCCGCTGGTTGGGTCCCGGGCTTGGCACACAAAGCTGCTCTGCAAGCATCAGCTCCGCTGGTTGGGTCCCTGGCTTGGCACACAAAGCTGCTCTGCAAGCGTCACCTCCGCTGGTTGGGTCCCGGGCTTGGCACACAAAGCTGCTCTGCAAGCATCAGCTCTGCTGGTTGGATCCCTGGCTTGGCACACAAAGCTGCTCTGCAAGCATCACCTCCGCTGGTTGGATCCCTGGCTTGACACCTGCTGAAGTTTCCTGATTCTTCCCCGTTCCCAGTTGGTGAGAATACGGCTCCGGTACTTGCTTCAGATATTTACTGTGGTCCCTGGTAATAAGATGGTTGGTCCATTAGTGGTGACGACTTCCCTTCTACCTCCGACCATGATAGGTTCTCCGGCCGGCACAACCATCACTTCTGGTTGGACTGCAAGCCGCAATCTCAACCCTGCTTTGCTCTCCTGATTCTGGATAGGCCCTCAGACAGCCTAGCTGCCAGATGCCCCCGGATAGGCCCAATCTCCGGTCTAGCAGCCCGGGCAATACAACACACGTCCACCCAGACAGGCGTCCAGGTGGCACAGAACACCGATCACCTGACTCCACCCGAATATATAGGCTCTCCCAGCAGGCCAAGGGACCCAAGAAAATCCCTGCCCATTGGCTGAGATACCCCATATACTCCCAGTCTGCCCTTGCTTTGCCCTTGTCTTATCCACTGCATTTTGCTGCTGGGTGCCGTGATGGACTGTCGGGAATATCTTTAAGCTCATTGTTGCTAAGCCACGAGCAACCATTGTATACTTAAAGCGGACCTCCACCCTGAAGTGGAAGTTCCGCTCATCTGATCCCTCCCCCCATCCGGTGCCACAATCGGCACCTTTCAGGGGGGAAGGGGGTGCAGTTACCTGGATAATCCAGGTATCTGCACCCACTTCCGGGACAAGCTCGCCACAGCTCGCCGCAGATGCCCCTCCCCACCCCCCGTTGTGTTCTGGGAAACACACAGTTCCCAGGACACAGCGGGGACCAGTACAGACGCTCAGCACGACCCGCGCATGCGCAGTAGGGAACCGGGCAGTGAAGCCGCAATGCTTCAGTTCCCGATTCCCTGACAGAGGATGGCGGCGGGGGTGGCGGAGAGACGAGCGACTGCTCGTCATCTGACGCCGACATCGCTGGTCCCTGGGACAGGTAAGTGTCCATTTATTAAAAGTCAGCAGCTGCAATATTTGTAGCTGCTGGCTTTTAATATTTTTTTTTAAAGGTGCAGCTCCTCTTTAATAACCAGCATGTTACTGCTGACTCTTCAACTGTCACCCCCAGGACTGGCTGTTTGTGCCCCAGTGGTTTCTGCCCTCGTTGGGGGTCGGGGGAAGGCTTGGGGTGTTCTTTACTAGCCGTCCATGCTTTGGTTTGATCTGGCTCAGATACCTAATATTCCAAACAACGCTACTAGGAGCTTTTGAAGTTGTGAAACTGCTTGGCACACCTGTTCCACCGTCTGTTGTTTTTAACCACAATATCATAGAATGTCACCTTGAGACAAATTTCTCTTGCTCAATACTCCCCCCTGAGGAAGGAGGTACATTTATACTCTGAAACGCGTCGTGTGCAAGAGTACCATAGTTCAATGTATGCACGGCGGTGATCTCTATGTAAATGTATTTTCTTCCTGCATTGGTGGTCAGTGGCAGTGTTATTTAAAACACTCCTAATTGTGGTCAGTGGCAGTATAAAAAAAATAAATGCCTGGCTGGCTCTCAGCAGTGTTTAACTACCCTTACCATTCCCACGTGGTCCTTGAATGAAGTTAGTCAGATCTGCAGGCGGGGATTATACATAACTTGTTGGGCAGAGATAACTCCTCCTGAGAGTAGCGTGGCTTCTCTCTAGTGTCAGCCTGCAGTGAGTGCACAGTGGGCCCTGCATGCAGCGTTAGGGATAAACCACTGGGTGGAGATGTGGAGCAGCTGGGTTTTTAATAGGACGGGTAGATTAAACACTGCAAAGGAGAAAGGACCTTAGTCGAGAATCTTTTGACCTTAACCCTGGTCAGGACCCTCCAGGAGGTGAAGCCTGCGGCAAATGGCTACATGTAAGGACTGAATACAGTCAAGCAGGACTGTGGATTAGGGGGTACCACTGGTCCTCCTTTATGGGGCCCAAGCAGCAAGGTGAGTCGGATGTGGGCAGGGAGGGTGATCGGTGCGGTGGGGCAGAAATTACTGGGACTGATCCCCTGTAAGAGTCACTTTGCAGCAGCTGAAATCCGGCTTCTCCTCCTCTCCCGCCTACCAGCTGTCAGGTTGGCTGTACGGGAGTCCCATGGTTTCTAACAACAGCCCTGCAGTCAAGTATAAAATTGGGGAAGTAATTACTGAAGTTGACCCCCCCCGTATTGCTCTCTCTGCAGCAGCTGAAAGCCGGCTTCTCCTCCTCTCCCTCCTGCCAGCTGTCAGGTTGGCTGTACAGGGGTCCCATGGTTTCTAACAGCAACCCTGCAGTCAAGTATAAAATTGGGGATGCAATTACTGAGGCTGATCCACCCCGTATGGCTATCTCTGCAGCACCTAAAAGCCTGTAGGAGGAATTTCTTTGAGATGCGGTGAATGAGCCCTAAAACTGTTGTGTTTTGATGCTTTACATAAAAGTTCTCTTGTTGTTTGGAGAACAGGATGCTGAAATGTATTGTTACAGGATGGGGGAGGGGGGGTAGGTACTTTGGGCACACCATTTATTTTATAGTCACATTGCAGTGACCCCCCCCCCCCCCCCAACAAGCCATGAGATGAGGGGTCAGGCTACTGAATCAGAAGAGTGAGTGAAGGACTCCATGGTTGGGTTCCCCGCACCTCGTTCTTCACTGAATCAGCCACACAATGTCCTTTGGCCACCATAGACTTTCAGAAGTGTAGCGGATGTATAAATTTAGTTTTTGCCTCAGAACAGTAGTGGGGTTCTGAGGGTTAATTATGTAGGTTGAACTTTGACATCGGTCTGGCTGGGCTGTGTTAGAAGCTCTGCCTGGTCTTGTGTACAGTGAGGTGCACATGACAGGCTCAGAACCAGGTCTGGTTGGACGTTTTGGGTATCAGCTTCCTCGGAACCAATCAGTGGGAGTGCCGGGCCCCGCTGAGGAGTCTGGGGGAGGGGTACTTGAGATGTTGAGGTCATGTGTAAAAGACATGCAGGTAGGTTAATTGGCTTCTGTCCAAAATTGGCCCCTAGTATATGAATAGGGTCCTTGGATTGTGGCTCCTGGAGGGTGAGTGTGCAATGTACAGGGATAGGGACAATTATAGACACTCAGGTTGAACTGGATGGACTGGTGTCTTCATTCAACCTTACTAACTATGAAACTATGTGTTACGGGTGATTCGTTTGTGAGGCCCTAGCGGTCTGTTCCTGTTTCCAGGACCGGGGTAGCCCCGTGAGGGGTCCCGGTCATGGGGTGTTCGACATCCCGCAACATGCTTCCGCTGGTTACCCCCAAATAGACGCGTTTGGTCTGGGGTGAGGATCCGTCTGTTCCCGAGTCTTGGAACCTGCTGATCCGAGGTGCAGTAACTGAGGGAGGATTCAAGGTGTCCGGGTGTCCGGGTGTGCTCTCCGCTTGGAGGGGCACCACAGCTCGTGGAAGTGACCGGGGAGGACTCTTCGGAGGAGGGCCAACAAGCGGCATCCTGAGAAGTGCCTGGTTACTGAGTTGGGAAGGACATTGACGAATCCACGCTTTTTCAAGTACTGCCAAGGAGACAGAGAACGTTCCAGGTATTGAGGAAAAAGGTTCCTGTTCAAGTTCAGTTATAACTTGTTCAAGGTCAGAGATTTCACAAGTTCTGAATCAAAGTGCCGAATGCCATAATCTCTGGCTAGAGATTTGTTCAGCCTTGAAGTACCCAGCTGCGAGTGGCTACTCTCTGGGTGGTACTAGAGACTTTATTATGTCTGCAGTTCAAGGTGCCTGAGTTTCTTCACCCTCGCCCTCTGTTCCCATACGAGACTGTGTTGTTGGATGTCACCCCTGCAAAATAAACCTTTTCTAAATGAGTTTTATGGTGTCAGCATCCAAAGTTGTTGGGTACCAACCCTGGGAACCCCTAGACATGGAAGAACCAGCCAAGCGGAGGTAACCGTGAAGCCCAAAATGTTAAGGCCGCCCTACAAAGAGTTATGGCCGCTACAGAAGTATGGCCTGGGGGGGTAGGTTTGTCCTCATAACCCCCCCATGCTCAGCATGCCCCAGATTCTGCGGGGTTAAATTGTCACAGACTCGTCTTTGGGGGACGCTTTACTAACCAGCCATGAACAGAAGAAGGGAAAAGAAAAGAGTGCGGATTTCCATGTCTATCCTTGGCCCCCAGGCTTCCTGAAGCCTGATATTTTATTTATTCTTCCCCATGGCTGCAGAACACGGAGTGACAAGACTCTTCCCTAACGAGTCGGAGGCGCTCCGCGGCTTTAAGTGGTGCTTTGCATCCTCTGAATAATTCTCTCACATTCTTCCCCGGAAAACAGCTGGAAAGGGAAGAAGAAGAAGAAGAAGAAGAAGAAGAAGAAGAAGAAGAAGAAGAAGAAGAAGCAGGCGGGACTTCCACCGATGTACAGAGTCTCAGGCTGAATTCAGCTTGGCGGTCAAGTCACACCTGGAATCCGGTTATGGAAGTAAAGAAATGTCCCCCCCCCCCCGACTTCAAAGGGAATGTGACAGTGATGAGCCCAATCTCAGGCTTCAGAGCTTCAAGTCGCTGGTTTAGGAAAGCATGTGGCAAGTGAAGTCAGAACTCCTCACCTCAACAACTGTCCGGGGTCTGCAGAGCGATGAAACCATTTATTTACCGTTACTGTAAGGAATCTACTGATACCAATGATGGGGCACTATTCCTCCCACTGACACCAATGATGGGGCACTATTCCTCCACTGACACCAATGATGGGGCACTATTGCTTCCACTGACACCAATGATGGGGCACTATTCCTCTCACTGACACCAAGGATGGGGCACTATTCCCCCCCACTGACACCAATGATGGGGCACTATCCCTCCCACTGACACCAATGATGGGGCACTATTCCTCCCACTGACACCAATGATGGGGCACTATTCCTCCCACTGACACCAATTATGGGGCACTATTCCTCCCACTGACACCAATGATGGGACACTATTCCTCCCACTGATACCAATGATGGGGAACTATTCCTCCCACTGATACCAATGATGGGGCACTATTCCTCCCACTGACACCAATGATGGGGCACTATTCCTCCCACTGACACCAATGATGGGGCACTATTCCTCCCACTGACACCAATTGGGGGGCACTATTCCTCCCACTGACACCAATGATGGGGCACTATTCCTCCCACTGACACCAATGATGGGGCACTATTCCTCCCACTGACACCAATGATGGGGCACTGTTCCTCCCACTGATACCAATGATGGGGCACTATTCCTTCCACTGACACCAATGATGGGGCACTATTCCTCCCACTGACACCAATGATGGGGCACTATTCCTCCCACTGACACCAATGATGGGGCACTATTCCTCCCACTGACACCAATGATGGGGCACTATTCCCCCCACTGACACCAATGATGTATTTGTACTGGGGGGTGATCTGGGGGATCTTTGTACTGGGGGTGATTTGGGGTTATTTGTACTGGAGGGTGATTTGGGGGGTATTTGTAGTGGGGGGTGATTTGGGGGGTATTTGTACTGGGGGTTATTTGGGGGTTATTTGTACTGGGGTGGTGATTTGGAGGGGGGGTATTTGTACTAGGGGGGTGATTTGGGGGGTATTTGTACTGGAGGGTGATTTTGGGGGTATTTTTTACTATGGGTTGATTTGGGGGTTATTTGTACTAGGGGGGGGGGGATTTATGTCACCCCCTGACATAACCTTTAACCCTAGACATGTATCCAACTGTCCATTCAGTGCCTCCGGTTTATACCCATAACCCTGATAATAACCGCTAATAACAAACTCAAATCCTAATCTAACAAAATAAATAATTGAATAATAAAAAAGTCAATAAATATAATAAATAAAATATCTAAATAAATGAACCTCTAACCATTATTATTATTATTATTATTATTATTATTATTATTATTATTATTACTATGCAGGAATTAGATAACATACTCTTTAACCCCTAACAATACATAAATAATAATAATAAATAAAAGTGGGTGAAAAGCACAGCAACACATAGTGAAAGAGATGTTTTTATGTTTTTCTCTATCGGATGGTCACATAAATCCGGTGCTGATAACAATTCCCCCGAAACCCCAACGGGGCCGCGACAGAGAGACATTTATGTGCATGTAAAGTATGAAAGGAAGCCACAGAGAAGAAGATTTCTAAATACAAATTGAATGAAAAGTGCAGAAAGTCACATACAGACCAATGAATAAATATGAGGACAGAATAATGGTGAGAACATGGCAATGATAAAGAGAAGCAGATGGTCATAGATGGAGATGAGGGCCGCTTAGCACTTGGGTTCTGATCAATGGGGCTTTCAGAAAACTCAAAGAAAAACTCTTTAGTTCTCCAGACTTGGAAGGAGACGGACACGTTCTCTTTGAAATGTGTTGAGTTGCACAACCTGCGGGATCGGTTCATTAGGGGGAAAAGGGAGGCCAAGGTCACGGTAGACTAACCTTGTCGGACAGTTTTGAAATTGAAAGTCTGAAAGCCTCCTGTCAGGGCAGACGAATCAATAACATCCACGCCATACTCGCTCTGGCTCCTTCGATACAACGTAATTCCCACCACCAGCACGGCCACGGCGATGATGGCTGCTCCCAGACCGGAGTACAGAGCAATGTCACTGCCACTCTCAGCGCCTGTACAGAAATGAAAGAAGAAAAGAAAAAACTAAATAAATGACTTCAGAGGTCTCCATGAAATCAGAAGCGTTGAGGGACTTTGTGGTCAAATGCCATAAAGAAAGCAATGTTCATGTAATACACAATTCTCTTTGTGGCAGAGGAGACATGCTACATGGACAACTATTTCTTTCCTCGGCTGTTCAGACAACATATTTTAAAGGTAAATATTTGAAGGATCTGATACTGTTGGCGGGCACAGCAGCCGTGTTTTCAGGTTTTACAGATTGAAAGGAACCAGCCCATGACTGAACATTTTCATAGACCCGGCAGACATAAGCACTAGTTTAGGGGACACTGTACCCCAATTTTCCCATTGTGTTTAAAGTGCAGAGAACTCAACTGAGATCCAGAAAATATAAAATATAAAACAATCTTCCTGTGCCAACCTTTACCACCTCCTGCCATTGGCTTGTGCTTACATGATAGAGGACCTCTACAACACTTTCCATTTAAACAAAATGGCATGAGGTGGTAACCAACCATTCTTGGTCTATCCTCTTCCACTTCCTACCCACCTCCGAACATCATCCCTTGTCTCTACCTCCTACTCCCCTCCGAAAATCATCCCTTGTCTCCACCTCCTACTCCCCTCCGAAAATCATCCCTTGTCTCCACCTCCTACTCCCCTCCGAAAATCATCCCTTGTCTCCACCTCCTACTCCCCTCCGAAAATCATACCTTGTCTCCACCTCCTACTCCCCTCCGAAAATCATCCCTTGTCTCCACCTCCTACCCATATCCTGAATACCATACCTTGTCTCCACTTCCCACCCACCTCCATACATCATCCCTTGTCTCCACCTTCTACCCACCTCCATACATCATCCCTTGTGTCCATCTCCTCCCCTACCCATCTCCGAAAATCATCCCTTGTCTCCACCTCCTACCCATATCCTGAATACCATACCTTGTCTTCACTTCCCAGCCACCTCCGAACACCATCCCTTGTCTCCACCTCCTACTCACCTACGAAGACCATCCCTTGTCTCCACCTCCTACCCATATCCTGAATATCATACCTTGTCTCCACTTCCCACCCACCTCCGAACATCATACCTTGTGTCCACCTTCTACCCACCTCCATACATCATCCCTTGTGTCCATCCCCTCCCCTACCCACCTCCAAACATCATCCCTTGTTTCCACCTCCTACTCACCTCCGAAGACCATTCCTTGTCTCCACCTCCTATCCACCTCCGAACATCATCCCTTGTCTCCACTTCCCACCCACCTCCGAACACCATCCCTTGTCTCCACCTACTACTCACCTCCGAACATCATCCCTTGTCTCCACTTCCCACCCACCTCCGAACACCATCCCTTGTCTCCACTTCCCAGTTCCCACCCACCTCCGAACACCATCCCTTGTCTCCACCTTCTACTCACCTCAGAACATCATCCCTTGTGTCCATCCCCTCCCCTACCCATCTCCGAAAACCATCCCTTGTCTCCACTTCCCACCCACCTCCGAACATCATCCCTTGTCTCCACCTTCTACTCACCTCCGAAAATCATCCCTTGTCTCCACCTCCTACCCATATCCTGAATACCATACCTTGTCTCCACTTCCCACCCACCACCGAACATCATTCCTTGTCTTCCCCTCCTACCCACCTCCATACATCATCCCTTGTGTCCATCCCCTCCCCTACCCACCTCCGAACATCATCCCTTGTCTCCACCTCCTACTCACTTCCGAACATCATCTCTTGTGTCCATCCCCTCCCCTACCCACCTCCGAACATCATCCCTTGCCTCCACCTTCTCCTCACCTCCGAACATCATCCCTTCTCTCCACGTTCTACTCACCTCCGAAAATCATCCCTTGTCTCCACCTCCATACATCATCCCTTGTGTCCATCCCCTCCCCTACCCATATCCTGAATACCATACCTTGTCTCCACTTCCCACCCACCTCCGAACATCATCCCTTGTGTCCAACTCCTACTCATCTCCAAACACCATCCTTTGTCTCCATCTCCTACCCACCTCCTAACATCATCCCTTGTGTCCATCCCCTCTCCTACCCAACTACAAACACCATCCCTTTTCTCCATCCCCTCCCCTACCCACTTCCGAACATCATCCCTTGTCTTCATCTCCTACTCATCTCCGAACATGATCCCTTGTCTTCATCTCCTACTTACCTCCGAACATAATCTCTTGTGTCCATCCACCCCCCCACCCAACTACGCACACCATCCCTTGTCTCCATCCCCTCCCCTACCCATCTCCGAACGTCATCCCTTGTCTCCATCTCCTACTCATCTCCAAACACCATTCCTTGTGTCCATCTCCTACCCACCTCTGAACATCATCCCCTTGTATCCATCCCCTCCCCTACCCAACTACGAACACCATCCCTTTTCTCCCTCTCCTCCCCTACCCACCTTCGAACATTATCCCTTGTCTCCATCTCCTACTCATCTCCAAACACCATTCCTTATCTCCATCTCCTACCCACCTCCGAACACCATTCCTTGTCTCCATCCCATCCCTTACCCACTTCCATACGTCATCCCTTGTCTCCATCTCCTACTCATATCCAAACACCATTCCTTGTGTCCATCTCCTACCCACCTCCGATCACCATCCCTTGTCTCCACCTCCTACCCACCTCTGAACATCATCCCTTGTCTAGCAATGGGGACCTAATAAAGGGGGTCCAACCCACTACTAGCAAGGGACCTAATAAAGAGGGTCCAATGTGGGAATCTGCACCACATGGAGTGATTAGGCACATCGCCTATGTTTGTTTTTCTTTTTATCAGCCAGAAAAGTCTATTCTGTATTGCTGAAAAGTCCAAGCGATACTGTCCATACTTGCTCCAGGAGCCCTGCTGCCCCTTTAGTTCCACTTTAGTTGAACAACACACATAATCCAAGATCCAGATGACGAGGGAGGTAATAACTAATGTTGTTGAATCACGATCATGCGTTTGCCAACATTTCCTAGTGTTTTAGTTTCAAGCCTTTGAAATGCCCATGGATCTATTTCAGGTTAATTTCTGCTGATTTTCTTTCACAAAGTTGCTACATTAGAGGAATAAATGAATAATTGTTGAAGATTATGTAAAGATTGCATTTAAACAGTTACCATGATGACTGCCTGTTGTGTCACACAATACTAACCTTCTATAAGACACAGCAAGAGAAGAAATTTAAACAGTTTAACATAACAAGATTGTTATATTACAAATAAGCGAAGGTCATACACTCCACAGAGACGTTATAATATGAAATGTATCACAAGATACAATTCACAAAATGTATTTCTATGGCTTATATATATATATATATATATATATATATATTCCATTCCACATGCAGTTTAGCCTCACCCCGTCCACACAAAGCCAGGGATTACCAGCTCCAGGATGTGGCTGCTGTTATCTTTTGGTGCAGGAAGATCTTCATCATAGAAGATCCCAGCACAAGAGAGGTGAGGGCAAGTGCGGAGGTTGGGGTAGCAAGGAGGGACAATGTTAGGATTGAGGTTACGGAGTGGTTAACTATGAGGGTTTGAGTTACAGAGAGGGTTAATTGAGAGCTGCGGGTACCAGGGAGGGGTAGTATGAATGTTGAGGGTACAGGGAGGGTTAGTATTATCGTTGAGAGTACAGGGAGGATTAGTATTCATGTTGAGGGTACAGGGAGGGTTAGTATGAATATTGAGGGTACATGGAGTGTTAGTATTAACATTGAGGGTACAGGAAGGGTTGGTATTAATTTTGAGGGTACAGGAAGGGTTACTATGAATGTTGAGTGTACAGGGAGGGTTAGTATGAATGTTGAGGGTACAGGGAGGGTTAGTATGAATGTTGAGGGTACAGGGAGGGTTAGTATTAACGTTGAGGGTACAGGAAGGGTTGGTATTAATGTTGAGGGTACAAGGAGGGTTAGTATGAATGTTGAGGGTACAGGGAGGGCTAGTATGAATGTTGAGGGTACAGGGAGGGTTAGTATTAACGTTGAGGGTACAGGAAGGGTTGGTATTAATGTTGAGGGTACAAGGAGGGTTAGTATGAATGTTGAGGGTACAGGGAGGGCTAGTATGAATGTTGAGGGTACAGGGAGGATTAGTATGAATGTTGAGGGTACAGGGAGGGTTAGTATTAATGTTGAGGGTACAGGGAGGATTAGTATGAATGTTGAGGGTACAAGGAGGGTTAGTATGAATGTTGAGGGTACAGGGAGGGTTAGTATTAATGTTGAGGGTACAGGGAGGATTAGTATGAATGTTGAGGGTACAAGGAGGGTTAGTATGAATGTTGAGGGTACAGGGAGGGTTAGTATTAATGTTGAGGGTACAGGGAGGGTTAGTATGAATGTTGAGGGTACAGGGAGGGTTAGTATGAATGTTGAGGGTACAGGGAGGGTTAGTATTAATGTTGAGGGTACAGGGAGGGTTACTATGAATGTTGAGTGTACAGGGAGGGTTAGTATGAATGTTGAGGGTACAGGAAGGATTAGTATAAATGTTGAGGGTACAGGGAGAATTACTATGAATGTTGAGGGTACAGGGAGGGTTAGTATGAATGTTGAGGGTACAGGGAGAGTTAGTATGAATGTTGAGGGTACACGGAGGGTTAGTATGAATGTGGAGGGTACAGGGAGGGTTAGTATGAATGTGGAGGGTACAGGGAGGGTTAGTATTAATGTTGAGGGTACAGGGAGGGTTAGTATGAATGTTGAGGGTACAGGGAGGGATAGTATGAATGTGGAGGATACAGGGAGGGGTAGTATGAATGTTGAGGATACAGGGAGGGGTAGTATGAATGTTGAGTGTACAGGGAGGGTTAGTATGAATGTTGAGGGTACATGGAGGGTTAGTATGAATGTGGAGGATACAGGGAGGGGTAGTATGAATGTTGAGGGTGTAGGGAGGGTGGGAATTAATCTTGAGGATACAGGGAGGGGTAGTATGAATGTTGAGGGTACAGGGAGGGATAGTATGAATGTGGAGGATACAGGGAGGGGTAGTATGAATGTTGAGGATACAGGGAGGGGTAGTATGAATGTTGAGTGTACAGGGAGGGTTAGTATGAATGTTGAGGGTACATGGAGGGTTAGTATGAATGTGGAGGATACAGGGAGGGGTAGTATGAATGTTGAGGGTGTAGGGAGGGTGGGAATTAATCTTGAGGATACAGGGAGGGGTAGTATGAATGTTGAGGATACAGGGAGGGTTGTTATTATTGCTTGTGTTGTATTAACCAAGTCCTCTTGTGTCTTCTAGACCTTACAGGTTCCCTACTCTGCCCAAAAATAAAAGGTTTTGGTCACATATTTTGAAGTACGATCTGCCTCCCGTTAAACCTGTGTTGACTAGTAAGGGTGAGTCCTGAAGAATCGCATGTTCTCTGCTCAGTGATTTACCCCTCCCGTTATACAACTCACTTTCTCATTCTGAACTGACGGAGAGGCTGTCATTTCCTCTTTTTGCTTTTTTATCAAGGTGTCAAAAATATTTCCAGAAATGTAGCACAAAAATGTTCTTGGATATTTCCGACATTCCTCTATCTGAGGAGTGACTATAAAAAGTCGTAAGATTCCCGGTATTATTCATTTTGTCAAATGCAGAACTTACAACAAAAACTTCCCAACCAAAAAAATGGTGCCAGACGTGGGGGAAAAGCCGGTGGCAGTCTTACAGAGCCGCTGCTCCCAACTTCTCAACTTATCACAAAACTCAATTTACAAAAAAAAAAAAAAAAGTAACTTAATTGGCATTTTGTTGCGAGGTGTTTTCACACATTTGCCTCGGAATGTTACCCGAATGTATTGAAGGTCCTGTGGAAGACACTTGTGATGTATTAGCACGGTACGTAATTATGGGTTTTTCATGGCGGTCTTTGTACACATCCAGAGATTGTCATAAAACAGCCCACTCCAGAGCAGAGAAAATCTCCAGCTATGATACCTTCCAGCAATGGAAAACAAACACGCCGCCATACGAGAGCCTCGTCTGCCGCAGATTACTTAACATAAGTACATAGACAAATATTCAACATATTTTACTGAACGTGACAGATTTTTCTCTCCCGGTATGACAGCCGTCGTTCCTCGCGTTTCACTAAATTGGAGAGATTGTTCCAAAACACTAAGAGCAATTGTAAACCCTTCGTCAAAATTGTTTAAAATGAAAAAAAAAACAACAAAAAAAAAAAACAACAAGAAAACCTTGTAAATGAGAAGAAATCCCACCTATATACAAGAGGGCAGGAAAGAGAAAGGGGGACACTGTGGACTTTTACTGGGGTGTAAAAACAGAAAACCAAAATATTATTACCAAATTCTATTCACAACGTAAGCTAAAACGCCTTCCGGACCGCCCATTGTATATATACCTCATCACTTTGACATTAAATACCGTCTGCTATGGCAGCAGCTAGCTGGCATAACCCCAGTGGGCGATTCAGCGTCCAATAACAGTGGTCCGGGCAACAGATTCGCCAAACAAGGTCACTTTTATAGGCAGCGGGAGAGGCGCGCCTGCTATCCCCGCCTTTTAAAGGGGACGTACAGGTACCCCCATTTGCCCATTGCTGCCATTGTGCCGATGTATATCGGCGTGAAGCGGTCGGCAAGTCAACAAGGGTCAGAAAAAGGCTTGACCCTTAAGTAGGTAAAATACATCAGTACATTATATTAAAAACCATTATAAAATCTCTATTTCACTTAGAGGACTCCCCATCCAGCTCAAACCTGCCATATACATTGTGTGTAGGGGAATCGTCATCCACCTTGTTGCTGCCTCTACGCGTTTCATGGGCAAAGCCTCAAGAGGCTGAAAAAGGAATCTGTAGTCCCAATGAGTGGAACAGAACCTGATATGCATAATGTTTGGTGACACATTGGCTTGGATATAAATAGAAATATACAAATATTGCTCTATTGTGTATGGAATTCTTTGCTCGAGTAGATGATTATGCCTTCAATTCCTCCTGAGGAAGCAGGCGAAACAGGTAGAGGCAGCAACAAGGTGAATGAGGACATTTACCACGTCACTTCTGGGTCATTATCAGGCAGGGGAGATCAGCAAATGAAAGTTCACTGATCTTTCTCTCCTTTAGCTGGTTGCACCTGTTACGCCGGTCCTGGGTCCACTGAAGGATGCACAGGGCCTGGGAAACACGGCACCTCACACAGGGTGGAAGCCACCACTGATGCGGGTGTGTGGAAGAAACCATGCAGGTAACAGTTGGTTTGATAAGATTTACACACAGTCCTGGCAGCAGCAATCACCAGGAACGTGTGTGTAAAACCCCACCACCACCACCACCACCGACCTATGGCATACGGCGGCAGCGGTAAAAGGGTTAATCGTGCTCTTCTGGACTGCCCAGTGGGGGTGATTGGCACTAATGTCTCCAATGACTACAGGGACCATTCAAGAGCACTGTGCGTAGAAACCAGTAGATAATGTTGTCAGCTGATTTAGGCCGCGTACACACGCGCGGACTGTTCGCCCAACCTTGTTCGCTGAACAGTGTTTGGGCGGACAGTCCGCTCGTGTGTGGGGCTTCAGCGGACAGTTTCAGCGGACAGTTGGCCGAACAAGGTCTTACGGAAATTCCGAAAAACTGTCCGCTGAAACAAGGTTTCAGCGGACTGTTCGCTCGTGTGTAGGCTTGTTCGGCCAACTAAGTCTCGCGCATGCTCAGAAAGGATTTCCACGTCGGAAGGTTGCATTGCAGTGTATTGGACGTCGTATTTTTCGTCCCGTCGTACGTGCCGTTCACGTCATCGCGCACGGTTTCAGCAAACTGTTCGTCCGTCGTGTGTGGCCATGTCCGTCCATGCTAAGTTTGAGCGGACTGTTCGCTCAAACTGTTGGACGGACAAAGTTGGGCCAACAGTCCGCGCGTGTGTACGCGGCCTTAGAAATCAGCATTGGCCATTTTCTAACCACTTGAAGACCAGGCCATTTTCTATCACTTTTTGTTCACCTGTAACAATCGTTTGTTTTTTTTGTGCCGGAAAATTACTTAGAACCCCCAAACATTTATATATTTTTTTAAAGCAGCGGCCCTAGAGAATAAATTGGTGGGCTTCGCAATTTTTCATGTCACACGGCATTTGTGCAATGTTTTTTCAAAGGCATTTTTTGGGGGAAAAAAATATTTTTTTGGGGAATTTTAATGTAAAAAACCCCACAATGCATAACCCAATTTTTTTTTGTAAAATATAAAAGATCGATGTCACGGCGAGTAAATAGATACCAAACATGTCATGGTGCTCTTAGGGTCATTGTCAGCAGACAGCAAGAAAAATGCTGACTATGACCAGTAATGGCACACACACACGATCGGAGTTTTCGTCGGAAAAATCTTGGATGGTTTTTCCGCCGGAATTCCGCTCAAGCTCGGCTTGCATACACGCGGGTCACACAAAAGTTCTCTGAACGTTCGACCGCTAAGAACGCGGTGACGTACAGCACTACGACGAGCTGAGAAAATTAAGCTCAATGCTTCCGAGCAATGCATCGAATCGTTTCTGAGCATGCGCAGGAATTTTGCGCGTCGGGATTGCTACAGACGATCGGAATTTCCGATCGGAACTTTTTCTGTCGGAAAAATAGAGAACCCCGCTCTCAATCTTTTGCTGGCGGAAATTCCATCAGCAAAAGTCCGATGGGACATACACATGGTCGGAGTTTCCGACCAAAAGCTCTCATTGGACTTTTGCTGGCGGGATTTCTGATTGTGTGTACAGGGCTTAAGAACACCATCCCTACAGTCAAGAATGGAGGTGGGAACATGAACACCATCCCTACAGTCACACACGAAGTTGGGAACATGAACACCATCCCTACAGTCACACACGGAGGGGGAAACATGAACACCATCCCTACAGTCACACACGGAGGTGGGAACATGAACACCATCCCTACAGTTGCACACGGAGGTGGGAACATGAACACCATCCCTACAGTCACACACGGAGGGGGGAACATGAGCACCATCCCTACAGTCACACACGGAGGTGGGAACATGAACACCATCCCTACAGTCGCACACGGAGGTGGGAACATGAACACCATCCCTACAGTCACACACAGAGGGGGGAACATGAACACCATCCCTACAGTCACACACGGAGGGGGGAACATGAACACCATCCCTACAGTCACACACGGAGGTGGGAACATGAACACCATCCCTACAGTCACACACGGAGGTGGGAACATGAACACCATCCCTACAGTCACACACGGAGGTGGGAACATGAACACCATCCCTACAGTCACACACGAAGTTGGGAACATGAACACCATCCCTACAGTCACACACGGAGGTGGGAACATGAACACCATCCCTACAGTCACACACGGAGGGGGGAACATGAACACCATCCCTACAGTTACACACAGAGGTGGGATGATGAACACCATCCCTACAGTCACACACGGAGGTGGGAACATGAACACCATCCCTACAGTCACACACGGAGGGGGGAACATGAACACCATCCCTACAGTCACACATGGAGGTGGGAACATGAGGCTTTGGGGCGGCTTCTCTGTTAAAGGTCCAGGCCGACTTTGCTGCATTGAGGGGCCAATGGACGGGGCCATGTATTGTAAGATCTTGGATGAGAACCTTCTTCCCTCATCCAGAACACTGAAGATGGGTCATGGATGGGTCTTCCAGCATAACAATGACCCAAAACATACCGCCAAGGCAACAAAGGAGTGGCTCGAGGAGAAGCACATTAGGATGGAGCGGCCTAGCCAGTCTCCAGACCTTAATCCTATAGAAGATTTATGGAGGGAGCTGAAACTTTGAGTTGCCAAGAGACAACCAAGAAACCTTAAGAAAATAGAGAAGATCTGTAGAGAAGAGAGGACCAAAATCCCTCCTGAGATGTGTGAAAACCTCATCACCACCTACAAGAAACGTCTGACCTCTGTGATCACCAACAAGGGTTTCTCCACCAACTACTAAGTCGTGTTTTGCTTGGGGATCAAATACTTATAATAATAACATTTGTATTGTGTGTTTTTTCTGGATTTTGGTTGATCTTCTGTCTCTATCATATAAAATACACCTCTGATAACAATTATAGACCCTTCATATCTATGTAAGTGGGCAAACCCTACACCATCTGCAGGGGAGACGATCGGTATTCTCCCCCATTGTATATAATTTTAATTTTGAGTCTACTGCCTATTTCTTTCTCCATTACCCGTCCTTCGGCCATCATCGGGGTTTCGTTATTGGGAAGTCCAATTCTCAGTAATATTTGCGGTGATTTTAATGTAACCAAAACTTCCCGTCACGGCCACCGATCTTATCCCCCGGTGATGTCCTATGGAGACCCCCAACGCTCGCTATCGCTTGAAGCTCGCAAATGAAGGAACGATACCACAATCCTCACCTGCAGACGCAGCACTTCCCTCCCAGGCCGCTGTGCGCTAATGTGAATCTTAATGGCCAATGCAGGTAAGCGGAATGTAAATCCGAGGCCGGCAAATGAGATCATTTTAAGACAAAATAAATCCCCCCTATAATTGTAATGTCCGGGATATTAACGGAAAGTCTATTTTAAGTGTGATTACCCTCAGCAAATCCACCTCCGGATAATTCGAGACGTGCGTCGGCCTAAAGTCATAGATTCTGTTTAGAGCATTAGAAAACATCGCTGATTGGAATTAGTTCATTTACGGAAACCCGCTTTATGCTGATAAGAGAGGCGGCTCTGGTGCCATTTTTATTACCCCCATTAAAGGGCCTGTTCACCGAAGATGGGTATTTCCGTTCCAAATAAATGTTAGCGGGTTGAACCAAGCTCAGCCTTTCTACATTCCTGTAAAGAATGTATATATACATTGTATACACACATAAACTATGTCGTCAAAAGTATTGGGACACTGGCCTTTACACACACATGAACTTTAAAGGCATCCCAGTCTTAGTCCGGAGGGTTCAATATTGAGTTGGCCCTTTGCAGCTATAACAGCTTCACCTCTTCTGGGAAGGCCGTCCACAAGGTTTAGGAGGGTGTCTATGGGAATGTTTGACCATTCTTCCAGAAGAGCATTTGTGAGGTCAGGTACTGATGTTGACGACAAGGCCTGGATCACAGTCTCCTCTCTAATTCATCCCGAAGGTGTTCTATCGCGTTGAGGCCAGTACTTTGTGCAGGTCAGTCAAGTTTCTCCACCCCAAACTCACTCATTCATGTTTTTTTTAGACCCTGCTGTGTGCACTGGTGAGCAGTCATGTTGGAACAGGAAGGGGCCGTCCCCAAACTGTTCCCACAAAGTTGGGAGCATGAAATTGTCCAAAATGTCTTGGCATGCTAACGCCTTAAGAGTTCCCTTCACTGGAACCAAGGGGCCAAGCCCAACCCCTGAAAAACAACCCCCCACACCATAATCCCCCCTCCACCAAATGATTTGGACCAGTGCACAAAGCAAGGTCCATAAAGACATGGATGAGCGAATTTGGGGTGAAGGAACTTGACTGGCCTGTACAGAGTCCTGACCTCAACCCAACAGAATACCTTTAGGATGAATTAAAGCGGATACTGCGAGCCAGGCCTTGTCGTCCAACATCCGTGCCCAACCTCACAAATGCTTCTTCTGGAAGAATGGGTCAAACCTTCCCATAGACACATCTCCTAAACATTGTGGACGACCTTCCCAGAAGAGTTGAAGCTGTTATAGCTGCAAAGGGTGGGCCAACTCAATATTGTAACCTATGGACTAAGCCCTTGTACACACGGTCGGAGATTCCGACAACCAAATCCGACGGATTAATTCCGGAAGAGGTCCGGAAGTGATGTTGTATACACACGGTCGGACTAAGTTGTCGGAAAATCTGATTGTAAATAACGTGATGACGTTGTTTCGTTACGACGGGACTACGTTCAGGCTAGTAGCCAATAGCTTTGGTCTAGGAATTTGATTGTGAGCATGCGTGGCACTTTTCAGTCAGAGTAGGCTACACATGATCGGAGTATGTCCGATCGGAGTATTTTGTTGGAAAATTTTACCGGCAAGTTGGAAAAATTGGTTCGTCGGATATTCCGATGGAAACAGTCCTATGGAGACCACACACAGTCGGAATATCCGACAAAACGCTCCGATAGGAAACATTCCGACGGAATCTCCGACCGTGTGTACAAGGGCTAAGACTGGGATGCCATGAAAGTTCATGTTCGTGTAAAGGCCGGTGTCCCAATACTTTTGGCATTATAGTGTACTGTATATGCACCTCAAAAATTCACTTTGTCCCATAGGAGATAAAGCCTTCTTTTTTTGGGATTGGGTTATACCATTGAGCAGTTCCTACGTGATGCCTGAACTGTAACAAATGATAAGATCTCCTCCGCTCCTCTTCCTCTTTCTGTTGGGGTACCCCAAGGCTCCGTCCTTGGGCCCCTCCTATTCTCTCTCTATACTCTTCCCTGGACCAGCTGATAACCTATCATGGCTTCCAATACCACCTCTATGCTGAGGACACCCAGATCTACCTCTTAATCTCCTCATTCGAAATTCCTCAAACTCAATCTAAAACTGAGCTTGTAATATTTCCTCCTCCCCAATCCCCTTCACGTGACTTTACCATGGAGATCAACGGCACAACCATTGGTGCCCCACACATGCCAGGGTTCTGGGTGTAATCCTAAACTCTGACCCTAATCCTAAACTCTGACCCTAATCCTAAACTCTGACCCTTACTTCAGCCTTCACATCCAATCACTGGCTAAATCTTGCCACCTTAATCCCCCCGCAACATCTCCAGAATTCTCCCATCCTGACTAATGACACCGCAAAACAAATGATTTACTCCTTGGTTATTTCCCGCCTTGACTACGGCAACTCTCTCCTCACTGGCTGACCTTTACACAGGCTCCTCCCCCCTTAAGTCTATTATGAATGCTGCTAGACTAATACACCTTACTAACCAACCCGTGACTGCTGCCTCTCTCTGCCAATCCCTCCACTGACCTCCACTCCGTGTCCTCCACCCCTCTCTGCCAATCCCTCCACTGGCCTCCATTCAGTGTCCTCCACCCCTCTCTGCCAATCCCTCCACTGGCCTCCACTCCGTGTCCTCCACCCCTCTCTGCCAATCCCTCCATTGGCTTTCATTCAGTGTCCTCCACCCCTCTCTGCTAATCCCTCCACTGGCCTCCACTCCGTGTCCTCCACCCCTCTCTGCCAATCCCTCCACTGGCTTCCATTCAGTGTCCTCCACCCCTCTCTACCAATCCCTCCACCGACCTCCATTCAGTGTCCTCCACCCCTCTCTACCAATCTCTCCACTGGTCTCCACTCAGTGTCCTCCACCCCTCTCTGCCAATCCCTCCACTGGTTTCCACTCAGTGTCCTCCACCACTCTCTGCCAATCCCTCCACTGGCCTCCACTCAGTGTCCTCCACCACTCTCTGCCAATCCCTCCACTGGCCTCCACTCAGTGTCCTCCACCCCTCTCTGCCAATCCCTCCACTGGCCTCCACTCCGTGTCCTCCACCCCTCTCTGCCAATTCCCTCCACTGGCCTCCACTCCGTGTCCTCCACCCCTCTCTGCCAATCCCTCCACTGGCCTCCACTCCGTGTCCTCCACCCCTCTCTGCCAATCCCTCCACTGGCCTCCACCCCTCTCTGCCAATCCCTCCACTGGTTTCCACTCAGTGTCCTCCACCCCTCTCTACCAATCCCTCCACTGGCCTCCACTCCATGTCCTCCACCCCTCTCTACCAATCCCTCCATTGGCCTCCACTCAGTGTCCTCCACCTCTCTCTGCCAATCCCTCCACTGGCCGCCCCTTCAAATTACTAACCACAGCATACAAGGCCATCCACAACATCACCCCCAGCTACATCACCAACCTCACCTGCAGATATCTCCCCAATTCTCCTCCGCGCTCCTCCCAGGCCCCCCTGTTCTCTAGCTTCCTTGTGACCCCCTTCCATGCTCGCCTCCAGGACTTCCCCAGAGCCTCTCCCATCCTCTGGAACTCCCTACCCTAGTATGTCCGGTCAGCCCCTACCCTGTCCGCCTTTAGTCGATCCTTAAAAACTCACTTATTCAGGTAAGCTTAGCCCTCCTCCACCTATAAGCACTGCGTAAACTGTTGGAGCTATATCAATCTTGTATAGTAATTAAAAAATAATAATAATTATGAGAATAATCCTGTATGGAATTAAATGGTAACAATAAGAAGAAAACGTTTTTATCCCAATAAAATGTATATGAAGATGTGAAGCCATTAACTCTGGGGTATGAATGTTTCATTAAGCCGCACATTCTATGGTTGTCTGTCATATAAAGAGACAGTAAGTGACCTCTGAAAACTTCCCCCATCCCATTAAAGCTTTTCATTTTTCATCCATGCAGCACTTTCCTTTCATGTTCCATGTCTGATGGAGCCCAGACTCAACACAGGTTGTCACCCAGTTTAGCCGGCAGTTATATGAATCATTAAATGAACGCTGACCTCCAGTACAAGTGTCTATACTTTATTTCCCACCTTAACCAACCAGCAACTGTATATATCATTCAAGAAAGGCTCAGACTACCATGAATAATTAATGCAATTCAATAATTAACTAGCTGAATAATTAATGGAATATAAAATTGTTTCAAAATGTGGGTTGGCGACCACGAGTGAGTGCGGAAAAAAAAGGAGAAAACGGTGAAAATAAAAAGAGATAAAACTTTTCAAATTGCACAAAATTCAACTTCAGCCTCCGAAACATTCCTTTAGTTCAGTTTTAGCCTCAGTAAGACATTCACTGTACACAACATACATGGGATTGTCTACTCGTCCCACAGACTTATTGATTAGAGTTCCGTCCATGAAACCTCATACTGCGCACTCTACACCAACGGTTTACTACTTTTTTTTAGTTGCACAAATAATTGCAAGGCTCCCCAGTCCGAAATGTTAAAAACATAAAGGTTATGAATGAGCCTGGGACGATGCACACAACCACCTTGATGAAATTAACTTCACATCAGAGGTCCACCATCATGTCAGAGGTCATCCATTGTGTCAGAGGTCATCCATCGTGTCAGAGGTCATCCATCGTGTCAGAGGTCCACCTACACATCAGAGGTCCCCCATCACATCAGAGGTCCACTATCATGTCAGAGGTCCACCATCACGTCAGAGGTCCACTATCATGTCAGAGGTCCACCATCACGTCAGAGGTCCACTATCATGTCAGAGGTCATCCATCGTGTCAGAGGTCATCCATCGTGTCAGAGTCCCACCTACACATCAGAGGTCCCCCATCACATCAGAGGTCCCCCATCACATCAGAGGTCCACCATCACGTCAGAGGTCATCCATCGTGTCAGAGTCCCACCTACACATCAGAGGTCCCCCATCACATCAGAGGTCCCCCATCACATCAGAGGTCCACCATCACGTCAGAGGTCCACTATCATGTCAGAGGTCATCCATCGTGTCAGAGGTCCACCATCATATCAGAGTCCCACCTACACATCAGAGGTCCTCCATCACATCAGAGGTCCACTATCATGTCAGAGGTCCACCATCATGTCAGAGGTCCACCATCATGTCAGAGGTCATCCATCGTGTCAGAGGTCATCCATCGTGTCAGAGGTCCACCATCATATCAGAGTCCCACCTACACATCAGAGGTCCCCCATCACATCAGAGGTCCACTATCATGTCAGAGGTCCACCATCATGTCAGAGGTCCACCATCATGTCAGAGGTCATCCATCGTGTCAGAGGTCATCCATCGTGTCAGAGGTCCACCATCATATCAGAGTCCCACCTACACATCAGAGGTCCCCCATCACATCAGAGGTCCACCATCACGTCAGAGGTCCACTATCATGTCAGAGGTCCACCATCACGTCAGAGGCCCACCTACACATCAGAGGTCCATCATCATGTCAGAAGTCCCCCATCAAATCAGAGCTCCACTATCATGTCAGAGGTCCACCATCATGTCAGAGGTCCACCATCATAGCAGAGTCCCACCTACACATCAGAGGTCCACCATCATGTCAGAGTCCCCCCTATACATCACAGGTTCAACATCACACCAGAGTCCTCCCTATACATCAGAGATCCCCCATCATTTCAGAGATCCACCATATCATCAAAGTTTGCCCTTAGACATCAGAGGTCCCACATTTCGTCAGAGTCCCCCCTAACGTCAGAGGTCCTTCATCATAGTCCATACATTTGATCCATACTTTCGATCGAGAGCTTCTGATCACGTGACCACTATGACAGCCAATCACAGCAGTCATATGATCAGAATGCACACCTCCGCCTCCCACAATGTAGATCCTCTTAAAGGGAGGTAGAGGAGGAAAGGGGTTAAAAGCTGTACAGGCGCTTCTTTGGGGTAGGATTGGTACCACTGACCTTTATTATAGAAGGGCCTGAAAAATGCACATAACATGCATGTTTGTACATTACATGACTGTGTACAGGGAAGGGAGGTGTGTCCATTCCTCCACTCAGGTCTCAGAATACACTCAGCTCCCTGCTCTATGCTATGTAGTGTTTCGGATTGCCGCCCCCTATCTTCTGAAGCTCAGAAATGCTAAGTAAAATCTGGATTTTGAATACTTTTAGAAAAGAGAAGACTGCAGATAAACAGGTACAACTTATGTAGGATAATTTATCTCATCCCTGTGCATCACCTGAGGCCGGTCACATCACTGGGGATATGGAGGGTTTACAACTACTTTAAATCTGGATATTTTACAACTTCTCATTTAAATAAAAACACAGTTTCAAGAGAATAACTGAATATTGTAACTCTACTGGAAGTATTAATGCTGACGGGAGTTTTCCTTTAACGTTTTATAACATGGATGATACACCCTAAAGAGATTAGCATGCATTATCAAGCAATTAATAAGTATTACTTTCCAATGTCCTTAAAATGCACACCCGGACTATTTTCTACTAATCCAAGAGATGTTTAGAAATCCCGTACCTTCCCATTACTTGTATGTACTCAGAAGATAATCTCCATGAATTTCACGCCTCAAATCTGCTCACTTAAAACTCAATCTCAGTAAACAGGGAAGCATTGGAGGATTATATTTCAATTAAAGATTAAATTCAAGAGTGCTAAAGCATAATTTCCGAAAACGGTATTTCAAATTGGCCTGAAAGGCTTGAAGTAGATCTTCATGATGTAGCTGGGCAAAGCTGGACTGGGAGCTGACGGTGGCCCTGGAACATCTATCAGCCCTGATCTGGATCTTGACTGATAGAACTTTGCTTATTCTAGAACAGTGATGATGACTTTATGATCCACATATGTATAGACCAATGAGAGTGCCAAACCAATCTCCAAGATTCCAAGGTTTTTAATGATAAAAGTTATTCAAAACTGAAACAATCCAACAGGTTTTCTACTCTACTATTCTACTCAGGGTGTTCTACTGGAGTAACAACTGCTTATTGACTTGGATCTCCAGGTCCTCACTTGGCTCAGCCTATTATGCTGGCTATGGCTCTTGGCTTTGCCCATTCTGCCACTCATGGCACTTGGTTCTGTCCATTCTGCCTCCATGGCACTTGACTCTGTCCATTCTGCCTTCCATGGTACTTGGCTTTGACCATTCTGCCACTTATGGCACTTGGCTCTGCCCATTCGGCCACCCAAGGCACTTGCCTTTACCCACTCTGCCTCCCATGGCTTTTAGTGCTGCCCAATATGCCTCCAATGGTACTTGGCTCTTCCCATTCTGCCTCATCATATCATGAGTCCATCCCTTCGATCCATACTTTCGATCAGGAGCTTCTAATCACGTGACCGCTATGACAGTCAATCACAGCAGGCACATGATTGGAATGCCAACCTCCATCTCCTGCCATTTAGATCCTCTTAAATGTCCCATGGCACTTGGCTCTGCCTGTTCTGTCACCCATAGCACATGGATCTGCCCATTCTGCCTCTCATTGCGCTTGGTTCTGCAGATTCTGCCTCCCATGATACTTGGCTCTGCCCATTTTGCCATTCATGGCACTTAGCTCTGCCCATTCTGCCACCCATGGCACTTGACTCTACCCATTTTGCCTTAATGGCACTTAGCTCTACCCATTTTGCCACCCATGGTACTTGGCTCTGCCCATTCTGCCATCCATAGTACTTGGCTCTACCCATTCTGCCATCCATAGTACTTTGCTCAGTCCATTATGTCTCCATGGCACTCTGCCAATTTTGCCACCCATAGTACTTGGTTCTGCCCATTCTACCAGCCATGGTACTTGACTCTGCCAATTCTGTCACCCATGGTACTTGGCTCTGCCTGTTCTGCCACCCATGGTACTCGGCTCTGCCCGTTCTGCCACCCATGGTACTCGGCTCTGCCCGTTCTGCCTCCCATGGCACATGAATCTGTCCATTCTGCCATCCATGGCACTTGACTCTGCCCATTCTGTTACCCATAGTACTTGGCTCTCCCAATTCTGTCTACAATGGCACTTGGCTCTGCCCATTTTGACTCCCATATCTCACTGGTGATCATGGAAGCTGCCCATCACAGTCACTACCCAATACAGAGGCACAGAAGACTGAAGGGACGGGATCAAGTGTTAACTTCCTACAGGAAGTGAAGTTTTAATAAACAAAGCTCTTCAGTGTTCCCTGAGTGGACAAAGCTCTCCTGATGTAAATATTAATGCTGATTTCTGAAAACTATAGACTTAATTTTCCTGCCCATGGATTGTGCTCCGACACCCAATGGGATTAAAACGGCCCCATTCTAGACTGCAGTCCAAATCCCGAGCCGTCAGCTCATACATTCATTCCATCGATGGGAAATAAACGCTCCAACATATGCCGGGTTGTTTGTCTGAAATCTCTTAACATAAGTACATAGGTAAATATTAAACATCTTCTGCGGAAAACACCAGATTTCCCTCTTCCCGTCTCGCGGGAACCGTTCCTCGTGTTGTTTCAGTCGATCGGTGAAAAAAAAAATGTTACAAAACACTTCGTTAATGTATATTAACGGGAAGTAAAAGTCTCTATTAGATGTGATTATACTTGCCAAACGCACCTGTAGCTAATTTAGGATGAGTGTGAGCATAAAATGGAAGATTCTGTTTAGAACATTAGAAAACATAATTGATTAGAATTACCTCATTTATGGAATCCACTTGTCTCTGTGATGAGAGGCGCCGCTCGCTGCCATTCGGATTAATTGTTAGCAGGGCACTACGGTAATAATGATCAGAGCGAGCGCTAATTTATTGAAATCCCCTTAAAACCATTTTGTCTAAAAATCTGAAGGTTGTCACTTTTTAACTTTCCAGCTTTCAGAGTTTGTAAAAGACCCTCCTACCCCAAACCAGAAATTTCCTGAAAGCATAGACCCAGGACAATAAAAAAAAATAGATTGACTGATGATTTTTAGGCCCTGCCATAAATGCCCAAATGTTTATAAAAATCGTTATTTTCACAAAAAATACACAACATAGCTTACAAAATTCACTGCAGCACCACTGATTGCCCCCAGTAGTACCGCTTGTCTCCAGATCTAAACCCTATTGATCATCTGTGGGACATCCTCAAACGGAAGGTGGAGGGGGGGAAGTTCTCCAACATCCACCAGCTCCGTGATGTCATCATGGAGGAGGAGAAGAGGACTCCAGTGACAACCTGTGAAGCTCTGGTGACCTCCATGCCCAAGAGGGTGAAGGCAGTGCTGGACAATAATGGTGGCCACACAAAATATTGACACTTTGGGCCCAATTTGGACATTTTCACTTAGGGGTGTACTGACTTTTGTTGCCAGCGGTTTAGACATTAATGGCTGTGTGTTGAGTTATTTTGAGGGGACAGGAAATTTACACTGTTATACAAGCTGTACACTCACTACTTTACATTGTAGACAAGTGTAATTTCTTCAGTGTTGTCATATGAAAAGTTAGAAGAAATGTGACTGAGGGGTGTACTTACTTTTGCAAAATACTGTATATTTATATATATTGTGACAGCGTGGCCCTGCCATGGTGAAAACTCAGAAGAAAACACAGGATTCTCTCTCCACGCTGCAGTTTGAGAAGCTCCAGGGTGTTTTAAGCTTCCTCTGGGATTTGTAATCCTAGATCAGGGGCCTGGAGCTCTGGAGCTTGAAGATCCAAAGTGTCTTGAGAAGGAAACAACCTTCAATTCTGTGTCTGGGTCTTGCTGGATGCCTGCAGCCTATGTGAGTACAGAGGTGTGCACGATCCTTATAAGCCAAACCTAAACATTGCTCAGGGCTTCCTATTTAGGAGACATGGCTCCAGCCAGGGGACAGGGGGTTCCGGCCAGGGATCAGGCGTGCACAAAGGTCAGGTGGGCTCCTATCAAGAGGTCAGAGTGTGGACTTGTGAAGCGGAGTTATGAGCCAGAGAACCAAGGAAGCAGTGAAAGAGATGCGGAGCCTGGGTTCTAGGAGACACGTGGTTCTCAGTGCTGAAGCCTGTGCAGTCAGGTTGGCATTTTGTGTTTGTTGGAAAGCCGAGAGGTGACCGAAGAGAGCAGCAGTGCTGCTGGGCAGGGAGACGGAGGCGCTCAGCTTTTTCCAGTTGCTTGTTTTGTGGCGTTGAAACCCCTGCTAGTGCAACTATTTTTGTATGGAACTTTTCTTTTGTTTCTTTTTTTGAACTGCGTAGAGTAACATAGAAAAAATGATCCGCAGTCTGGTTGTTGCTCTTGAAATTTCTTAATTTTATTGAATAGCCACAATGAACAAACGCAGATTAAGTCAGTTGACACGTTTCAGCCTAAAAGGCCTTAGTCATAAGGTGGTTATGACTAAGGCCTTATAGGCTGAAACGCGTCAACTGACTTAATCTGCGTTTGTTCACTGTGGCTATTCAATAAAATTAAGAAATTTTAAGAGCAACAACTGGAGTGCGGATCATTTTTTCTACATTACTCTACTCCTGTGACTGTGGATCAAGAACTTGGGAGTTCTGCCATCTATGTGGTGTATGGGTAGTAGCACTGACTTTTCTGTTTATACCCTTCAACTGAAGTTTGGATTCACATGTCCCACTAAAAACACATCTATCACGTTTAGCCCAATCACCCCATATCAATATTTATATATATAAAACCCTGTTTCCCCGAAAAAATAAGACCTGAAGATTTGTTGATAAAGCACGTTATGTACAATAAAGCCAGAGAAATCAAACACAAGAGAAAAAAAGAAAAACATGTTGATCATAAAACAGGCAAAACTACTGAAAAGGCTATCTATAGCCAATGACAATTGAGTGTCAGCAGGGTGTACATCAAGAACATAGACCTAGGACATATTAAGCATCGGGCTTCATAATGTAAGTAGGTCTGCAAAGAGATAGGGAGGGTGGGTGGTGACAGGAGGACACAGAGCTATATGTGGAATACAAGAGGGATTCAGGGAGGAGAATTTGTCACAGTACTACTACAGTGAGCCCACAGGCGTGCAGGTGACACGGGATCCCCCAGGGTGTGGAGTCTAAGGGCCAACTGGTATTCTGCCAGGGACCCCCTCACGAGGGTTTGGGCTAAGCTGCGTGATGACCCCAGGTCACAACCCCCGGGTTCACCCTGCTCGCTAGGGGAGTACCAGAACACACCGTCAGACAAGGATGGATGGATGGATGAAGCAAAGGAGAGCTGGATAACGAGCCAAGGTCATGGCGAGCTGCAGACAATGTAATCAGAACAAGCCGAGTCGGTACACAAGATATCAGTTCATGAGAGGTCAGGTTAAAGCAGGTTACAAGCAGAAACAAGCATTGCTCAAGCAACCAGAAGTTGATCTGAAAGGAATTTAAATAGAGAAGCACATGGGGGGATGGACAGGAAGTAGCAGGAAGGAATGATATAATTAAGCAACAGGTGGAGCCGGTGACACCCATAGTTGCAGAGTGCAGAAGAGCTGAACACAAGCTAGTGGAAAAACAGGTGCCAGTTGACCCAGAGCAGTAAAGGTAAGACACAGATCAGCTCCGCAGCTGATCTGTGAAAAGAACCAACTCAGAATGATCCCACAGGTCCCAGATCTTGTCAAACCTGTCAACAGCATCCTCTACTATGGCTGTCATGTGCTCCATTCTACGTATGTCAGCAATAGCTTGTAGAAACTGAGCTTGGGATGGGGGAGGGGGGGGAGATAACCAACACAGTGGAATGACTCTCTTAGCAGCTAGTAAAATATAGGAAGCCAATCTGGTCAAGGCCTTTCCCAGACCAGGGAATGGGACGCTCAGGAGGAGATGTAATGGATCCAGCGCAAAAAGATACTCAAAAATTTGCTGGAGCATAGACATCACCATGGATCAGAAAGGTGCAATTAACTCATTCTGCCAAAAGATATGGCAGTGAGTTCCTCTAGTTTTACCACATCTCCAACAAAGAGGGGAGAGAGAGGGGTCAAAACGATGTAATACCTCGGAGGTCCGGTGACAGAAAAATAACACTTTAAATGCTGTCTCTCTCTGTGCCACACATCTGGATGTTTTGGAAGTTGAAGTCCATATTTTAGCCCACTGATGGAGGGAAATTGGTTGTTGTATAATTTGAGTCCATTTTCGCATGTAGGAGTGGGAGTCTATAGAAAGTGGAAGGGTCTCCTGAAGCAACTGGTAAATGACAGATATTAGCTGCGTTTGGTGGAGACCCTGGGAACAGATGAGTTCAAAAGTTGTTGGTCTGGGTAGAATAAGGGACGGAGAGAGAGTCGATAAATAGTGGGTCATTTAGAGGTAGGATTAGAACATTTCGGTATCTGATATTAAAATTGAAGGTCTGCAAAAGGGGCGAAATTTACGTTTGACCGGGTGTACAAAGTGGCGAAGTTGGAACAGGCCAGTCTGTGCCTAAGGGAGCATTCGGGAGTGGGATAGGCTATTGGAAATTAAGGGATTAAAGATTACATTAGAGAGAAGAGAGGGAGAATTTGGTGTGACACGAGCGCCATGTCCTCAATGAAAACAACATAGGGCCCAAACAGAGACTATGGAGTTTGGGAACCGAAAATAATACAAGGGAGCAGGGGTGAGCCGGGAACAAAGAGCCCATCTTAATCTCCGACCACCTATTCGGCGGCATTAAACTGGACCAGGACACCACTGCACGGAGGTGGGAAGCCAGATAATATTTGTGAAAGTCCAGGGCTCCCAGACCTCCACGACTTGGGGGGGGGGGGGGGGGGGAGAAGATCACGAGCTTGCCACTCTATGGGAACTGTCCTTCCAAATAAAATGAAGAAAACATCGTTTGAGCAATTTTAATTGGGCCGTAGGGACAGGCAGGGTCTCAAAAAATACAGTAATTTTGGCATAACTGACATTTTCAACACATTGATCCTACCTATCCAGGATGGGGGAGATGATTTATTGGGAGAGGATTCCAACGCGTCAACATGGCCTTGATGTCCTTAAACAGGGGGATATAATTGGCTGAATATAGGGATGAGTAGGATGGTGTGATTTGTACACCCAGGTACTTGAGAGAGGAGGTGCACCAACGATAAGGGTAAGAGTTTGAAAGCGATAAAAGGTCTGCAGGCGGTGTATGTAGTGGTAGGGCTTCTGTTTTAGATACATTCATTTTGTATCCGTCCGAATAGAGAGCTAAACGGGGATAGGAGAGCATGCAAGGACGGGAGGGAAATATGTAGGCTGGTAAGAGTCAGAAGTACATCATCTGCAAATAGAGATAGTTTATATTCTTCATGACGCATGGGGACCCCACAGATGTCAGGATGGGATCTTATAGCCTCTAAGAGGGGCTCTAGGCATAGGATGAAAAGAAGTGGAGAAAGAGGGCAGCCCTGTCTAGTGCCATTAGACATTGGGAAGGTCGGGGACATAAAAGAAGGCATTTGGACCTGCGATGAGCAGGGCAGGACTTACCATTGGGCTTGACTGGGCTCAAGCCCATGGGTCCCGCCCAATAGGGGGCCCCGCCGAGATACATAGCCGAGTGTACTCGGCTAATCTCCACTCACAGTCACACCCAGTCACGACCTATGATGGACATAACACAGGGACTGGGCGTGACTGTGAGCCGAGCCGAGTACACTACTCTCGACTCCTCTCGGGACTGCGAAAGGACCCGAGAGCCGCCGAGAGGACCCGAGAGCCCATGAGAGGACCTGAGACCCGCCGAGAGGACCCGAGACCCCTCCGAGAGGACCCGGGAACCGCCGAGATACAGAGGACTCTGTATCTCGGCGGCGCCATTTTTAAACTTCAAGACTGCAATGACAAGGCTGCAAGTGAAACGGGGGCAAGGCTGTAAATGACAAGGCTACACTGACAAGGCTGCAAATGACACTGCCAGGCTGCATTGATGGGCATTTAAATGTACGTTTTTTTCCTTAAAATTCCCTCCTAAACTTGGGGTGCGTGTTATACGCCGGCGCGAGTTATACGCCAATAAATACGATAATGTATAGAAGGTAGGGCCCGAAAGTGACTCAAGCCCAGGGGCCCCCACCACCCTAAGTCCTGCCCTGGCGATGAGGGATTGCAGCAGAGAGTTTTCAAGGCCAAGTTAAAGGGACAGTGAAAACAGAATTTAGTAAGGGTAGCAAACATGTAGGGCCATCTTAATATATCAAATGCTTTTTGGGCGTCGAAGCTAAGGATCAGAGCTGGTCTATGTACTCTGTTCAGCATATCAATGAGATCAATACTATGCCTAGTGTTCTAGAGCCTGTACATAATGCAGAAGTCTCATCAAACTTAGCTTCCAATGTAGCTGTCCACTTACCAAGCTGGTCTATCTCACCTCTGAGTTCTCCGGATATCTTCCCCATCTCCTGGGCTATGCCCCTGGTGAGCTGTTGTGCCAGAGGCTGGAGTTTGAGATCCAACATCTCAGGTGTTAATACAGACTGAGGAGATGGGGATCGGTGTGGGGGGAGAGCCCGCTGAGTGCCACCCTCTGCCATCTGAGTGCTGACATAATCCTCCGGGTCTCCCTGTGAAATCTAGACCGGGGATTGTTGCCAGATAGCGATCCATAGTAGAGGAGGGCCGTAGTATTTGTGTGGCTCGGTAGTAGGATCGCTGATCCCCGACTTTTTTCCCATGAAGTGCTAGGAGGTCTGAGGGGTCGTGGTAGCTCACCCCCGAGGCGGAGGTGTGCTGCTGAAGCTGTAAAGGGGCTTGCGGAGCACGGAGCGGGACCTAAGCTCACAGACCACGCGTCCGCCATCTTGAAGAACCGCGCTTGCGCCTATAAAATCACCATTTTGACATTGGGATTGCTTGCTATGACTCACTGAGATGTTCCAGGTCGTTGTTATAGCCCAATGTGACATCTAATGATGACTGCAGGTCATCAGACGAGTCATAACATTGTTTAAATATGTTATTAAAGTATAACAATGTGCAAATCATATTACACTTGCCAAGTAGATAAAGAAAATCACAACAAAGAGATTAAAAGTAAATGCCATCAACAAATGGTTCGTTATAAGGAGCAATAGCAATGTAAAGGTAACAATACGGGGCCATGCCTTGATCTGTGGATCTAAGTAGTATAAGGTTTAGCAGGACAGGCCTCACAACAAAGAGATTTGACAAGTAAAAAGGCGCAATGCTCAGATCCCTCAAAATGACAATATGTAGTCCATAATAGTCCGATGGCGAATATGGAGGAGAAAATAGGTGAGTCCGCCTGGGCTGCCACCATGGAGACCAGAAGCAAGTTCCGGTAAAACTAGGAGAAAGACAGGGAGAGGGGTGCCTCGGAATATACTGTACATAGAAAACAACAATTTATTATTAAAACAATATCCACTCACATGGAAGAAAGTAAAGTTGAGTTCAGGCACATCTCTGAGCTGATGAGGTGGGACTACAAGTTGCAGTCAGTCCACTCCAGACTTGGAAGATGCAGCACATCAGACCTCAGTTTGGATGGTGTGGAACTGCAGGTCGTAGCAAGTCCTCTAGGTGCTGACCAGGTACAGCATTAGAAAGCTTCAGAGAGAGTGTGTATTGGTGGCTTAATGTTAAAAGTCCACTTAGTGGGGGTAAAATTGTGGGGGGGGGGGGACAATGCAGCGCCAGAGCCGGTATCAAGCCGCGCTGCAGCTTCATTTTCCTCTTTTGGCTTCCGCAGTGACAGAAAACGGCCGTGAAGGAAAAAAACAGAACCAGGCTTGGGAAGCAATACAATGCAGCGCCGGGCCGTGACGTCACTAACAAGCGACACGTTTCAGAGCCAGCGCGCTATGGATGTTGAGATAGCCACGCTCCTTTTTCAAGCATCTGTATTCAGAGGTGCCCCTCTCTTTGTCTTTCTCACAATAAAGAGAGGTAAAGTAACAAAGCAGGCATTGATCTTTTTCCATAGTTCCATTATCTTGTTATGCAGGGCTTTTTGCACTTCTTTTTTGCTCTCCGTGACTATTTACACACAGACACCAACTGCAATTTAAAAAGCCATGGGTGTAGGAGATGAAGCTTTAATTGGCATTGTAACCTGTGAGTTACAATGCCAGTTTGACACTGACATATCAATGGCAATATTTCGCCATTTCTGCCCGGGGGGGAGGCAAACTTTTAAGCACAACTGTACTAACACAATACAAAAACAATGAAAAATCTGCATCATAAGCCCAGATTAAAGCCCCCACGTCCGGGGCGTGGAACGCACAGAGAGGAATTATAAATGTGATGGCCCAAGGGCAACAGTGATTTCCCGTACCCAAGGGCGGGCGATGGAGCGGAATGTTCTGGGATCCGGTTCTATGCTATACAGTCTTTCTACGCCTGGCTGTAGTTGAGTTCTTAGTACATATAAGCCAGCTAATGCTCCTCAGCTTTGCCTTTTCACTGCTGACATTATGGTGACATTTGTTGTCAAGATAAGTATCCTCCTTGACACAATCCATGTAACAATAAAGCTGTGTTAATCTTGTCTAGGCGCTGCGGGAAGACTCTTCGCCCAAAGTCTGAGATGAACATATTTCCTACAGATAATATTTCTACGCGCCATTGAACAAACTAATGTTACAATTACCTATAGGAAGAAGTGACGTTTTTTTCGGTGTAACATGGAATTATGAAGCTGGCGATGAGGCTCAATAGCGTGGAACCTGCGAAGACGTAGGATGTAGTGGAGTTTAAGTGGCACATTACAGCGAAGAACGGCGCAGGAAGAATTCAGTCATCAAGGTGAAACTGCACCTGAAAAATGGCCCCAGTCAAGTTACAGTATAACACCAGCCATTCGTGAAACGGCGCCCGCCACACTCGCCTGATTATTGTAGAATGTCATCATTAGGATTCCCAACACGCCGCTGGCTGGGGATGCGGCTGCCGGTGTGACTCCCACTCCCTACAACAGCAACTTGCACTCCACTTCTTCCAGAGCCGCCATTGATTGTTGCTTTTGAAAACTTTTGTCTTTTCTGCCTTGTGATTGTGAGAATTTCCGCAAACTCTCAGTCCTAGAGTGACACCACTCCATCAGCAGGGGCAGCATGGTCGCCCCATCTGGCCTGTCTGATCTGGAGGTGCAACAAAAAAAGCTGGGGGAGGGGCGTACTGTCAACTCCCCCATTCACATCAGAGCAGTGGTGGCCGGTGAAAAAAGGATAGGCGGCAAACAGTATGCCACCCCACTGGGTAGGTCGGTCGGTAGCACTTACCCCATCACCGTCGGCTTCCCGTGCTCGGCGGCGGCTTCGCCCGCTCGGCAGCCTCCCGTACTCCTGCTGTTCTCCTGCAGCCTCTCGTTCTCCGGGTCATCACGGAGGCTTCCATTTCCTCCCTTCTACTTCAGCAGCCAATTGGGACTTTTCTCTTTTTCGGCCAATCAGAAAACGGGTCTCACACCCGCTTCTGATTGGCCGGATTGAGGATTAGTGTTTCAACAGCGAATATTAACACCTATGCGTCCCGAGCCCACTCGATTTTGAAGCCTATTAGACCTGGGTGGGTTCCGGTCATACTCTCTGCGTTCGGAGCCCACTCGATTTTGAAGCCTATTAGAGCCTCTGGCTCTAAACAGGTGCTTAAAGAAAACCCAGCTGCTGTAATTCATGCACCCGTAGCCCTAAAAGGGGCTGGACGCATGAAGAGGGGGTGGCCGCGGCGGCCGTCACTAGATTCATGGATCTACCCAACACCATATAGGGGGTGGAGTGGGGAGAAGGGGTGAAGCCCAGGCGGCTCTAATGGACGGGCCACCACTGCATCAGAGTCCCTCTATTACACTTATGTCAAACTCAAGGCCCGCGGGCAAATTCGGGGCCATCAGGCCTTGTCATGTGGCCCTCGCAGCCAGTTTTGTAGCCAGAATGTGGCGGAATGAAGTTCCGCCACCTCCAGCTCTCACCCTTGTCTCCCGCTCCCTGCTGTGAAGAAGCCTTCTGCATTTACAAGGGACAGCTTTGCTCTCAGCGGCTCCTGGATCTCTGCACACTCTCATGGTGGGGCACGGCGGGGACAAATCTCCAGGATCTGAGGGAGAGAACATTTTTCCCTGCAAGGTGAGGCAGAGCCGCCTACACATGGAAGTACTAGAGCTGAGCCAGGTAGGAGAGAGATATGGGGGGAAACTTTCGTGGGGGGGGAGGGGGGTGTTGGGCTTACACACACTATACTCTGTGTGTAATGAACCGCTGAACACTACACTCTGTACGTAATGAACCCCTGAACCCTACACTCTGTACGTAATGAACCCCTGAACCCTGCACTCTGTATGTAATGCACTCCTGAATCCTGCACTCTGTACATAGCGCACCGCAGATACAACTGGCCCTTTGAGGGCAACCATACTGCTGATGCGGCCCACAATGAAACTGAGCTTGACACTCCTGCTCTATTACATGCGAGTCAGCCCCTTTACAAAAGAGCCCCTCCATTATATCAGAGTGCACTTATCACACCAAGCCCCCCCCTTTACCTAAGATTCCCCCCTTCATATCAAAATTTATCCCTCACATCAGAGACCCATATTACATCAGAATAAGCCCCCTTCACATAAGAGCCCCTCCATTATATCAAAGTCCCCCTTATAGAACCAACACCCTCCTTTCACATCACAGGTCTCCCTTCACATCAACGTTCCTCCATCACATCAAAGTCCTATCCCACCAAAGTCCCCCCTCTTTAAACCAGATCCCCTCCATCATATTAGAGTCCCCATCATCTAAAAGACCTCCCCACCCAACACATGAGCGTGCCCCATTACATCAAAGTCAGCCCATATTATCTCATAGACATGAACGAAAGAGGGTGCCCAGGCCTGGGGCATCATCCCAAAAACATGTATTTAAATAATAAAAATCAGAACTACTCACAAGCATTAGAATAAAATATTGCTCAACGAGCCACTCGTCTGTAGCTCAAGCGTGCTGGACTAAACAGTCTCCAGACCATAGGGAGACTTCACGAGTTCCCTTCTGGCTGACATGTTTCGAAGGATTCGCCTTCTTCTTCAGAGCCTCTGAAGAAGGCTGAGGCTCTGAAGAAGAAGGATAATCCTTCAAAACATGTCAGCTAGCAGGGATCCTGGTGAGGCTCCCCCTATGGTCTGGAGACTGCTGAGTCCAGGACACTTGAGCTACAGAAGAGTGGCTGTGTCAGAACTTCAGAATCTGACAGAGAGAACAATCTCCCTGCAAGGTGAGGCAGAAGCACCTACACACAGGGAGGTACTAGAGACGGACCAGGTAGGAGAGAGGGATGAAAGAAAAATGGAATATCGAGTGGAAAGGACGATACAGCAGAAAGAAAATGCTGTAGCTTACCCAAGAAAAGCTTAACTGTTGAAGTTAAGTTTGGCAAAGCTAAAAAAGCATTCATAACCAGTCCTGTGGTTTCAGAGCCAGTTCTGATCAATGGACCGGAGATGCTGGAGGTGAAGACTTCACGCTGAGATTCTGCCAATCTAACTGCAGAAATATGGAGATTTTCTAGAGTTCAGGCACTCGAAAATTTGATATTTGGCTGCTCCATTATTAGTCCCAACCAAACCCATTTCTGAGGGACGTTTCTTGGGCATGCAGCCCCTTTTACTCCTATCTTGCAAGCCTTGGCCAGTTTGAAGAAACGATACTGAAAGGAATCTATAGGCTTCCATTGATGACCTTCTTTGGAAAATGCTAGTTTCCATGGTTTTCTCAGGCCTTAGTACTTTCCAAGTCAGTCTCCACAGGCACAGGATGTAGAAAGGCTGTCATGTTACTCACTGACCTTTACACAGATGCCAATTTGCTATTTGTATATTGATGCATGGTCTGTGTGGACCCTGCTGTGGAGGCTATTTATGTCCCCATGGTGATGGCCTCATTCTCGGTTCTTTGGTTCTAACGTTGGTCCCCTTGCGGAAGTATCATGAGACTTTCATCGCCCTGTCAATACTCATTACATGCCTGAAGAAGTGGAGTAATTTTGGGAAACGCATTGAGTGCATTTGCCAACTCTTTACCAATCCAATTACTAGCTGCAACTATGGACTTGCAATGTCTTATGTTAAGATACCACAAAAAGTATGGGCTGTGTAGGTGCTTAAATGATTGTATGTATTGTTTATGCAAATGTTTGTGTAGCACCCTCCTAGGTAGGTGCTAGGATAGTTTGGTAGGTTGGTGATACCATTTGTTTTTAGGCACATTTAGTTGCCACACTGTAGGCAGTTTGGCTGCAATTATTTGGAAGGCAAAAGCATATTCTGCTCACTGTATCCAGAGAAGCTG
The DNA here is from genome assembly GCF_037356315.1 of Lithobates pipiens. Taxonomy (NCBI): domain Eukaryota; kingdom Metazoa; phylum Chordata; class Amphibia; order Anura; family Ranidae; genus Lithobates; species Lithobates pipiens. The sequence goes on along the minus strand of NW_027507750.1, from coordinate 2,843,376 downwards.
TAATCTGCTAGTCAGGTCTGCTCGGTGTGGTCAGCTGGTGCCAGTCTGGTCTATAGCTTCCTCTGTATCCAGGAGACTGGAGAAGTTTCTGGATGATAGGTGTGGAGCTATGCGGATGGCGGCATGAATATTGATACAGCCCCAGCCTATCCCAAAGAGGCAGGCTCTGATGACATGCTGGGAGACTGTATTCATTCAGAGAGCACACAGAGCTCTTGATCTTGTCCCAGGGTGGAGGAGTTCAGCATGAGGGGAGGGGGCACGCTGCCCTCTCAGGCACAGGCTGCCATGTGGAGGCCTCAAGTGGGTGATCTGAGGAAAGAATGCTGAGACCAATGTGCTTGGAGGAAGATGACTGAGGGGAGCTGCCTACCATAGATCTGTCTGGTATCACTGAAGGGCAACACAATGGAAGATTGCAAGGCGGTATCCACCTGTCCTTGGGCCTTGTGAGTACAGCCATTGCTGGACCTGGTGGACCTTGTGCTCTAGCTACACCTCTGGTGCCTTATAGTCAGCTGTGGGTCTGTTAAAGGGGACTCGGGCTGGTGTCCTGAAGAGCTCTCTGCAGATATTGTCAACTAAGAGAAGGAACTTTGCTCTACTGGCTATAATACTACTTAAGCAGAAAGGAAGATGAAGGCCCCAGTTGCACATAGTTCTCATTCTTGGAGGATCCCCCCACTTCCTTCATCCCTATCCAAGTTCTCCAAAAATAAAAACAACAGAAACAACCAACATCCCCCAGACTGGTCTTTGGAGTCAATGAGCCTGCTGTGTGTCTGGCTGAGGGGCTGAAGTTGCAAAGACCCGGGCAAGTAATTCCTACGTCTCCTATGGGAGAAGTGCTACATTCGTATCAAAGAAAAATATGTTTTTTTATAATAATTTTGTGTTTAGTTGGTTTTTACAAATACACATTTTCCAGGTTATTGGGGTTAATTTACTAAAGGCAAGCCTTTGTACGAGAATTTTCACTTTGGAAGGGGATATTTGCCTTAGGTTAGTGAATGTGGTGAAAATTCACTTTGCAAAACATACCCTATCACATGCAAGGATAAGGGGGAAAAAAAAAGCAATTTTGACTTGCACGTGATTGGATGATGATAGTCAGCAGAGCTGCACCTCATTTACTAAGAAAAAGCAAAGTCCCCTTGCAAACAGCCTAAACCAACCCCAATATCTCAAAACAGGTATGCGCCAAGTAACAATGAGGTGAATGCGGTTTCCAGGTTCAGCATCTCAAGGTTTTAAAGCCGCTGGACTGGCATGACAGCCAAGCAACGTGTATTTCTCCAAAGAACGGGTCACCCGGTGAGGCTTACATACCACTCTCAGAACAGTTTTACTTTAGGAATATAAATTTATTGAAGTTCAAGTAACTTGAATTCATTCTATAAGTTATTACGGCTACTTTTCCTAAAATAATCTTGACGTTGAGTAATCCAGAAAATGGCCCCTTGCATTTTTATTAAATTATTACTTTTTTAATATAAAATTTATAATTGGTATGCTAATTCCAAAAATGCTGTTGGAATTAGGTAAATGTGGGAATTTACATTTTTATCAGTTTGGCACTTTGTATTACTAGCAAGTCTGTTCTACACGGTCTCCAGCTGGCTGCAAACAATCCCCTCCATTCAGAACATAGACGAGCTATGTGCGGACGCCGGCGGATTGGATCACTACTGGGGTCTGAGTCTTCTCATGGGGAACGAATGGAGCATGGGCATAAGCCATTCATGATTCATAGGTGTGGGTATTGAGGAGCACCCAGCACATACAGTATATCACAAAACTAAGTACACCCCTCAGTCACATTTTTGTAAATCTTTTCATGTGACAACACTGAAGAAATGACACTTGTCTACAATGTAAAGTAGTGAGTGTACAGCTTGTATAACAGTGTAAATTTCCTGTCCCCTCAAAATAACTCAACACACAGCCATTAATGTCTAAACCGCTGGCAACAAAAGTCAGTACACCCCTAAGTGAAAATCTCCAAATTGGGGCCCAATTAGCCATTTTCCCTCCCCGGTGTCATGTGACTCGTTACTGTTGCAAGGTGTGAATGGGGAGCAGGTGTGGTAAATTGTGTGTTATCGATCTCACTCTCTCATACTGGTCACTGGAAGTTCAACATGGCACCTCATGGCAAAGAACTCTCTGAGGATCTGAAAAAAAGAATTGTTCCTCTACATAAATATGGACTAGGCCAGTGATGGTGAACCTTGGCACCCCAGATGTTTTGGGACTACATTTCCCATGATGCTCAACCACACTGCAGAGTGCATGAGCATCATGGGAAATGTAGTTCCAAAACATCTGGGGTGCTGAGGTTTGCCATCACTGGCCTAGGCTATAAGAAGATTGCCAAGACCCTGAAACTGAGCTGCAGCACGGTGGCCAAGACCATACAGCGGTATAACAGGACAGGTTCCCCTCAGAACAGGCCTCGCCATGGTCCACCAAAGAAGTTGAGGTCACGTGCTCAGCGTCATATCCAGAGGTTGTCTTTGGGAAATAGACGTATGAGTGCTGCCAGCATTGCTGCAGAGGTTGTAGGGGTGGGGGGGTTAGCCTGTCAGTGCTCAGACCATACGCCGCACACTGCATCAAATTGGTCTGCATTGCTGTCACCCCAGAAGGAAGCCTCTTCTAAATATGAGGCACAAGAAAGACCACAAACAGTTTGCTGAAGACAAGCAGACTAAGGAGATGGATTACTGGAACCATGTCCTGTGGTCTGATGAGACCAAGATAAACGTATTTGGTGTCAGATGGTGACAAGCGTGTGTGGGGACAACCAGGTGAGGAGGACAAAGACAAGTGTGTCTTGTCTACAGTCAGGCATGGTGGTGGGGGTGTCATGGTCTGGGGCTGCATGAGTGCTGCCGGCACTGGGGGGCTACAGATCATTGAGGGGACCATGAATGCCAACATGTACTGTGACATACTGAAGCAGAGCATGATCCCCTCCCTTCAGAGACTGGACCGCAGGGCAGTATTCCAACATGATAACCACCCCAAACACACCTCCAACACCACCACTGCCATGCTAAAGAAGCTGAGGGTAAAGGTGATGGACTGGCCAAGCATGTCTCCAGACCTAAACCCTATTGATCATCTGTGGGACATCCTCAAATGGAAGGTGGCGGAGCGCAAGGTCTCCAACATCCACCAGCTCTGTGATGTCATCATGGGGGAGGGGAAGAGGACTCCAGTGACAACCTGTGAAGCTCTGGTGACCTCCATGCCCAAGAGGGTTAAGGCAGTGCTGGAAAATAATGGCGGCCACACAAAATATTGACACTTTGGGCCCAATTTGGAGATTTTCACTTAGGGGTGTACTGACTTTTGTTGCCAGCGGTTTAGACATTAATGGCTGTGTGTTGAGTTATTTTGAGGGGATAGGAAATTTACACTGTTATACAAGCTGTACACTCACTACTTTACATTGTAGACAAGTGTCATTTCTTCAGTGTTGTCACATAAAAAGAGAGAAGAAAAGATTTACACAAATGTGACTGAGGGGTGTACTTACTTTTGTAAGATACTGCACATTCATGACACAAAAATATGTCAAATCGAAAGTATTTCTTGAACAAAGGTATCAAATGAAGCCAACGCATTTTGGGTGAAATGTTTCTATGTTCTTCAAAGCAGAAACTATGGGTGACTAAGCTGACAGCTTGCACTAATTCCAGGTTTGACTGGTTCTTACATACAAAGAAGAACGCTGGTACTACCCGGGACAAAAGCGGCTTAGCAAGGCAACAAAGGGTCACAATCTGGACTAATTATAAAGGTAAACAATTTATTGAGTTCAGAAAAATACCAGCGAAAAGTATGCGCAGTACGGAAAGCAATATTATTGCAACTTCACGTATACTCAATCAGTGTCCCTGCGCATGCGCATAAGGATTAGCGTGCACACTTGGCATCCAGTGGCCTATTTTAGGTGGCTCTAAAGGCTGAAGGAGGCAGAGGAGCCAGGAGCGCTGGCAGGGAAACCCGAAAAGAAGAGAAAACCACTGCACAGGGCAGGTAAGTATAACATGTTTGTTATTACGAAGCTTTAATAGTACTTTAAACTGATCTCTCACTATAAAAAAATTGCTGAATGATCTTCAGCTTGTTCCTGAGATCAGATCCGCTGTACTTGCTTGCCTGTACCTGCACCGTTGTACCTGCTTTCGCTGTACTTGCTTGCCTGTACCTGCACCGTTGTACCTGCTTTCACTGTACTTGGCTTGCCCTTGGACTTTGCTTCTGCTCCTGCTTCAACTCTGTTTACTCTGACCTTAGCCTCTTTATTGGACTTGTCTTTGCCTCTTTACTCTGTACTGCTTTGCCCAGCTGTTACTTACCTTGGCCTGTCTTCTGGACTTGCCTTACCTACTGATTCAGTCCCTCGCAGCCCGGTTGGCTGCTTACAGCTGCCCATCTTCTGGTCCTGTTTCTGTTTCCTGTTCTGGTGCCAAACTGTCCCTGCATCCTGTTCCGAGGACTAGGACTACCAGCTCTACCAACCTACAGAGTGGACATCGCCAGCCAGCTACTATGGCACTAGTGCCACTCCTTGCCCTTAAACTCTCTGCCTCCACCTTCGGGAATGTTGGAGGTGCAAAAGAGGCCTCCACAACCTTTCACCAGGTACGTGATATGTACCTACGGTTTCAGCCCTGAGGAAGGGGGGTAAATTCCCGTGTAACCTGTTGGCTTCATTTTGATACCTTTTTTCAATAAACATTTTGATTTGACCTTGCATTAAAAGGTTTTGTACTGGGCTCTGCTCAATACCCACCCCAGAGTTTTGCCATCCACTGAGTGTTCTCCAAGAGACCATCAGAGAGACAGCAGCCCAAGACCAGAGCAGGGTCCATCTACACGGCACCTTAACTGCCCATCAGCCCCCGTGAAGGAGGACAGAATTCTACAATATATCCAACAATATCAATACCTTACTTCTATTAGTCCAGTGCTATCACACCTACACATCAACCATTCATAACCACCTTATCTGATTAAAGGGTCCACTTGATAAGGTCAGCAGATCCTCTTTTAGAGGAGCACTTTGTTCATCAATATTTGTAGCAATGCCGCATTAAACTCATTTGAACTTGTGAGGTATGGTAAATGCTGGTTCAGAATCCTGCCAGGACCTGGGTCTGAACCTACAAACTCTGCTGTGTCTGGCAGTATCTCTTCTTGCTGAGCCACCTGGACAGCTCCCTGCCTGAGTCCTTAGACAACCTTGCCGCATGTCTTATTTTTCTTGAACCTTGAACTCTTTGCTCCTCCCATAAACTTCCTATTCAAACCATGCCTTTGTACTTCCTGTTTGCCCCATTATTGTGCTCTCTCCAGCCAAAAGCTTGCTCTTGTAACTCCTGCTGCCTTCTGTATCTTCAGTACCACTCGTTACCGACCTTTGGCTTGTTCCTTGACTACGCTTCTGCTTGATCCCTACCTGCTATATCTGCTACTGGACCCTATTTTGCTCACCTCCTGGTGGGGCGATCCTAAGGACATCAACCTGGTACTAACACCCAGCAAAACCCCTCCCCACAATCAGGAGCTCTGGTCAATACCATTTAGTGCTTAGACCCCGCACTTCTGGTGAGCCCATGTCATCCACAAGGGTGACCCGCTTGTATACCTCTCCTGCTACATCTGCTACTGGACTACGGCTTGCTCACCTCCTGGTGGGGCAATCCTGAGGACTGGGACCTGGTACTAACACACAGCAAAACCCATCCCCACCATCAGGAGCTCTGGTGAATACCAGGTAGTGCTTAGACCCCGTATCCTCAGGTGAGTCTGGGTCATCAGCAAAGGTGACCTCCTTGCATACTTCTCCTGGTATATTTTCTACTGGATTTCCGGCTTGCTCACCTCCTGGTGGGACAATCCTGAGGACTGGGACCCCGCACTTCTGATGAGCCCATGTCATCCACAAGGGTGACCTGCTTGTATACCACTCCTGCTACATCTGCTACTGGACTACGGCTTGCTCACCTCCTGGTGGGGCAATCCTGAGGACTGGGACCTGGTACTAACACCCAGTAAAACCCATCCCCACCATCAGGAGCTCTGGTCAATACCAGGCAGTGCTTAGACCCCGCACCTCGGGTGAGTCTGTGTCATCCGCAAAGGTGACCTCCTTGCATACTTCTGGTATATTTTCTACTGGATTCCAGTTTGCTCACCTCCTGGTGGGGCAATCCTGAGGACTGGGACCAGGTACTAACACACAGCAAAACCCATCCCCACCATCAGGAGCTCTAATGAATACCAGGTAGTGCTTAGACCCCGCACCTCGGGTGAGTCTGTATCATCCACAAAGGTGACCTCCTTGCATACTTCTCCTGGTATATTTTCTACTGGATTCCGGCTTGCTCACCTCCTGGTGGGACAATCCTGAGGACTGGGACCTGGTACTAACACACAGCAAAACCCATCCCCACCATCAGGAGCTCTGGTCAATACCAGGTAGTGCTTAGACCCCGCACCTCGGGTGAGCCCATGTTATCTGCCAGGGTAACCTGCTTGTATATGCATCCTGCTGGTCGGTGGGAGCCTCTCTACAGCTATAGATATTGGTCTCCAATCCTGACCCCTGACCGTGACAAACCCAGACCACACAATTTTTTCAGTTTGATTCCAATGTACTCTCTATATTCAGCACTAAGAGATACAACATTGTAAGCCCTTGTACACGCGGTCGGAGATTCCGACGGAATGTTTCCTATCGGACCGTTTTGTCGGATAATCCGACTGTGTGTGGTCTCCATCGGACTGTTTCTGTCAGAATATCCGACGGACCAAGTTTTCTAACTTTTCCGTAAAATTTTCCGACAAAATGCTCCGATCGGACATACTCCGATCATGTGTAACCTACTCCGACGGACAAAGTGCCACGCATGCTCAGATCAAATTCCTACACCAAAGCTTATGGCTACTAGCCTGACGTAGTAACGTAACGAAATAACGTCATCACGTTCTGAACAATCTGATTTTCCGACAACTTTGTCCGACCGTGTGTATGCAACAGTTTCGGACAAAATCCGTCGGGCAAAATCCAACGGATTTGGTTGTCGGAATCTCCGACCCGTGTGTACAAGGGCTAAGACGTAATGCTGGTATTGCAGGAAGCAGCAACTCTAATAGTGCCTGTCCACGGGTGACCTTACGAAACAGAGACGACCAATCACAGATTAGGCTTGTGCAATTCATTTCGTAACGAATCGAAATTCAGCCGAATTTTGCATCTTTCGGACATTCGGATGCATCCGAATGTCCGAATAAAAAAACAACAAATTACAACGAATACGAAAGAAATATAAAGAATGAATTCGAATGAATTCGACATGATTCGAAATTATTTCAACCGCATTCGAAATTATTTCAACATGATTCGACATTATTTCAACCACATTCGAAAATATTTTGTGACCCAACTTTAGGGCCATGTATCTCGGGGTCACTTGGTGCTAGAAACTCCAAATTTGGATATGTTGTAGTGCTAGTATTATTGTGTTTGCATACCAAATTTGTGCAAAAGGAAAAAAAATTGTTTAGTTTCGTTTCGTTTTAATTCGTTAATTCATTAATTTTGTTTAGTTATATTCATTAACTTCCTTAAATTCGTTTTCGGATTTCGTTTAGTTTTCTACCGAATTCGAAAAATCGGCCACATTCGAAAATATTTCAACCAAATTCGAAAATATTTCTACTGGATTCGAAATGATTTCAACCACATTCGAAAATATTTTGTGACCCGACTTTAGGGCCATGTATCTCGGGGTCACTTGGTGCTAGAAACTCCAAATTTGGATATGTTGTAGTGCTAGTACTATTGTGTCTGTATACCAAATTTGGGGTTTCTAGTTATAAATGACCCCGAGATATGTGGCCCCAAAATCGGGTCGCAAAATGTTATTAGTTATTAGAGCAGAGAAAGACATTTTGCGACCCGATTTTGGGGCCACATATCTCGGGGTCACTTATAGCTAAAAACCCCAAATTTGGTATACAGACACAATAGTGCTAGCACTATAACATATCCAAATTTGGAGTTTCTAGCACCAAGTGACCCCGAGATACATGGCCCATATTCGGGTCACAAAATATTTTCGAATGTGGTTGAAATACTGTCGAATCATGTTGAAATCATTTCGAATCCGGTAGAAATATTTTCGAATTTGGTTGAAATATTTTCGAATGTGGCCGATTTTTCGAATTCGGTAGAAAACTAAACGAAATCCGAAAATGAATTTAAGGAAGTTAACGAATATAACTAAACAAAATTAATGAATTAACTAATTAAAACGAAACTAAACTAAACAAATTTTTTCCTTTTGCACATGTCTATCGCAGATCGGTCCTGGGAATGCCGTTCGGCGGTCTTTTATCTGTTGTTGGATTATCTTCTTTTTTTTTTTTCTTCTAGATTTGATGGAAAACACATGTCGTTGATGTAGTAATGCTGAACATGGCTCGGCTTTACTCTTCACTGTACAAAACACAAATTCTCGGAGATATAGAGATGTCACTTGTATCAAGGGTCGGAATTAAAGCGAGTCACTCTCCAACCGACCACAATGCGAGGAATCAAAGAGCAAAATGCCGCAAAAAAAAAGATAAAATCATAGAAAGTGCTCCTCCTCCCCCGCACACTCCACCACCGCTCTATGTAGATGATCAAAGTGGAAGAGCAGAACAATGAAAGGCAATTTTTTTTATCAACCATTTCAGCCCTTCTGTACAGCCCTTATGGACATTCCCACCATCGACCTGCCCATTTCAAGATCATTTTGTCAATACTGTACATAAAATAGAACAAATAAAAATAAAAATCACACACATTGTTTTTTGTATAGAGTGTAAAGACAAATTATATATCTAAAAAAATGGGAAAAAAAAATATTTTTTTTCCTTTTTGTGTTCGTTTCAGAATTTTTTTTAAAAATGGGATCAGATACTTTAATCATTTTCCTTTTCTGGCACCAATCCATGGCAGCGTACTACCACATGTACAGTGTCTCACACAACTAATTGTATATAAGGGTGTATAAGTAAGTTGCCTTACATAGAATACTTGGTATTTGAGTCTTCCTTATTTGTTCCTATCATTCTCTACATTATAATGCCCTGTATGGGGAGGTTTGGTGGACTGTGGGGGTGGCGGTGGAGGAGTCGGTCGGCTCGTCACACTCGCTGTGCTCCGCAGTGCTTTCCGTATTCAATGATAATTCTGGGAGTCATTAATCAATCCCGATGTTTGTGATCCCGAGTCTTCTGACTCCCCTCTGTGAACTCTCATTGAATTCACAGCAAAATATCCATTTATCATTCCATGTTTTGTTTCCTCCTCCATGTGCTTCATAATGTCTTCTGATTACTCCGAGCTTTACCTGGAGCCCCGAGGCCTCTCTAGGGCCCACCATCCGGAGCCGGAGGCCTTTCTAGGGCCCACCATCTGGAGCTGAGGCCTCTCTAGGGTCCATCACCCGGAGCCCGAGGTCTCTCTAGAGCCCATCACCCGGAGCCCGAGGTCTCTCTAGAGCCCATCACCCGGAGCCTGAGGCCTCTCTAGGGCCCACTATCCGGAGCCGAGGTCTCGCTAGGGCCCACTATCCGGAGCCGAGTTCTCGCTAGGGCCCACCATCTGGAGCTGAGGCCTCTCTAGGGCCCACCATCTGGAGCTGAGGCCTCTCTAGGGCCCATCACCCGGAGCCCGAGGTCTCTCTAGAGCCCATCACCCGGAGCCTGAGGCCTCTCTAGGGCCCACTATCCGGAGCCAAGGTCTCGCTAGGGCCCACTATCCGGAGCCGAGTTCTCGCTAGGGCACACCATCTGGAGCTGAGGCCTCTCTAGGGCCCACCATCTGGAGCTGAGGCCTCTCTAGGGCCCACCACCCGGAGCCCGAGGCCTTTCTAGGGTACACCACCCAGAGCCCGGGGCCTCTCTAGGGCCCACCACCCGGAGCCCGAGGCCTCTCTAGGGCCCACCACCCGGAGCCCGAGGCCTCTCTAGAGCCCACCACCTGGACCCCGAGGTCTCTCTAGGGCCCACCACCTGGAGCCTGAGGCCTCTCTAGGGCCCACCAACCTGAGCCCGAAGCCTCTCTAGAGCCCACCACCTGGAGCCCGAGGCCTCTTTAGGACCCACCATCTGGAGCCCGAGGCCTCTCTAGAGCCCATCACCTGGAGCCCAAGGCCTCTCTAGGGCCCACTATCCGGAGCCGAGGTCTCACTAGGGCCCACTACCCGGCGCCTGAGGCCTTTCTAGGGCCCACCATCCGGAACCCGAGGCCTCTCTAGGGCCCACCACCCAGAGCCCGAGGCCTTTCTAGGGTCCACCACCCAGAGCCCGAGGCCTCTCTAGGGCCCACCACCCAGAGCCCGAGGCCTCTCTAGGGCCCACCATTCAGAGCCCGAGGCCTTTCTAGGGTCCACCACCTGGAGCCCGAGGCCTCTCTAGGGCCCACCACCTGGAGCCTGAGGCCTCTCTAGGGCCCACCACCCGGAGCGCAAGCCCCTGATCTACAGCTACACCCCCCCCCACCCCACCATACTCTGTATCCAAGATCATCTCCTCCCTCTAGTAACAGAAACTTACAGAAAATCTTTAAGGTGAACCTACACTGGACCCTCTTCACCACCCCCCCACCCCCCCCCCACAGTTCCGCTGCACCTGAGGCCGGAGATCACCCGCTGTGACCCATTCCGTCGCAGCTTCATCGTTCCAGGGATTTGAAATCCCCCTAGGCTTAATCTCCTAAACGTACCTCGTAAAAGTCGTATATGAGGCATTACAATTGGTCGGTGCCGATCAATTAGAACCCGCCTAGCCCGTTCTTTCGGGGGGGGGGGGGGGGAGAAGAAGAGAGAAAGCGGCGGGGATTTCAAATCCCTGGACCGGTGAAGCCACAACCCGATGTCTCCTAGCAGGTGATCGCCGGCAGACGTGTGCACTGCCAATAAAAATGTGTTTGTTTTCGTTTTATTCGTTTTTTTTTTTTGGTCTTTGGGTCATTCGTTATGATCGCAATTTGAAAATCCGAAAATAAGAAAGAAAATCCAAAAATAACTAACTAGCTAATAAAAACGATTCAATTAGAGGTATTTAAAATTTCCTTTCAAATCTGGCTGTTAGTGAACCTAACGAATACGAATTTAATCGAAGTTAGAAATTATTTAAAATAACGAATGCCGCAGCTAAACAAATGGAACGGAATAAAAGTTTTTATTATTACTATTTATTATTATTTGTTACGTTATGTTTGTTTAGATGCGGCATTTATCATTTTGGATAATTCGTAACTTTGGATAAATTCGTATTCGTTACGTTCACTAACAGCCAGATTTGAAAGGAAATTCCAATACCTATCATTTAAATAGTTAGTGATAGTTAAGTTATTATTAGTTAGTTACTATTTCAGATTTACCAATTTTCGGGTTTTTGAATTTACGAATTTACTAATTTTCGAATTTATGAATATTCAGAAAAATGTGTTAAACAGGTTTTCATTAATTCTGATATTTCCAAATGAACGAATTTGGTGAAATTCATTTAAAAACAAATTCGGAACGAGACAACTTGCACATGTCTAATTTCCAGCCTCAGGTACAGTGGGACCGGCGGGGGGTTGGGGGGGGGGATGGGGGGTCCAGTATAAGTTCACATTACAGATTTTCTATAAAGGTGAACTTACACTTTAACCACTTACAGACCGGACCATTTTGCTGGTCAAAGACCAGACCACTTTTTGTGATTCGGCACTGCGTCGCTTTAACTGACAATTGCGCGGTCGTGCGACGTGGCTCCCAAACAAAATTGACATCCTTTTTTTCCCACAAATAGAGCTTTCTTTTGGTGGTATTTGATCACCTCTGCGGTTTTTATTTTTTGCGCTATAAACAAAAATAGAGCGACAATTTTGAAAAAAAACGCATTATTTTTTACTTTTTGTTATAATAAATATCCCCCAAAAATATATAAAAAAAATTTTTTTCCCTCAGTTTAGGCCGATACGTATTCTTCTACATATTTTTGGTAAAAAAAATCGCAATAAGCGATTATTGATTGGTTTGCGCAAAAGTTATAGCGTTTACAAAATAGGGATAGTTTTATAGCATTTTTATTAATAATTTTTTATTATTATTTTTTTTACTAGTAATGGCGGCGATCAGCGATTTTTTATTGTGACTGCGACATTGTGGCAAACACATCGGACATTTTTGACACATTTTTGGGACCATTGTCATTTATACAGCGATCAGTGCTATATAAATGCAGTGATTCCTGTGTAAATCACACTGGCAGTGAAGGGGTTAACCAGTGGGTGGCAGTGTAGGGGTTAAGTGTTCCTAGGGGTGTGTTACTAACTGTGGGGGGGTTGGGCTTTCATTTAGTGAACACTGATCTCTGCTCCAATCACATGGAGCAGAGATCAGCGTCACTAGTTGCTAGGCAGAATGGAGAAATGCTGTTTACACAGCATTTCCTCCATTCGGCCGCTCCGTGAGACGATCGCGGGGATGCCCGCGGCGATCGAGTCCGCGGGTCCCGCAACCGGACTCACGGGGGTACCGACCAGCGCGGGTACGCGCCGCCGGCGGTGCGCTCGCGATGGCAGGGCGGCATTGAATATTGAACGTACCTGTACACCAATATGCCTGCCCGTGCCATTCTGTCGACGTACATCGTCGTGCGCTGGTCGGGAAGTGGTTAAAGTGCTTCTAAAGACTGAAGTTTTTTTTTACCTTCATGCATTCTATGCAGTGTGCTGCAACCCCCTCCCCTCCCCCCCAATACTTTTTCTTAAGCATACTTTTTATTGAAAAAGTTTTACAATAGACAAAAAAACATAAAAGACACAAGAAAACAAAAAAAAAAAACTTACCTGAGCCCCATCCTTTGATGTGCGCAAGAGACTCCGCTCTCTGGGGACTCTCCCTCCTCATTGGCTGAGACAGCAGTGGGAGCCATTGGCTGTGGGAGGGGCACTTGGCAGGAGGGAGGGGCCAGTAGCACTAGCAAGGGACCTGAGAAGAGGAGGATCGGGGGCCACTCTGTGCAAAACTATTACACAGAGCTGGGAAGTATAACATGTTTGTTATTTAAAAAGGATCTTCAGTCCCCCCCCCCCCCCCCCCCCCCCCCCCAAAAAAATAAATAAATTAAAAGCCAACATCTACAAATACCGTAGCTGCTGGTTTTGAAAAGAAGGCCACTTACCTGTCCAGGGATCCAGCTCTGTCCTCGCCCAGGCCGATCCTTCACCAGTCTTCGGATCTCTGGCACCGGCATGTTTACTAAGGGAAAACGGCTGCGACTCCTCACAGCTTCACAGCCTGATTCCCTCTGCACATGTGTGAGCCGTGCTGCACTTTGAGAACGGCCCTGCGGCCTTCTGGGACCTGTGCCATGTCCCAGAAGCAGTGGCGGGCAGCCGGCGGTAATTTTTTTAGGGGCAGCGGCTAAAATATTACTCCCCGTCCACCGGTCGGTTGGTCAGTCGGCAGGCGGGTCTGGTGCACTTACCCTATCTATGCCACGCTTCACCTGCGGCTTCCCATACTCAGCGGCTTCCCCTACTCTCAATGGGCATTGGCAGCTTCCGTTTCCTCCCTCCTCTTCCTCTGCGGCCAATCGGGAGGCTTCTCTTTTCAGCCAGTCGGAAAACGGGTCTCAGACCTGCTGCTAATTGGCCGGATTGAGGATCAGTGCTACAACGTTCATTCGCTGTTGTAACACCTGGGTGGGCTCATGACACAAGTCACTGCTCTCTGAGCCCACCCTATTTGGAAGCCTATTAGAGTTTATGGCTCTAATCGGGTGCTTAAAAAAAAAAAACACCCCACGCTGCTGTAATTCAGGCATCCTGAAAGGGGCGCCTGAATAGGGGGTGGCCACGGTGATGCTATGCATGAATCTATCCATTATTCATATGGGGGGGGGGGGTGGGGTGGCCTGGAGAGAGAAGGCCGCGCCCAAAATAAATTGCACATGTCTTCGGACCAAAAAACAAATTGCACATGTCTAATAGGAGGTTCCCTGGGCCAGCAAGCTTGTGGTGAACCAAGGCCTTGCTAACACCCTCTTTATCATACTGCTCCTTGAGCACTGCAGATTTCCATGCCTCATGGTGCCCATTGCTGCCCATTGGTGCCCATTGCTGCCGAGGCTGACCAGGACCCCAGCAACACCAATACTTGGACCGCTCACCTTCCTTCCCACGAATAGTGTTTCTGTGAAGGCCATTGACGACGTTGGCTAAGCTACCATTCAGCCCTTATTTTATCCACTAATTAAATAGCTTTCAATCGTCCTGAATAAGAAAATGCGCACGACCTTGAAACGAACCATAACGATCCACGGAATTTAACAGTTACCGGGCTCCTCTCACTTTTATTGTGTCGACAAATCCCTCTCCTTCAAAACCTCGATGTCTTTTGTATCCCGGTGAATTAATTGTAACCAGAATTCATTGCCATCCATTGTCGATAGATTCCTTCTTTGTTGCTAAACTAATTGTAACGAGATTCGCTCTTTGTTTTAGCCGGGTTTTTAGATTAATCATTACGGGATTAAGCTTTTGTTTTTCATTTACTAGAATAATTATGTGTTTCTCCAGTTCTCCGGAGCTCACAATTTCCATGGTTTCTCAAGGCAAAAAAAAAATAAAAAAATGTGTAAAAACGTTGGAGCAATTTATCGGGGATGTTAAAAGACTGTAAAAGAAATTCTATCATATGAAATGAACACCTTCATTCCCTCGTTTGAAGGGCCTGTGTTGATGGCCATTTTGTTTACGATGGATCTGCTTCTCTCCCCCCCCCCCCATACAAGTCGATGGGAAGGCAAAGGCAGCTTGAAGTAAAAAGAAAGGAATGGCTCCACTCAAGTCTATGATCCCCTCCCCCACTCTCACCACTATCAGGAACGTTGAGTTCCTTGTAGTCATCGGCCACTAAAATGGACTTCGAGGCAAATCCAGAAAATGGAAGGGGACCGCTCATTGTATTAAAAGCCTCAAATCCACCTATTCAACAGTCCAATAGTACAGACCAGTCCATGCCAGGCACAAACATCCCAACGCATTTCAGCAACAAGGAACCTAATCACAGGGGGACCATCACAGACCAACGTCTCTCTATATTATGGATCCAATCCACACAGCTGAAGCTAATGACATAGTCTTCATTATACTTCATACTTCTTATCAGTTGCGGCTGGTGGGTTCTTCTTTGGGGGGACGGCGGCAAACGAACAACGTCCCCCACCAGCAGCGTGACCCCATCCCCCTCTCGCTAGCTCGTGAGTTGGGGCTGGGGTGCCCTCTCCTGGATTGCAGGCAGCGGCCACGGCGGCTCTGGTGTCCGTTCCTCCAGCTTCTTCCGCCGCGTGTCTTCCGCCAAAGCGCTATGCATCCAACAGGATCGCCTGACGCTTTGGCCAATCAGGAAACAGATCTCACAGACCTGCCTCCTGATTGGCGGGGAGGAACTTTAGTGTGATAATAGCGAAAATGAATTCGCTATGGTCACACAACAGGGTGGGCTCAGAGCACAATGCTCTGCGCTCCAAGCTCACCCCTTTCTGAAGCCTATTAGAGCCTTCGACTCTAATCAGGTGCTTAAAAAAAAACACCTCGCTGCATTGGAATCCATAGATCAGGCGCCACTGATATGTAGATCAGGGGGCTGGACACATGGATAGAGGGAGAGGCGCCCGTGTGCCCTCTATGGACGGGCCTCCACTGCTTCTTATTATTGCTGAATATTATTATTATTACATGAGAGCACAGGTACAATACAATTCAATACAGGAGGAATCAGAGGACCCTGCCCCTTAGAGCTTACAATGTAGGAGGAAGGGTCAAGTGATACAAAAGGTAATAAATGCGGTGGATTATCTGATGGAGAAAATAAAAGTACCGTTGTTAGGTGGAAGTCAGATAGGCTTCTCTGAATCTAAGGGTTTTCAGGGATCGCCTAAAAGTGAATAGAGTAGAAGAAGAAAGCCAGACAGATTGGGGTAGGGGATTCCAGAGGATGGGAGAGGCTCTGGACAGATTGGGGTAGTGAGTTTCCAGAGGATGGGAGAGGTTTGTGAAAAGTCCTGGAGGCGAGCATGGGAGGAGGTGACAAGGGAACTACAGAGAAGGAGGTCTTGGGAGGAACAAAGGCAATGAGTAGGTTGGTGTTTTGAGACTAGGTTAGTGATGTAGCTGGGGGGCCGAGATGTGGATGGCTTTATAAGTTATTGTTAGAATTTTGAATTTAATTCATTGGCTGAGCGGAAGCCAATGGAGGGCTTGACAGAGAGGAATAACAGACAAAGAGCAATTGGTAAGGTGGAGGAGTCTGGCACCAGCATTCATGATGGACTGAAGGGGGGGGAGGGGCCTATGTAAAGGTAATCCCATGAGGAGGAAGTTGCAGTAGTCGAGGCGAGAGATGACCAGGGAGTGGATTAGGAACTTTGTGGTGTCGTTGGTTAGGAAAGAACGTATGCTGGAGATGTTGCGGGGGTTAAGGAGGCAAGCTATGGACAGCGGTTGGACTTGGGGCCTAAAGGATAGTTCAGAGTCCAGGATTACACCTTGGAATGCAGGGATGGGCTGATAGTTGTGCCATTGATCTTGACAGAGAAATCAGGGGAAGTGGCACAAAATCATGAGCTCAGTTTTGGATAGATTGAGTTTGAGGAAGTGGTGTGACACCCAGACTGATATGTCTGTTAGTAAATTAGTGATAGGTGAGGAGATGGAGGGGTGGAGAGATAGATTTGGGTGTCGTCAGTATAGAGATGGCATTGGAAGCCATCAGCTGACCCAGGGAGGAGGTGTAGATGAAGAATAAGAGAGGTCTAAGAACAGAACCTTGGGGGACCCCGATAGAGAAATAGAGAGGAGAGGAGGAGGCAGAATTGTAAGTAACGATAAAGGTGCAGTTAGATAAAGTAGGATGAGAACCGGTGAAGAGTACAGACCAAAGGCGTGGAGTTTTTTTTTTTTGAGGAGGAGGAGGGGTGATCCACTGTGTCAAAGGCAGCAGAGAGGTCTAGGCGTAGGAGGACAGAATGGTGTCCTTTGGATTTAGCTGTTAACAGATTGTTTGTAAGTTTTAGGAGAGCAGTTTCCATGGAGTGTTGAGGGTCGGAATCCAGACTGAAGGGGATCAAGAAGGTTATTCTCAGTGAGGTGGTGCCTAAGTCGGTTGTAGACCAGACGTTCAAGGAGTTTGGGTATAAAGGGGAGCAAGGAGATGGGGCGTAGGTTGTTAGGATTGGTGGGGTCTAGTGAGGACTTTTTAAGTGTGGGGTTGACTAATGTAAATGTAATAAAATTAAGTCTGTGATTTTCAGTTTCGCTGTGCAATTGTGTTTTGCATATATTGGATTGTTTTAACATGTGCTTTTCCTATTCTGCTTGTAAGTGTTTTTATTTTTTTCATTATTGCTGAATAAAACATTCAGAGAGCACTATGAGTTCACAGCTCACCAGTACCCTCATGGATCCCGAGCATCCATTGGCACAATGGCATCAGTAACATTGCAGATTCCTCCCTTTTGCACATATCATCCTGCAGTAGGACTTTTTTATATTCTTCATTATTGCCTCATACTTATTATTATAAAGTATTCAGGGAGCACTATGAGATTTTTATTGTTTTTCTCTTTCATTAGGATGCATATGTGGTGATTATGCAGAGGAATCTTTGTTCTGGAAGACCTAAAAACAGCTCCTTGATCTGCATGCCTAAGCAGTATTTCATCCCTGTGGGGACACAAGCAGGCAGTTGACTGCTTGCCTCCTCACCACCTGTTTTACCAGTTAATTAACTGCAGCACAATGTCACAACTGCATGAATTACGCGCATTTGCAGAGTAATTGCAAAGTGGTTTCATTCGCTTGAACAGCGATTATGTTTGATGGTGGTATTGGGCGTTGAACGCAAAATGGGGTGCCATTTTTACTGAAACCATGAAGCAAAGGCCGTGACATATGTACCACCCACATGTGGCTGCCATATTAGGTTAAGTTGGGCTGTAAGACTCAGCCACCTATTTTTACCCCCCCAGGTGCAGGCCTAAATGAGGCCTAAATTGGGTGACTTATGCCACATAGGAATACTGAGTGGCCTTGAAATGGCCTTCATTGGGAAGTGCACTGAAGACCAACATTGCATGTTTTTTGCCTACAATGACAGTGGCCATACTTTGCACACGGGAGTGGCCTCCATTACTTCCGATGATAAAACACATAGCTTTCTCTTTGACATGGTATCGTTCACTATAACGTCCCTTTAATTTTGGAGCAATTATATTTCCTGCAGAGGCGTGAAGAAGGTGAGAATGGAATGACAGGTAATTAAATGGAAGAATCGAGAAGGTTACAGATTATGCCAGGCAGAAAGAACCAGAACATCCTTCAATTGGAATATTTTGGTATGATTGCAATTAAACGATGAAATCCCTCATTAATGTATTGTAAATGTACATTGCATAAAAACAGGAATAAGCCGACAGCAAACATCAAACTGCATCCAACACCTCTTATATCACTGAAATGGAATAATCACGGAGGTGTTGTATTTACCAAAATATGCGAAATGTTCAACTGAATAAATAATGATCTTTCTTTTTTGGCTATCAGTAACAACATGTAAGAAGATGCATGAGCTAATTATATGTAGCATATTATATAATTATTGTACGAGCCAATGAAGATGGATGGACTTCAATTAAAAGCTCTAGACCATGTTGTGCCTGCTTCCTCCTGGTGGCTATCACTAGGGATGAGCTGAACGTTTGGTTTGATCACAATCGAATGTTCACAACAATTAACATCCCAGCGATGCCATTGACAGTTTGGTTAATTGTGTCACCCGGGAAATCCACCGCTTTATATATATGAGCTGTCATCTGCCGGACATGTCATTCAACAGGAGGGAAGCAACAGGACAAGTTGGGCATTGGTAGGTGGCCTTTCTTTTTCTGTTGGTGGAATATGGACGTCAAGCATTATGATTGAGATCTACATCACTGGATGACGTGATTGACATGAGTCTACATCGCTGGATGACATGAATGCCATGGGTCTACATCGCTGGATGATATGACTGCCATGGGTCTACATCACTGGATGATATGACTGACATGGGTCTACATCACTGGATGACATGACTGCCATGGGTCTACATCACAGGATGACATGACTGCCATGGGTCTACATCGCTGGATGACATGACTGACATGGGTCTACATCACTGGATGACATGACTGCCATGGGTCTACATCGCTGAATGATATGACTGCCATGGGTCTACATCACTGGATGACATGACTGCCATGGGTCTACATCACTGGATGACATGACTGCCATGGGTCTACATCACAGGATGACATGGCTGCCATGGGTCTACATCACTGGATGACATGACTGTCATGGTCTACATCACTGGATGACATGACTGCCATGGGTCTACATCACTGGATGACATGACTGCCATGGGTCTACATCACAGGATGACATGACTGCCATGGGTCTACATCACAGGATGACATGGCTGCCATGGGTCTACATCACAGGATGACATGGCTGCCATGGGTCTACATCACAGGATGACATGACTGCCATGGGTCTACATCACAGGATGACATGACTGCCATGGGTCTACATCACTGGATGACATGACTGTCATGGTCTACATCACTGGATGACATGACTGTCATGGGTCTACATCACTGGATGACATGACTGTCATGGTCTACATCACTGGATGACATGACTGTCATGGGTCTACATCACTGGATGACATGACTGCCATGGGTCTACATCACAGGATGACATGACTGCCATGGGTCTACATCACTGGATGACATGACTGCCATGGGTCTACATCACAGGATGACATGACTGACATGGGTCTACATCACTGGATGACATGACTGCCATGGGTCTACATCACTGGATGACATGACTGCCATGGGTCTACATCACTGGATGACACGACTGACATGGGTCTACATCACTGGATGACATGATTGACATGGGTCTACATCACTGGATGACGTGACTGACATGGGTTTTCTTGATTTTTGCGTGGGGTTTCCTCATAAAATCCATACCTGGAGAGTCTCGTATAAGGGTCCCTTAAAATTCATACCAGACCTGAAGGGCCTAGTAGCATTTGGGGGGCTATGCAATTTTTTTTGTGTATGGGTGTTCCCAATTGACATCTATAACAAACCCTCATCCAGGATAACAGTCTGGTATAGATGAACGAGTCTGGTATAGACACACACAGAACGAATCAGCGGGGAACTGTCATTTTTCTGGCACGCAAAGTTTACTCATGTTTGCCAAACACCGGTGTGTTCGGCTCATCGCTAACTGCCCCGGGGACAGAGCAATGGTGTAGTAAAAGTGCTTGAGAGCAACTTTATTTTTTTTTAGACCTTTTTTATTTCACTTAACTTTATTGCTATCACATAGGAGGCAGACTTCTTTTTCAAGTGTCTGTATACAAGTTATAATAATGTTGACCCAGCTATCTCTTCCCTATACCGTAGCGCCGTTTACATATAAACGGGTTGTTCTTCAATTATCTCCATAATTGCCTTTGATTTTTTTTTTTTTTTTTTTACAGTTAAATCACATGCTGTTAAGTAGAGCACTTCTTTAATTAAATTAGCGCGGTGTCACCACATAATAAGCCGCACAATTCCCCTTGTAATGGGAGCCGTCACCGGGGTCTGTATCTCTCACACCTCAATTGATTTTTATTGACGCATTTATTTATTTCGGAGGAAGGACAGATTCATGTGGCGAGATGTAACAGGCTGTAAATCCTGCCTGTCTATTGACGGGTTATTTAACAGAGACGGGGACATTAATGAGTTGTCTGTCCCTTTGTCTGGAAGGAGCATAAACCATATTTATGGGATCAGATAATAGGCAGGAATACAATGTAATGAGCAAACGCTTTCCATTTGTCTCGGCTCTCCCTTCCATTTTTCACCAGCGAGCTCCGGTACAGGACAAGGCTTCGTACATTAGAGGCTCAAAAATAACCACCGAGCTACGGGACTATGTCAGAGAATTGGGCTTAAAAGAGTAAGTATTTTCTTAATAATACTTATGTAGCGATGACACTTTGGACAAGGTGTCTGTCATGTACAAATTTAGTTTTTTGCCTCAGAACAGTAATGGGGCTCTGAGGGTTAATTATGTAGGTTTAACTTTGGCCTCAGTTTGGCTACTGCCTGGTCATGTGTACAGTGAGGTGCACATGGCAGGTTCAGAACCAGGCCTGGTTAGGATGCTTTAGGTATCAGCTTTCCTCGGAGCCAATCAGTGGCCCCGCTGAGGAGTCTGGGGAAGGGTACTTAAGAGGTTGAAGTCACGTGTTCTGTGTGGTTCATGATGTGATAGCTGCCTATTCCTGATTCTGGACCGGGGTAGCCCCGCGAGAGGTCCCGTTCACGGGAGTGTTCGTTGCTCCGCAACATGCTTTGGTTGGCTAACCCCAATAGACCCGCCTGTTCTGGGGTGAGGATCTGTCTGTTCCTGAGTCTCAGAACCGGCTGGTCCGAGGCGCAGTAACTGAGGGAGGATTCAAGGCGTTCGGGTGTGCTCTCGGCTTAGAGGGGCACCACAGCTCGTGTAAGTGACCGGGGGAGGACTCTTCGGAGGAGGGCCGGCAAGTGGCATCCTAAGAAGTGCCTGGTTGCTGGGTTGTGAAGGACATCAGCGAATCCACGCTTTCCCAGTACTGCCAAGGAGACAGAGAACGTTCCAGGGTTCCAGTTACTGAGGAAAAGGTTCCTGTTCACTTTCTGTTACAAGTTACTCAAGGTCAGAGATTTCACAAGTTCTGGATCAAAGTGCTGACTGCCATAATCTCTGGCTAGAGATTTATTCAGCTTTGAAGCACCCAGCTGCGAGTGGCTACTCTCTGGGTGGTATTAGAGACTTTCTGACAGTTAGCAGTTCTTCACCCTTGCCCTCTGTTCCCATACGAGACTGTGTTTGTTGGATCTTACCCCTGCAAATAAAAACATTTCTAAAGGACTTTTATGGTGTCAGCATC
This sequence comes from Lithobates pipiens, assembly GCF_037356315.1. Classification (NCBI taxonomy): domain Eukaryota; kingdom Metazoa; phylum Chordata; class Amphibia; order Anura; family Ranidae; genus Lithobates; species Lithobates pipiens. The sequence continues at coordinate 2,821,264 of NW_027507750.1, read as the reverse complement.
CAAAGTTGTTGGGTACTAACCCTGGGAACCCCTAGACATGGAAGAACCAGCCAAGGGGAGGTAACCGGTAAGCCCAAAGACCGCCCTGCCAAGGGTTATGGCTGCTTCACATACCTAGGTGGATACAGCATCTGTCCCCCGCCGGCTCTAAGACTGAGAACTGAGAGATCAAACATCGCTGATTGCTTGGTTCTCAGAGCTCCCTGAGCAGACATCTGGTGACTGTCAGTCTCCGGTTCACTGCTCTGCTCCTCCAATGCTCCATGGAGTCCCGGGCTGTGGAGGGGTGGAAGCGGCCAGCTCAGGCTCTCAGCACCTCTGATGCTGAGCCAGGTGCTGGTCCAGGCACATGGGATGATCCCAACCATATAGTCACAATCTTTCCTGGGCCCTCTAGTGCTCCCTGGAGCGCTGGGCTGTGGAGGGAGTGGCCAGCTCAGGCTCTCAGCGCCTCCCTGAGAGGTTGAGCTGGGTACTGGTCCAGGCACATGGACGTTCCCAACTATATGGTCACAATCCTTCCCGAGCCTGGACAGGCTCTTTGACTGACTGTCAGTCTCTGTCTCACTACTCTTCCCCTCTAGTGCTCCCTGGAGCGCTGGGCTGTGGAGGGGAAAGGAGCGGCCAACTCAGATTCTCTGTGGCTCTCTGAGTGGCTGAACTGGGTGCCGGTCCAGGCACATGGACGGATCCCAACCATATGGTCACGATCTTTCCTGAGCCTGGACAGGCTCTTCGACTGACTGTCAGTCTCTGTCTCACTGCTCTGTCCCTCTAGTGCTCCCTGGGGAGCTGGGCTGTAGAGGGGCGGGAGAGGCCAGCTCAGGCTCTCAGCACCTCACTGAGAGGCTGAGCCAGGTGCTGGTCCAGGCACATGGGAGGATCCCAACTATATGGTCACAATCTTTCCTGTGCCTTCTTATGCTCCCTGGAGTGCTGGGCTGTGAAGGGGCGGGAGTGGCCAGCTCAGGCTCTCAGTGCCTCACTACTCTGCCCCTCTAGTGCTCCCTGGAGCGCTGGGCTGTGAAGGGGAGGGAGTGGCCAGCTCAGGCTCTCAGTGCCTCTTTACTCTGCCCCTCTAGTGCTCCCTGGAGCGCTGGGCTGTGGAGGGGGAAGGAGTGGCCAACTCAGATTCTCTGTGGCTCTCTGAGTGGCTGAACTGGGTACTGGTCCAGACACATGGATGGATCCCAACCATATGGTCATGATCTTGCCCAAGCCTAGACCGGCTCTTCGATTGACCGTCAGTCTCTGTCTCACTGCTCTGCCCCTCTAGTGCTCCCTGGAGAGCTGGGCTGTGGAGGGGGGCGGGGGGTGGGAGTGGCCAACTCAGGTTTTCAGGGCCTCACTGAGTGGATCCCAACCATATGGTCATGAGCCTTCCCTGGACCGGCTCTTCGACATCAGCCGACAGCGGGCTCCCGAACAAACTGCACTCCTGTGATCCATAGGAGAATTATAGCCAAACCAGCTTTCCCCGTATTTCTTATTTAAGGCTTTGATGGAGGGCCAATACAACGTCTTCAGTTACATTTTTATTCAACTGATCAGATCAAAGCGATTCTCTGCACTGACCAGAGTCACTCTAATCCATTGCAGAAGCCCATGAAGAAAGAAGAGGGAGAAGAGCGGGAATTTCAAACATCCGGACCCCTGCACCAGCTGTGTGGACACCGATAGCCCATCACCCTCAGAGGTAAGTACAAAAGGGACCCAGGGGGGGGGGGGGCGTCAGAATGTACGCTGCTACTTCACCTTTTTTATTTTAAACTTACACTTTAGGTTAAGCCTTAACCCGTTCCCATCTGACCTAACTTTTGTCGATCAAGGTCAGGGCTGGACTGGGACAGAGATTTGGCCCTGGACTTCATCCAGACCGGCCCACTTACATTTTGAGTGTCCCATCAGCACCCCTTACATCAGAGTGTCCCATTACCAGCCCCCTTACATCAGAGTGTCCCATCAGCACCCCTTACATCAGAGTGTCCCATTACCAGCCCCCTTACAACAGAGTGTCCCATCAGCATCCCCCTTACATCAGAGTGTCCCATCAGCACCCCCTTATATCAGAGTGTCCCATCAGCACCCCCTTATATCAGAGTGTCCCATCAGCACCCCCTTATATCAGAGTGCCCAATCAGCAGCCCCTTACATCAGAGTGGCCCACTGAGCCATCGGCCCACCGGGAAACTCCCGGTAGTCCCGATGGCCAGTACATGCCTGATCAAGGTGGACATCATATGACGTTCCCCCAGATCGCGGGGGCCACGCTGCGGCGCAATCTGTCACCGGCTGTGTACATTGGTGTACTGGCTCATTGCTGGTACCATGTGATGGCTGTGACCAATCACAATAGATCACGTGACAGTTGTATACAGTGAATGGCTTCCTTTCATGCCATCCATTGTGTACAACAGTGTTGCTAGCTGTGATTGGTCACAGTGATTACATGGTACAGACAGGGCCAATCACAGCTCACCTGTACCATGTGATTAGCTCTTGCCAAATACAGCTAATCACAACAAAACATCTATTTCATTCAGGAAAATGCTTGCTTATAGCAATGACATTCACTGCTACAAAAAATCATAATCTGAAAACAAAAAATGTAAATCCTGACCACTTCCCCAGAGTAGTACAAAGTTACTATGGTAACTTTAACTTAAAAAAATAAAAAAAAAATTTAAAAAAATAAAAAGAAGAAAAAAAATGTATAAAAGGGGATAGCAGTGCTTTTTACTTCCTATCATTTTTGTTCTTATATTTGTAACAACATGCCAACAGTTACTTTGTTTTTGATAAAAATAAAGGGCCTGAAGCCCCCCCCCCCCCCCCCCCCCGTTTCTCTAACTTTGTGAGAAATTCATAAAATACTTCTTTGTACTTTGTTATTTGAAATGCTCAATAAAATATATATTAAATAATAATAATAAAAAAAAAAAGTTGTACAGTGTAATGGCTATGCGTATGATATATGATATATGAACTTTCTATTGAATTAACTGTCACAAGCATATTTGGCAATCGGAAGAAGCGGCATGTTACTGCGAAACGCGTAATTGAACTATTGCAGTAATTCTTCCTTTTTCTGTATAGTTTCTGCTGTGGATCCAGTTTATATGTTTTTAAGATTATTTGAATTGCTGTCCAATAAAAGTGATGTCATTTTTTTATATATAAGGGCTTTTTTGTGTGTGTGTAAATGGACAATCAGTTAAATACCAGCGGGCCACCCTTAGAAACATTCACTTTGTTTCTCTTCATATTACTGTACCTCACTGGTGACAGCATTTAAAAAAAAAAAAAATTAGATTTGACTCTTTTTTTTTTTACTTCTTAATTTGCAAAAAAAATGATGAGAAAAAAAATACAACTTCAAAAAACTTGCCATGCCTCCTACTAAATACCTTGGACTGTCTACTTTACAAAAAGTGGTGATTTGGGGGGTATTTGTTCTGTTCTGGCATTTATGGGCCTCAAGAAATGAGTTTGCTATCAGTACATCAGGATTAATTGGTTTTCGGATATACACTGTATATATATACAGTATATATATATATATATATATATATATATATATATATATATATATGTATACAGTGCCTTGCGAAAGTATTCGGCCCCCTTGAACTTTTCAACCTTTTGCCACATTTCAGGCTTCAAACATAAAGATATAACATTTTAATTTTTTGTGAAGAATCACCAACAAGTGGGACACAATTGTGAAGTGGAACGAAATCTATTGGATATTTTAAACTTTTTTAGCAAATAAAAAACTGAAAAGTGGTGCGTGCAAAATGATTCGGCCCCTTTACTTTCAGTGCAGCAAACTCACTCCAGAAGTTCAGCGAGGATCTCTGAATGATCCAATGTTGTCCTAAAGGACTGATGGTGATAAATAGAATCCACCTGTGTGTAATCAAGTCTCTGTATAAATGCACCTGCTCTGTGATAGTCTCAGAGTTCTGTTGAAAGCGCAGAGAGCATCATGAAGACCAAGGAACACACCAGGCAGGTCCGTAATACTGTTGTGGAGAAGTTTAAAGCCGGATTTGGATACAAAAAGATTTCCCAAGCTTTAAACATCCCAAGGAGCACTGTGCAAGCAATCATTTTGAAATGGAAGGAGTATCAGACCACTGAAAATCTACCAAGACCTGGCCGCCCCTCTAAACTTTCGGCTCAGACAAGGAGAAGACTGATCAGAGATGCAGCCAAGAGGCCCATGATCACTCTGGATGAACTGCAGAGAACTACAGCTGAGGTGGGAGAGTCTGTCCATAGGACAACAATCAGTCGTACACTGCACAAATCTGCCCTTTATGGAAGAGTGGCAAGAAGAAAGCCATTTCTCAAAGATATCCATAAAAAGTCTCGTCTAAAGTTTGCCACAAGCCACCTGGGAGACACACCAAACATGTGGAAGAAGGTGCTCTGGTCAGATGAAACCAAAATCAAACTTTTTGCCCACAATGCAAAACGATATGTTTGGCGTAAAAGCAACAGAGCTCATCACCCTCAACACACCATCCCCACTGTCACACATGGTGGTGGCAGCATCATGGTTTGGGCCTGCTTTTCTTCAGCAGGGACAGGGAAGATGGTTAAAATTGAGGGGAAGATGGATGCAGCCAAAAACAGGACCAAATCCAAAGACATGCAGGTAGGTTAATTGGCTTCTGTCCAAAATTGACCCTGGTATATGAATGGGGACCTTGGATTGTGGGCTCCTTGAGGGTAGGAACCAATGTGAGTGTGCAATGTACAGGGATAGGGACAATTGTAGACACTCACTCAGGTTGAGCTGGATGGACTGGTGTCTTTATTCAACCTTACTAACTTTGTAACTATGTAACTATGTATTCTGGATGAAAACCTGTTGGAGTCTGCAAAAGACCTGAAACTGGGACGGAGATTTATCTTCCAACAAGACGATGATCCCAAACATACAGCAAAATCTACAAAGGAATGGTTCACAAATAAACGTATCCAGGTGTTAGAATGGCCAAGTCAAAGTCCAGACCTGAATCCAATCGAGAATCTGTGGAAAGAGCTGAAAACTACTGTTCACAAACGCTCTCCATCCAACCTCACTGAGCTCCAGCTGTTTTGCAAGGAAGAATGGGCAAGAATTTCAGTCTCTCGATGTGCAAAACTGATAGAGACACCCCAAGCGACTTGCAGCTGTAATCGCAGCAAAAGGCGGCTCTACAAAGTATTAACGCAAGGGGGCCGAATCATTTTGCACGCCCCACTTTTCATTTTTTTATTAGTTAAAAAAGTTTCAAAAATCCAATAGATTTCGTTCCACTTCACAATTGTGTCCCACTTGTTGGTGATTCTTCACAAAAAATAAACATTTTATATCTTTATGTTTGAAGCCTGAAATGTGGCAAAAGGTTGAAAAGTTCAAGGGGGTGAATACTTTCACAAGGCACTGTATTTCTATATACATATATGTTTAGGGGTGCTAAGTAGTTCTATAGCAAAAAAAAAAACACAGATTTTTAGATGTATGAGAGTGAAGAGCGGAGATATCCAGACCTGGACCTCCTCTCATTTTTTTTTTTCCTTTTCTTCTCTTTGCTTTACTCTTCCTCCCTCCCTGGATTCTCTTCATCCTTTTCCAGGGCCTTGCATATTTATGCTAGACAGGCAACCATCTCTTATATTTCTCAACATGTCTTTGGCGTCCTTTCTTAGGACATTCTCTTTCTACGCATATTGCTTATCCTGCAACTGTATGAGGTCTGATGGGAACGGAGACTCTCGCGTGGGATTAGCTGTGGCCCCGTTGTGGATGTCACACCTCCCGTATCGGTAAGAAGCTCTTCATACGGAAATGTTGTACTTCTTGTACACTTGAAAATTTTGAATAAAAACGAATTGAAAGTAAAAAAAAAAAAAAAAAAAAAGTAAAAGTAAAAACTTTATAAGCTATAGACCTTCTGCTTGACTTAGAGATTCAACAGTTTACCATTTAGGACCGATAACCTCTCCCCCAAAAAAATAAAAAAATGATGTGTTCTTAATTTTTTCAAGAAAAACTAAATAAAAACTTGTCCGCAGGCAGGAGGACAGCATGCAGAATGAGAAGACTGAGGCAGGAGAATATGTGTGCATGCAACTGAGAAATTGCAAAAAGTAACCATTAGTGAGGAGGAGAGAGCGAGCGGGGAGCGAGCGGGGAGCGAGCGGAGGGTTACCAGGAGACCAGGGCTTCATTTTTTAGAATTCGGGTAATTGGAAAAGTAATTACCTATTGAATCTGATTGTGAATGTTCTTACAAGCTTTTCCTGGAAAGGGGACAAAATTTCCGCCCTTGCCTGACCTCGGTGAAGAGAGCAAATACAGAATATGGTTTACAGGAACAAATCTTCCATCCTAATGGACACAGCGACCCTGGCCACGGAAGGGCGGCTTCTCAGTCTAAACATCCAACATCTGAACATTCCTTCTTGTGGCACCCTCCTAGGTAGGGGGTAGGATTAGTGTCGAATAGCTTTTGGTTTCTCTGCTTAAACAGAGAGACAGATAGGTAAATTTAATGGCTGTCTGCTTAACAGAGATCTGTGATCGGCTAGTGTTGCCTGCTCAGTGTGCTCAGCTGCTGTTTGGTTCTGCCTCTGGGCTCCCCCTGTATCCAAGCAACCTAGGAAGGTTCTGGATGTATAGATGGACACTATGCAAGACACAGCAAGAATATTAATGCCGCTCCAGCCAATCAACGGTGTGTCGGACCTGAAGGATGCTGGGAGAGGGTATTTATTCACAGGGCATGCTGAGTTCTAGGTCTTTCCCAGGAGTGGATTGAACCAGCTAGGGGAGAGACAGCAGGCACCTGCTGCCATGTGACCTCAGGTGCGCGACCTGGGGGTCTGAATTGAAAGAGTGTTCTGCTATGTGGCCTTAGGTGTGCGACCTGGGGGTCTGATTTGAGAGAGAGACTATGCTGCCATGTAGCTTAATGTGAGCGACCTGGAGGTCTGAATTGAGAGAGAAAGTGTGCTTCCATGCGGCCTCGGGTGGGCGACCCAAGGGCCTGAATTGAGAAAGTGTGCTGCCATGTGGCCTCAGGTGGGCGACCCAAGGGCCTGAATTGAGAAAGTGTGCTGCCATGTGGCCTCAGGTGGGAGTCCTGAGGGCCTGAATTGAGAAAGTGTGCTTCCATGCGGCCTCGGGTGGGCGACCCAAGGGCCTGAATTGAGAAAGTGTGCTGCCATGTGGCCTCGGGTGGGCGACCCAAGGGCCTGAATTGAGAAAGTGTGCTGCCATGTGGCCTCAGGTGGGAGTCCTGAGGGCCTGAATTGAGAAAGTGTGCTTCCATGCAGCCTCGGGTGGGCGACCTGAGGGCCTGAATTGAGAAAGTGTGCTTCCATGCGGCCTCAGGTGGGCGACCTGAGGGCCTGAATTGAGAAAGTGTGCTTCCATGTGGCCTCGGGTGGGCGACCTGAGGGCCTGAATTGAAAGAGAGAGTGTCCTGAAGGATGCTGGGAGAGGGTATTTATTCACAGAGCATGCTGAGTTGTAGGTCTTTCCCAGGAGTGGACTGAACCAGCTAGGGGAGTGGCAGCAGGCACCTGCTGCCATGTAGCCTCAGGTGCGCGACCTGGGGGTCTGAATTGAGACAGAAAGCGTGCTGACATGTAGCCTCGGATGCACGACTGAGGGGTCTGAATTGAGAGAGTGTTCTGCCATGTAGCCTCAGGTACGTGACCTGGGGGCCTGAATTGCGAAAGTGTGCTGCCATGTGGTCTCAGGTGGGAGTCCTGAGGGCCTGAAGTTTGTGAGAGGGACTCTGCTTCTCCAGAGAGCTGGCTGAAGGGTAAGGTTGCCACCTTTTCTTCGAGCCATACCCAAACACTTTTGCGGCACAGGGCAATTTTTTATTTTTTTGCAGTAAACACTATAGGATTATAAAAGACCTGAGACACATTTGGGTGCCCCAAGGAGAGTAGTAATGTAGCGCACAGAGCATGCCAGTGGGTGTGGCCAAATTTCCCTTGCTGACATCATTACCCCACCCTTCAGTGATGTATGACTATCTTGGTTACTTGGGGAGCCACAGCCTGGTCTGAATAATGTGTCTGGGTTTCAGGTGGACTAAAACCCTGACACATGACTCAAAACCCAAACTGTCCGGTTGAATCCTGGACAGGTGGCAACCCTACTGAAGGGGCTGTCTATTGAAGATCTGATCTAGTACACTGGTATAGAGCGTTGCTTGGAAATTGGTAGGAGGCTACCCACTGTCCCTGGACATTTTGTGAGTACAGACAACCTAAAGGATCTATAGACTTGTTCTTTCTTTTAACCCCTTCTGGTGTGCTATATAGTCAGCTCAGGGTCTGAACAAGGGAACACTGGCTGGTGTTCTGAAGAGCTTGTCCGACTGTCACTACTGCATAGGACTGTATAGGACTTTGCTCAGTTCTACTCATTAGTGATGGCCGAACGGTTCGCCCGGCGGTCGTTTCGCGGCGAATTTCCGACATTCGCGGTCCGCACGTTCGAACGCCTTTTTCCGTCGTTCGCCGCGGCGGACTTACGTGTTTAATGTATACAAGAACTTTAACCTTTGGTGACACGTTTATCATGTGATACAGGACAGCCAATTGAGACATGACAGCACATGGACACTTGTACATTCCCCCTAACCTATAAATACACCCGATCCGGTGGCCATTTTACATTCTTTCTTCTGTTAAGATAGGGACAGGTTCCTGTGTGGAGTAGGGAGAGATAAACCACTAGCTATTTGGTACACAAAAGTTCTTTTCAGGACTGGTATAGGTGTTAGGTGTTGATAGGTTTGCTGTGCTGCTGATTCTTGCAGCAGCCTGAGTGTCTTTTGTTAGTTTAGAGAAAGGGAAAGGACGGTGTATGCTACAGGGACAGCCAGATTAGTCTTTCATCATCATCATCATCATCATCATCATTAGCTGTTACTATCAAGGTCCACAAAAGAGCTGTTCCAGTAACCACTAATCGTTCTCTTTTTTTGCCAATTTGTATAGGGACAGGAAGGAAGCAGTGTTGTCAGGCAGTGAGGGTAATTTTAAAGACTTGCTGTTATTATTAGTTCCACAAAGGTTCTTTTCAGGACTGGTATCAGTGGTACAGTAATAGGCTTGTACATGTATAATATTCTTTCTTCCAAATATAGAAAGGATATTATACTTGACTGCTGCCCTTCTGCTGCAGTCTGCTAAACATTCACAACTCACTTGTTCCACAAAAGTTCTTATAAGGACTGGTAACTTGGTATAGGGTGCTACGGTACATAGGCTTGAGTGCGGTACAGTCTGCTGTTCTGTAAGGACCGCTATCGGTCCACAATAGATAGGGTTGACGTGCACCACTGCTGACCGCTGCCCTATACTGCAGCAGTCCTTCAGCGGTATAGGGACTGACGTACAGTCTGCTAAACACTAATACACAACCTGCTTGGTCCACAAAAGTTCTTATAAGGACTGGTAACTTGGTATAGGGTGCTACGGTACATAGGCTTGAGTGCGGTACAGTCTGCTGTTCTGTAAGGACCGCTATCGGTCCACAATAGATAGGGTTGACGTGCACCACTGCTGACCGCTGCCCTATACTGCAGCAGTCCTTCAGCGGTATAGGGACTGACGTACAGTCTGCTAAACACTAATACACAACCTGCTTGGTCCACAAAAGTTCTTATAAGGACTGGTAACTTGGTATAGGGTGCTACGGTACATAGGCTTGAGTGCGGTACAGTCTGCTGTTCTGTAAGGACCGCTATCGGTCCACAATAGATAGGGTTGACGTGCACCACTGCTGACCGCTCACCTATACTGCAGCAGTCCTTCAGCGGTATAGGGACTGACGTACAGTCTGCTAATCACTAACACACAACCTGCTTGTTCCACAAAAGTTCTTATAAGGACTGGTAACTTGGTATAGGGTGCTACGGTACATAGGCTTGAGTGCGGTACAGTCTGCTGTTCTGTAAGGACCGCTATCGGTCCACAATAGATAGGGTTGACGTGCACCACTGCTGACCGCTGCCCTATACTGCAGCAGTCCTTCAGCGGTATAGGGACTGACGTACAGTCTGCTAAACACTAATACACAACCTGCTTGGTCCACAAAAGTTCTTATAAGGACTGGTAACTTGGTATAGGGTGCTACGGTACATAGGCTTGAGTGCGGTACAGTCTGCTGTTCTGTAAGGACCGCTATAGGTCCACAATAGATAGGGTTGACGTGCACCACTGCTGACCGCTCACCTATACTGCAGCAGTCCTTCAGCGGTATAGGGACTAAGAGTTTTGTCACAGGGTCATTTAAAAAATGACATGCAGAGGAAGAGGCAGGCCCTTCCGCAGGGGTGGTAGGGGTAGGGCAGGAGCAACAGGCTTGAGCCAAAGTGGGAAGTTGCAGAAGGTGCGTTCAATTACTTTAAAGGATGCACCAGACTTGGTTGAGTGGCTCGCTCAGCCTTACTCTTCTGCACCCTCCTCATCCTCTCGATCTGCACCCTCTTCTTCACTCTCTGCTATGTGCACCCCCAAAGACACTACCACCAACAACACGACCACCACCACCACCACCACATACCTTCCGCTTGAGTCACTGGAATTATTTTCCGATCCATATCAAGAGGACATTTCTGATGCGCAGCCACTCTTGGTATTGGATCAGGAAGAGGAGGTAGCAACAAGCGCTACTCAGCAGTCTGACGCCAGTACCCAGATCAGCCCAAGGAGGAGGTTGGTCCCCGGTGTTGCTGCCTACTCCGAGATCTCTACTTATAGCGGTGGGGAAGGTGACGTTGATGATGACGTGTCTAGTGATGTCACGTGGGTGCCCACAAGAGAGGAAGAGGAGGGGAGTTCAGAGGGAGATATGGACCAGCAGATAGGGAGGAGAAGCAGCAATGACTTACATTGCACAGCAGGGACAAAGCAGACTGCAAATGTATCAGGAGCGAGTCATCGACCATGTACGGTCACATCTGGCGCTCCCAGGACACCGGCACATGGCTCCGCAGTGTGGGCTTTTTTTAACGTGTCCGCTGCTGACAATAGCGTTGCCATCTGCAATCTTTGCAGTCAACGCGTTAGTCGCGGTAAGCCCAATACTCACCTAGGGACGACCGCCTTAAGAAGGCACATGAGCAGCCATCACCGAGCCCAGTGGGAGCAACGGAACACACAAAGCCACACTGCAGGCTCTCACCGTCCAGCCTCGTCTTCTACTTCTCCTTCTCCTCTCTCCTCACAATTGTCCTCCACTCCACCTTCCATCACGCCAAGCTCACATTTTTCTGCAAAAAGGCAGGCTTCCGTGGGCCTAATGTTTGAGCGTAAAAAAATGATGATGCCGGATAACCCTCTTGCCCAACGGTTGGCGGCTGGCTTGTCAGAACTCATAGCCCGCCAACTACTGCCATATAAACTGGTGGACTCGGAGGCCTTTCGCAAATTTGTGGCCATTGGAACACCACAATGGAAGGTCCCAGGAAGGAAGTATTTCTCAGAGAAGGGCATCCCAGAGCTATATGGCCATGTTCAGCGGCAAGTGAATGTATCTCTGGCACACAGTGTCGGTGCCAAGATACATCTGACCACAGACACGTGGTCTAGCAAACACGGGCAGGGAAGGTATATCAGTTTTACTGCCCACTGGGTGAACCTTCTGACGGCCGTCAAGCATGTAACCCGTGGCACCCGTGTAGATTTGGTTTTACCGCCACGGATTGCATGCAGGCCTGACTCTTCTTCTCCTCCTCCTACTCCATCCTCCTCCCTCTCCTCCTCAGCTGCCTCCTCCTTTTCCGCTGCTAGCGTCTCTTCCACTGCACCGCCCAAGCTCCCCAGAACCTATTCCACATGCCAGGTGAGACGTTGCCATGCCGTGCTGCGTCTGTTGTGCCTGGAAGCAAAGAGCCACACTGGCCCGGCACTCCTTTCAGCTTTGCGTTCACAGGCAGATGAGTGGCTAACACCGCTCAATTTGACAGTTGGTAAAGTGGTGTGTGACAACGGTGCCAATCTGCTTAGCGCATTGAAACAGGGCAAAATCACGCACGTGCCGTGCATGGCACACGTCTTAAACTTGGTCGTGCAGCGATTCCTTGTCAAATACCCTGGGGTCCATGACATCTTGCGGCAGGCAAGGAAAATCTCGGCCCATTTCAGAAGATCTTACACGGCCATGGCTCGCCTTGCTGACATTCAGCGGCGACACCATCTGCCGGTCAGACGTCTTATTTGCGATTGCCCGACGCGATGGAACTCAACCTTCTATATGCTTGATAGGCTGCTCCAGCAGAAACGTGCAGTTAACGTCTACCTGTATGAACTCTGCGAAAGAAACGGTTCTGGGGAGCTGGGTTTTTTTTCACCGCGCCAGTGGCTGCTCATGCGCGACACATGCAGACTTCTGCGGCCATTTGAGGAGATCACCAAACTGGTCAGTCGCAGCCATGGCGCCATCAGTGACATGGTACCTTATGCCTTCTTTCTGGAGCGTGCATTGCGTCGTGTCATTGATCAGGCTGTGGAGGAGCAGGAGCGGGAAGATGAGGAAGTCGCAATGCTGGATGAATTCCCAGGGGGGGCTACTCTATCTGAGACAAGTCAACAACAGGAGTCTGATGAGGAGTCAGAGGAGGATGGTGCCGGGGCGGATGAGCAGGAGCAAGAAGAGCATGCTTTAAACCTTTCTGGGATCCCTGTTGTGCGAGGATGGGGAGAGGAGAATGAAGAGGACGACATTATCCTGGATGATGAGCAGGAGCCAGGCCACCACACCGCTTCCACTTTAGTGCAAATGGGGGCCTTCATGCTCCAGTGTTTTAATAGGGACCCCCGTATAAAAAGCATGAGGGTCAAGGACCAGTACTGGGTGGCAACGTACTTAGACCCCCGGTACAAACACAAAATGGCGGAAATGTTACCGCCGTCGCAGAGGGCTGTCAGAATGCAGCACTTCCAGGCCTTGCTTCGAGAAATGCTGCATTCTGCTTTTGCGTGCGCTGGCAGAGGAGCAATTCCCACTCCCAGAGAAGGATTTGCGGGTACCAATCCAACAGCGCCTGCAAGAAGAGGCCGGTTTGAAGATGTGTTGGTGACTTCGGATATGAGGTCATTCTTTCAGCCGACCCATCGACAGGTGTCATCCGGATCCAGCATCAGGGAACGCCTAGACCGTCAGGTGTCCGACTACATTGGGTTAACGGCCGATGTGGACGCTCTGAGGAGTGATGAACCCCTAGACTACTGGGTGGGCAGGCTTGACCTCTGGCCAGAGCTTGCCCAATTTGCAATCGAACTGTTGGCTTGCCCCTCATCCAGTGTCCTGTCCGAAAGGACGTTCAGCGCAGCAGGGGGGATTGTGACCGATAAGCGTACTCGCCTAGCTCACCACAGTGTTAACTACCTCACATTTCTAAAAATGAATGAGGCATGGATCTCGGAGGAATTCAACACATGTGACCAGTAGACCATGTATATGTCTATAAACTATTTTTTTAATCAAGCACACAGACCTTCTTAATTCATTTGGCTCACTTCCTTGACCCAAAAAAGCACACCGTACTATATGCCCCTACCCTCCTCTTTGAAGAGGTTGAGCGGTGTCATATTTCTACTGGGGCTGCTTATGATATCCCTGTGCTGTGCTGACTTCCTCCTGGGGGTTCTTATTATGAAGGGATCACACTATCCCTGTGCTGTGCTGACTTCCTCCTGGGGGTTCTTATTATGAGGGGATCACACCATCCCTGTGCTGTGCTGACTTCCTCCTGGGGCTGCTTACGGTGCTGCTGTCAGTGCTGTATGTCACGGTGCTGCTGTCAGCGCTGTATGTCACGGTGCTGCTGTCAGCGCTGTATGTCACGGTGCTGCTGTCAGCGCTGTATGTCACGGTGCTGCTGTCAGCGCTGTATGTCACGGTGCTGCTGTCAGCGCTGTATGTCACGGTGCTGCTGTCAGCGCTGTATGTCACGGTGCTGCTGTCAGCGCTGTATGTCACGGTGCTGCTGTCAGCGCTGTATGTCACGGTGCTGCTGTCAGCGCTGTATGTCACGGTGCTGCTGTCAGCGCTGTATGTCACGGTGCTGCTGTCAGCGCTGTATGTCACGGTGCTGCTGTCAGCGCTGTATGTCACGGTGCTGCTGTCAGTGCTCTGTATTACGGTGCTGCTGTCAGATGCCTCTATCACGGTGCATGTGTCATTCCGGTATGTCACGCTGCTGGTGATCATCTCCTGCACCCTCTTCTTTGCCTACCCTGGTCCCTGACCTTCCCTCTCCTCCATTGCCTTCATTAGCTCCATAGTCCTGAATTGTTAGAACAATTTCCCAAATAAAATAAAAATGCTTGTAGTTATCGATCCCAAATTCACCTCATACATGTATTATGTCATTGTCCAGATGGTGGGACTACGTTTTACCCCCTAATAATTACCACGTGGCCGCAAATTCGACATGAAGGTTTGCAAAGTTCGCCTCCCATTGAAGTCAATGGGGCCCGCGGCGAACGTTCGGTTTCGCGAACGTTTGGGTCCGTTCGCATTTCGCGTTCGCGAAACGTCCCGTCGGAAGTTCGTCCATCACTACTACTCATTTTGGCCAAGCAGTCTACCCTAACTGGCCTGTACCTGAGCAACTTTGCCCTGCTGCTACTACAACCGAGGGACTTTACCCACTTCTGAAGCCTCTTTGTTCTACTTTTAAGGAGAAGTCTTCTATCTGCTATCAGCAAGGACTTCACAAGAGCTGAGCCAAGAGATCAGTTAGATGTCCTCAAGTGTAAATTTCTCACAAAATTAAACTTTACTATCCCACTGTGCTGCAGGATAACTTATCTAGAATCAGACACCAGGGGTGGATTCATTAAAAGGCAAATGGGCTGTTCACTTTGCAAGGGCATTTTCCCCAGAGCTTAATGAATGTGGTGAAAATTCATGTTGCAAAGAGTACCCAATCACGTGCAAGGAAAGCCCCGATTTTATACTTTTCTTCGTACATGATTGGGTATTCGAAGTGAACACAGCGTGACCTTACTCACTAAGCTGAACATTCACTTTGGTGCTGAACAATCTCTACCCTTTTACTAAACCAACCCCAACATGCACCAAAACGTGTCTTGGGAGGAAACGGATTAAAGAAGAATCCCAGGCATGGATATATTATACATAGCTACACTGTTCCAGCTTGGACCAATATAGCTTTGTATATATCATACCTGGCCGATGCTTAAAGTAGGCACCTCTACCACACCGCTAGTACCATGTTCTCCACTGGCTTCTAGGTCCCGTACTGAGTAAATGCCTTGTTGCATTTAAAACATAGGAGGTCTGCCACTCAGCAAGGTGTCCTTTAGAAGCTACTTTGTATTTTCTGAATCAATGCAAAGTGTTCTCTGATTGGATGAGGTGGAGAGGATGATGTCACTGTCCCCCACCTCTCCATCTCATCCAATCAGAGAATGCTTTGCATTCACTTCAAAAATGCAAAGCAATCTCTGAATGGCATCCATCCTCCTGTGTTCACAATGCAACAGGCAGCCTCTCAGAATGGGACCAGAAAGCTATTAGAGATGGAGTAGAGGTGTAGTAGTGATTCCCACTACAGTAATTTCCAGCTTCCAGGGGGATCAGCCACGTGTGGTATATAGATGGTTATAGTGGTCCAAGCTGGAACAATTTACCTATGTGTAAAATATCCATACCTGGTGGATGGTTTGTTCAGTAAGACAGCACAAAGAGAGATGTGAAGAGTGCAGTAACAGCCAGTCAGAAAGCTCCTTGCTTCCTTTACCATTGTATAATGCAATCTGGTTGGCTACAATGTCTAACTGCACCTTGCACTGTATATGATTATGAATGGTGGACTGGGGTTTGACCGATATCTTACCTGTGAGCAAAGTTTGGTGCTGTCCTTCTGAGCAGAGCCAAACCCATAGCAACATCTAGCCCAAAATCCAACAAAGTATAACAAGGTGCTAAAATGACCTTTTATAGACCATTAACACTTTGCAAGTCACAAGACATTCGAGGTGTGTCTAAAAAGCTTGGGAGAATGGTCTGATATCTCAACGGCAACATGGGCTATGGGCCATGGGGTACACGTGACTATCAGGGAAAACCCGCAGTGGAACGTAGTCAGTGTGAGAGGTCACAGTACAATGGAGCAACGAGGAAACATCAAATTCTGCTACAAATTGGGGGAAATGGCAATGGAGACGCATGAATTGTTGGTGTCAGTGTACGGGGATGGAAGCCGTGAGCAGATAATGTGCTTACGGCTGGTTCAAAAGCTTTCACGACGGGAAGGAAACGACTGAGGATGAGTTATGTTCGACTAGAGGCGATTCAGTTCGCATTGTGCGCTATACAAGTATTTCATTCATTCATTCATTCACTTAGGTCGGCCGTTAACAAGAAGACATGATGGAGCGAGTGCGACAAATGTTGGCCCAAAATCAGCGACTGACTCTACGATTGATGTCAGGTGAATTGAGCATTAGCAAGGACACAGTGCGCACCATTGTCCGCAAAGATTTGGGTGAGCGGAAGATCTGTTCCCGGGTTTGTGCAGCACAAGCTGACAGGCGAACACAAAGAAAACGGATGGAAACCTCTGGAGATTTCATTACCATGTGTGACCGGGGTCCATCCTTTCTTCCAACCATCGTCACAGGGGATGAGACTGGGTGCTACCAGTTCTATCCGCAATCCAAACGGCAATCGATGGAATGGCGTTCACCGGTTTCCCCGTAACCCAAACAGAGTCCCCTTTAAAAGTGAAGGCAATGTTTTGAGGACGTGGTGGCAATCCAAGAATGTGTGACAGCGGTTCTGCGATCGATTCCTAAAAAAAGGCCTTTGCTGAAAGTTTCCAGAAGCTTTATGAGCGTAGCCAATGGCATATTGTGAAGGATGGCAATCATTTTGAAGGCCAATAAGGGTAATTTGCATCTTCTGTTTTGTTTGTTTTCTGATATAATTCAACCAACTTTTTAGATGCACCTCGTATGCCACCATCATTTTTTTCCCTGTCGTGTTTATCATGCTTTATTGCACAATACTGAGACACTCAGGCTATAGAGCAGCCTTTCTCAACCTTTTCAACCCCGAGGAACCCTTCATATAGTTCTCCGGTCTCGGGGGGAACCCCAGCTAACAATTAGAAATCTACAACTCGTGATACATTAGTGTGATGGTCAGTGGGAAGGATGGCCCTTACATTTGTGGTCATTGGGAAGAATGGTCCTTACACTTGTGGTCATTGGGAGTAATGGTCCTTACACTTGTGGTCAGTGGGAAGAATGGTCCTTACACTTGTGGTCATTGGGAGTAATGGTCCTTACACTTGTGGTCAGTGGGAAGAATGGTCCTTACACTTGTGGTCAGTGGGAAGAATGGTCCTTACACTTGTGGTCAGTGGGAAGAATGGTCCTCACACTTGTGGTCATTGGGAAGAATGGTCCTTACACTTGTGGTCATTGGGGGGAATGGTCCTTACACTTGTGGTCAGTGGGAAGAAAGGTCCTTACACTTGTGGTCAGTGGGAAGAATGGTCCTTACACTTGTGGTCATTGGGAAGAATGGTCCTTACACTTGTGGTCATTGGGAAGAATGGTCCTCACATTTGTGGTCATTGGGAAGAATGGTCCTCACACTTGTGGTCATTGGGAAGAATGGTCCTTACACTTGTGGTCATTGGGAAGAATGGTCCTTACACTTGTGGTCAGTGGGAAGAATGGTCCTTACACTTGTGGTCATTGGGAAGAATTACCTCCTTACAGATACCTAAAAAGATCAATGGTGTGAGTGGGAACTTATCCAAGAGGCATAATTGGCCCAATGCTGAAGGAACCCCTACAACCTCTGGAGGAACCCTGGTTGAGAATCACTGCCCTAGAGACTTAAGCTGCTGTGAACTGGTGAACTGGTAATAATGAAATCCTTGTGTCCACAAAACAACAATGGAGGACTTGGATTTGAAGTTTATTTTTAGTAAGGTCTACTAGTGTGTGTGTGTGTGTGTGTGTGTGTGTGTATGACCGGAATCAGCCAATAAGCACCCAGCAATCCACCCACTATATAAAATTTTTATAATACCTTTATACATGATGGAAGATCAGACTCTAGTCTTGCCTACAAATGGCTGGTCCGGTGGTCTGCCCTTGGCCTAACCTTCAGCATTTTTGTTGGGTGAGATCAGCGTGCACATTGCAGCAACAATTCACCAAAACTTTCCATGTTCAGAACATCCACAAGGCCTCCAGGCCTCACAATGGGGGATACTTTTTTACCAATAATTTTTTGCTTGGATGGGATTTGGGGGTTTTTGATGGCAGGCTGAAAGATGTTGATTGAATATACAGAAAATGTTTGCAGTAACTTTAGTGAAATACTGATCCTGATCACCAATGTCACCCAGAATGGAAGTGAGGGTAAATCCAAAACTTTCACGTAGCTCCCCTATGTTATGGCTTTGCCGTAGTCAACTAAGTTAAGATCTATCTGTAAGGTCTTATTGGGTTCTCTCTAAATCTGGTGGTTGATTACTCCTGCCTGGTGTTGGAAGAAAGGTCTTATTGGGTTCTCTCTAAATCTGGTGGTTGATTACTCCTGCCTGGTGTTGGAAGAATGATCCAGCAATAGTATTGGAGGGTCAACCATGGGGGGAGTTATGAATGTTTATTGGATTCTAGGCAATCCCTGGGAGGCTGACCCAGAAGGTATGGCTGAGGGGAAAATAAATATTTGGGAGGATCTGATCAGAGCTCTCTCCTCCCTGACCACAGCCCCCCCCCCCCTCCACAGGACGGGGCATGTGTGTTTCAGAGAAGCTACTACTACTCAGCAGGTGCCATATGCCGAGGGGCTTGAGGAAAATTACCTGTAGAAGGGCTGGAGAGGGAAACCTCCACTGAAGGGTGTTGCAGGGGTGTTGGGCAGATACTGCCCTTGAACATTGTGAGCAGGGCTGGATTAACGTAGGGGCTATTGGAGCTGCAGCTCCAGGCCCCTACCTTAATATAGGCCCAGCCACCCACAAAGAACACACTGCTCACGAAAATCAATGGGCCAACAGAGTTCTCCCCCGACGGGCCCTGCATTCCGCATGCACCGCCTGGGCAGGGTGGTGGTGTGGATAATGGACGCCACATGAGCAGTAATAATGGAAGCTTGGGGCATGCCAGTTCAGGGCTCTTGCAGAATTCTGGGGCTTCCATAGTGTTAGGCCTGTTCGGCTGCACTCTTTCAGCTCAGAGTGCACGCAAATGCCAGGCTTCCCTTGTTGGCATGCGGCGTTTGGAGTTTGGAGTTTGGACACATGCCAACACAGGCTCTTAGAAACACAGAAGGGTGCCCAGTAAAAAGGTCCACCAAAATCCTCAGCACCAAGCACATGATGCTCTTAGAAAGAGGGGGTAAGGTGCGCTATGGAAATTACAATATTGCTGGAAGTTTTAAATAAACTGACAGGATCAAGTATGTAAGAGAATATGTATAGGGGAAAACATGAAAAAAAATTGAAAAAAAAAAAATATATATATATATATATGGAAAACGGGAAGGGCTGCCACTACCATATGTGACCAACCTGACAGATTGGGAAAAGACGTGAAGTGCTAAGGTGGCAGCTCCGGCGCTCGCCTGCTTTTAATTGCACACCTGTGCCATATAAGAACCAATCTAAACAAAAATGTGTAACTATCACCCAAAATGCTGGATTATTGTTTGCAAATTACATGAAAAATACAGATATAAACAAAATATGAAAAATGTGTAGAAATATGCAATATTAAAATATAAACATATATAATCGCTAAAAAAAACCTGCAATATTAGAAAGTGCATGTGTGCATTCCAAAAACCACGGCTGGTACCGTCAAGAAGTGCTGTGTGCTTATATCAGTGCAAGAAAACGTATAATAAAAATACTTTATACTTTAACCTCCATCAAAAACCTCTCAGCGTATGAAATCGCAAAAAAAATGCAAAAAATAAAAACATAGAATAATAGAAATTCAAAAAAGAATAGTGCCCCATCCTCCCCATAGAGGGAGGAATGATGACAATTGTTGGTATCAGTGGGAAGAATAGTTCACGTTCGTTGGTGTCAGTAGGAAGAATAGTGCCCCATCATTGGTGTCAGTGGGAGGAATAGTGCCCCATCATTGGTGTCAGTGGGAGGAATAGTGCCCCATCATTGGTGTCAGTGGGAGGAATAGTGCCCCATCAATGGTATCAGTGGGAAGAATAGTTCACGTTCGTTGGTGTCAGTAGGAAGAATAGTGCCCCATCATTGGTGTCAGTGGGGGGAATAGTGCCCCATCATTGGTGTCAGTGGGAGGAATAGTGCCCCATCATTGGTGTCAGTGGGAGGAATAGTGCCCCATCATTGGTGTCAGTGGGAGGAATAGTGCCCCATCATTGGTATCAGTGGGAGGAATAGTGCCCAACATTGGTGTCAGTGGAAGGAATAGTGTCCCACCATTGGTGTCCGTGGGAGGAATTTTGCCCCATCAATGGTGTCAGTGGGAGTAATAGTGCCCCATCATTGGGGTCAGTGGCTAGAAATAGTACCCCATTGTTGGTGTCAGTGGGAGGAATAGTGTTCCATCATTGGTGTCAGTGGGAGGAATAGTGTTCCATCATTAGTGTCAGTGGGAGTAATAGTGCCCCATCATTGGTGTCAGTGGGAGGAATTGTGCCCCATCATTGGTGTCAGTGGGAGGAATAGTGCCCCATCATTGGGGTCAGTGGAAGGAATAGTGCCCCATCATTGGTATCAGTGGGAGGAATTGTGCCCCATCATTGGTGTCAGTGGGAGGAATAGTGCCCCATCATTGGGGTCAGTGGGAGGAATAGTGTCCCATCATTGGTATCAGTGGAAGGAATAGTGTCCCATCATTGGTGTCCGTGGGAGGAATTTTGCCCCATCAATGGTGTCAGTGGGAGTAATAGTGCCCCATCATTGGGGTCAGTGGCTAGAAATAGTACCCCATTGTTGGTGTCAGTGGGAGGAATAGTGTTCCATCATTGGTGTCAGTGGGAGTAATAGTGCCCCATCATTGGTGTCAGTGGGAGGAATTGTGCCCCATCATTGGTGTCAGTGGGAGGAATTGTGCCCCATCATTGGTGTCAGTGGGAGGAATAGTGCCCCATCATTGGGGTCAGTGGAAGGAATAGTGTCCCATCATTGGTATCAGTGGGAGGAATAGTGCCCCATCATTGGTGTCAGTGGGAGGAATAGTGCCCCATCATTGGTGTCAGTGGGGGGGAATAGTGCCCCATCATTGGTATCAGTGGGAGGAATAGTGCCCCATCATTGGTATCAGTGGGAGGAATAGTGCCCCATCATTGGTGTCAGTGGGAGGAATAGTGTCCCATCATTGGTGTCAGTGGGAGGAATAGTGCCCCATCATTGGTGTCAGTGGGAGGAATTTTGCCCCATCATTGGTGTCAGTGGGAGGAATAGTGCCCCATCATTGGTGTCAGGGAAAGGAATAATGTTCCAAGGGCTGGATAAAGACAAGCAAAGGGCCACATCTGGCCTGTAGACTTGAGTTTGGAGACCACTGATCTAGAACATCCATCCCCCAGTCGTTGTCTAGCTGGGCCTCGGTGGGATTTAAGCTGCACCCATTTTTGCCAGCTTGATCAGGACATGTGAGAATATACAGTATGACTTTTGCTGAGTGGTAGTGAATGTTTTGGGCAATGACTGAACCCCGAAATGTATGACACCATCCGCCCATCTCCACCCCCCCCTCATGACTCTTTCATTATCGGGGGTCTCACAGATATTTCTATATATTTACAGATAACAAAGGGAAGAGACTTACTTTCCGGGTTAATTTCATGAAGAGGTTTTTTCTCTAAAAAAAGAGAGAAAAAAGAAATGGAAGAAAGGTGTGTATAATATTTATGCTGCATGCAAATTATCTCAATATCTCATATGTGAAAAATGGGGGGAGGGGGGCTCTTCTATGAAAGCAAAACTGTAGGAAAGAACATTCACCCGCTAACAGCCAATCAACGTATTTGCTTCATATAATTCCGGACAGGGAATGAAGTACCTCTCCGGTTTGGCAATTGAACATTTTCCTCCGGCTCTCATAGAAGAGTTTTGCTATATGTAGAGCTCGGCACACATCACCTGTTCCTCTCTCCTGAAGGTCACATTGACTCATTCAATTTCACGTTCCTTTACCCGCCAACATGCCGGGTGTCAGGATTCAGATTTGAACCCGCAAACTCTGTGGTGTCTGGCTCTGGCTCTTTACTCCTTTGCTCCTTTACTCCTCCCATGAACTTCCAGGTCTAGAGTGGTTGTAAAGGCACGAGGTTACATTCTATGCATGAAGGTTAAAAAAAAAAAAAAACTCCTGGGTGCAGCATCCACCCTAGCCCCCCTTAATACTTACTTGAGCCCCCTCTCAATCCACAAATGTCCACAAGAGCCTTGCCTTTCTGGGGGCTTGCACTCCTGATTGGCTTTTGGCAGCATTTTGGATGGTGACAGGGGATAATAATTGTCTTAGGCTCATTGATGGAGGTGGAAGGGAAAGATCATTGATAGAGGTGGGGGGGGGGGGGGGCTCATTGGAGGTGGTGAGGGAAGGCTCATTGATGGAGGTGGGGGGAGGGAAGGCTCATTGATGGAGGTGGGGAAGGAAGGCTCACTGATGGATGTGGGGAGAGAAGGCTCATTGATGGAGGTGGGGTGGGAAGGCTCATTGATGGAGGTGGGGAGTGAAGGGAGGCTCGTTGATGGAGGTGGGGGGAGGCTCATCAATGGAGTGGGGGGAGGGGAGGCTCATTGATGGAGGTGAGGAGGGAAGGCTCATTGATGGAGGTGGGGAGGGAAGGCTCATTGATGGAGGTGGGGAGGGAAGGTTCATTCATAGAGGTGGGGAGGGAGGACTCATTGGTGGAGGTGGGGGGGGATCATTGATGGAGATGGGGAGGGAAGGCTCATTGATGAAGGTGGGGGAGGGCTCATTGATGGAGGTGGGGAGGAAAGGCTCATTGATGGGGGTGAGGAAGGAAGGCTCATTGATGGAGGTGGGGAGGGAAGGCTCATTGATGGAGGTGGAGGGAAGGCTTATTGATGGAGGTGGGGAGGGAAGGCTCATTGATGGAGGTGGGGAGGGAAGGTTCATTGATGGAGGTGGGGAGGGAAGGCTCATTGATGGAGGTGAGGAGGGAAGGCTCATTGATGGAGGTGAGGAGGGAAGGCTCATTGATAGAGGTGGAGAGGGTTCCTTAATGAAGGTGGGGAGGGAAGGCTCATTGATAGAGGTGGGGAGGGAAGGCATTGATGGAGGTGGGGAGGGAAGGCTCATTGATGGAGGTGGGGAGGGAAGGCTCATTGATGGAGGTGGGGAGGGAAGGTTCATTCATAGAGGTGGGGAGGGAGTGCTCATTGATGGAGGTGGGGGGGGGGGGGCTCATTGATGGAGGTAGGGAGGGAAGGCTCATTGATGGAGGTGGAGGGGGCTCCTTAATGAAGGTGGGGAGGGAAGGCTCATTGATAGAGGTGGGGAGGTAAGGTTCATTCATAGAGGTGGGGAGGGGGGGCTCATTGATGGAGGTGAGGAGGGAAGGCTCATTGATGGAGGTGGGGGGGGCTCATTAATGGAGGCGGGGAGGGAAGGCTCATTGATAGAGGTGGGGAGGGAATGCTCATTCATAGAAGTGGGGAGGGAGGGCTCATTGATGGAGGTGGGGGGGGGGCTCATTGATGGAGGTAGGGAGGGAAGGCTCATTGATGGAGGTGGAGGGGGCTCCTTAATGAAGGTGGGGAGGGAAGGCTCATTGATAGAGGTGGGGAGGTAAGGTTCATTCATAGAGGTGGGGAGGGGGGGCTCATTGATGGAGGTGAGGAGGGAAGGCTCATTGATGGAGGTGGGGGGGGCTCATTAATGGAGGCGGGGAGGGAAGGCTCATTGATAGAGGTGGGGAGGGAATGCTCATTCATAGAAGTGGGGAGGGAGGGCTCATTGATGGAGGTGGGGGGGGGGGGGGGGCTCATTGATGGAGGTAGGGAGGGAAGGCTCATTGATGGAGGTGGAGGGGGTTTCTTAATGAAGGTGGGGAGGGAAGGCTCATTGATAGAGGTGGGGAGGGAAGGCTCATTGATAGAGATGGGGAGGGAAGGCTCATTGATGGAGGTGGGGAGGGAAGGCTCATTGATAGAGGTGGGGAGGGAAGGCTCATTGATGGAGGTGGGGAGGGAAGGCTCATTGATGAAGGTGGGGAGGGAAGGCTCATTGATGGAGGTGGGGAGGGAAGGTTCATTCATAGAGGTGGGGAGGGAGGACTCATTGGTGGAGGTGGGGGGGATCATTGATGGAGATGGGGAGGGAAGGCTCATTGATGAAGGTGGGGAGGGAAGGCTCATTGATGGAGGTGGAGGGGGTTCCTTAATGAAGGTGGGGAGGGAGGGCTCATTGATGGAGGTGGGGGGGGGGGGCTCATTGATAGAGGTGGGGAGGGAAGGCTCATTGATGGAGGTGGAGGGGGTTCCTTAATGAAGGTGGGGAGGGAAGGCTCATTGATAGAGATGGGGAGGGAAGGCTCATTGATGGAGGTGGGGAGGGAAGGCTCATTGATAGAGATGGGGAGGGAAGGCTCATTGATGGAGGTGGGGAGGGAAGGCCCATTGATGGAGGTGGGGAGGGAAGACTCATTGATGGAGGTGGGGAGGGAAGGCTCATTCATAGAGGTGGGGAGGGAGCACTCATTGGTGGAGGTGGGGGGGGGGGGGGCTCATTGATGGAGGTGGGGAGGGAAGGCTCATTGATGGGGGTGAGGAAGGAAGGCTCATTGATGGAGGTGGGGGAGGGAAGGCTCATTGATGGAGGTGGGGAGGGAAGGCTCATTGATGGAGGTGGGGAGGGAAGGCTCATTGATGGAGGTGGGGAGGGAAGGCTCATTGATGGAGGTGGGGAGGGAAGGCTCATTGATGGGGGTGAGGAAGGAAGGCTCATTGATGGAGGTGGGGAGGGAAGGCTCATTGATGGAGGTGGGGAGGGAAGGCTCATTGATGGAGGTGGGGAGGGAAGGCTCATTGATGGAGGTGGGGAGGGAAGGCTCATTAATGGAGGTGGGATGAAGTCTCATTCATGGAGGGGGAAGGCTCATTGATGGAGGTGGGGGGGGGGGGGGGGCTGGCCTGTGTAGTCCAATAAAAGAGCTACTGGAGCACAAATTGTTGTAGTAGATTACATTGGTGCTGATAGAAGGGTGTCAGAGCATACAGAACATTGCAGTTTCTTGTGTATGGGGCTGTTTAGCCGCAGACTGGTCAGGCTGCCAATGCTAACCCATGTTCACAGCCAAAAGTGCCTACAATGGGCACGTGGACATCAAAACTGGAGCTTGGAGCAATGGAAGAAGGTGTCTTCGAGCTGTAGTTCTCCAGATCTCAATCCAACTGAGCTGATCTGTGGGAAGTGTTGGAAAAACAATTCCGACCCATGGAGGCCCCACCTCACAACTTACACGACTTAAAGAATCTGCTGCTGACCACTTGGTGTCAGATACCCCAGCATATCTTCAGAGGCCTAGTGGAGTCCATGCCTCGATGGGTCAGAGCTGTTTTGATGGCAAAAGGGGGACTCACTCAATATTATGTGGGTGGTCATAATCTTGTGGCTGATCGATGTATACTATATATATACTGCATATAAAATACAATCTCCCAACAAATCCCCTTAGTGTTTGGACATGAATGACGGAATGAAATTGGTATCACTGTTGACAATACGGTTGCAGAAAATGGAATTTGGCTTTTAATGTCCTTAATGATGGCCTAACGTATTTCAGGGTAGACATGGCAGAAATAAGACATCACATCTCTTAAAATATTATGTATTGGACAGCGCTGCCTGACTGATTGACAAATAATTTCCGCGAGCAGCAATTATCCGCCTTTGGCGCTCTTATCTCACCACAGACTGTTCAGCATGTTACAGACTCACAGAGCTGACAGCATTTCACAAGTAACAAGATATTTTGATTGAGTTTGAGAATCACACAAAATGGCTTTGTTTCTGTTCGATGTTTCTTATAATAAAACATGCCGCAGTCATGACGCAGGAGAGGCGAAAATAAAGAAAATAAATTATAAGTAATATTGTTAGGTCTCATTTAAAAGAGATAAGTAACAAAACTGTTTAATAGCTCCTCTCCTGCAGTATGTCTTCCGTCTTTGACCATCTCCTGCAACATGTCCCCTATCTCTGAGTATCTCCTGCAGTATGTCCCCATCTTTGACCATCTCCTGCAGTATGTCCCCCATCTTTAATTATCTCCTGCAGCAAGTTCCCCATCTTTGACCATCTCCTGCAGCATGTTCCCCATCTTTGACCATCTCCTGCAGTATGTCCCCCATCTTTGACAATCTCCTGCAGTATATTCCCTGTGTTTGATCATCTCCTGCACCATGTCCCTCATCTTTGGCCATCTCCTGCACCATGTCCCTCATCTTTGGCCATCTCCTGCACCATGTCCCTCATCTTTGGCCATCTCCTGCACCATGTCCCTCATATTTGACCATCTCATTCAGCATGGCCCCATCCTTGACCATTTCCTGCACCATGTTTCCCATGTTGGCTATCTCCTGAAGCATGTTCCCCGTCTTTAACCGTCTCCTACACTATGTTCCCCATCTTTGACCATCTCCTGCCGTATGTTCCCCATCTTTGACCATCTCCTATAGCATGGCCCCTGTCTTTGACCATCTCCTGCACCATGCTCCCCATCTTTGACCATCTCCTGCAGTATATTCCCCCGTCTTTAACCATCTCCTGCGCCATATTCATCGTCTTTGAAAATCTCCTACAATATATCCTACATCTTTGTCCATCTCCTAAATCATTTTCCTTATCATTGATCATCTCCTGTAGTTTGTCTCCTGCAGCATGTTCCCCATCTTTGGTGATCTCCTGCAACATGTCCCCATCCTTGAGACTCTCCTGTAGCATGTTCCATCTTTGACCATCTCTTGCAATATGCCCCTGTCTTTGATCTCCTGTAGCATGTTCTGTGATTTTGACCATCTCCTGCAGAGTGTTCCTCATCTTTGACCATCTCGTGTAGCATGTTCACGGTCTTTTCCCACCTCTTGTAGCATATTTCCCCTCTTTGGCCATCTCCTGCAGCATGTTCCCTGTCTTTGCCCATCTTCTGTAGCATGTCCCCCATCTTTATCCATCTTCTGTAGCATGTCCCCCATCTTTATCCATCTTCTGTAGCATGTCCCCCATCTTTGACCATCTCCTGTAGCATGTTCCCTGTCTTTGTCCATCTTCTGTAGCATGTCCCCCATCTTTATCCATCTTCTGTAGCATGTCCCCCATCTTTGTCCATCTTCTGTACCATGTCCCCCATCTTTGTCCATCTTCTGGAGCATGTCCCCCATCTTTGACCATCTCCTGTAGCATGTCCCCATCTTTGTCCATCTTCTGTAGCATGTCCCCCATCTTTGTCCATCTTCTGTAGCATGTCCCCCATCTTTGTCCATCTTCTGTACCATGTCCCCCATCTTTGACCATCTCCTGTAGCATGTCCCCCATCTTTGTCCATCTTCTGGAGCATGTCCCCCATCTTTGTCCATCTCCTGTAGCATGTCCCCCATCTTTGTCCATCTTCTGTAGCATGTCCCCCATCTTTGACCATCTCCTGTAGCATGTCCCCCATCTTTGTCCATCTTCTGTACCATGTCCCCCATCTTTGTCCATCTTCTGGAGCATGTCCCCCATCTTTGTCCATCTCCTGTAGCATGTCCCCCATCTTTGTCCATCTTCTGTAGCATGTCCCCCATCTTTGACCATCTCCTGTAGCATGTCCCCCATCTTTGTCCATCTCCTGTAGCATGTCCCCCATCTTTGACCATCTCCTGTAGCATGTCCCCATCTTTGACCATCTCCTGTAGCATGTCCCCCATCTTTGTCCATCTTCTGTAGCATGTCCCCCATCTTTGACCATCTTCTGTAGCATGTCCCCCATCTTTGACCATCTCCTGTAGCATGTCCCCATCTTTGACCATCTCCTGTAGCATGTCCCCCATCTTTGTCCATCTTCTGTAGCATGTCCCCCATCTTTGTCCATCTTCTGTAGCATGTCCCCCATCTTTGACCATCTCCTGTAGCATGTCCCCCATCTTTGTCCATCTCCTGTAGCATGTCCCCATCTTTGTCCATCTTCTGTAGCATGTCCCCCATCTTTGACCATCTCCTGTAGCATGTCCCCCATCTTTGACCATCTCCTGTAGCATGTCCCCCATCTTTGTCCATCTTCTGTAGCATGTCCCCCATCTTTGTCCATCTTCTGTACCATGTCCCCCATCTTTGACCATCTCCTGTAGCATGTCCCCCATCTTTGTCCATCTTCTGGAGCATGTCCCCCATCTTTGACCATCTCCTGTAGCATGTCCCCCATCTTTGTCCATCTTCTGTAGCATGTCCCCCATCTTTGTCCATCTTCTGTAGCATGTCCCCCATCTTTGACCATCTCCTGTAGCATGTTCCCCATCTTTGACCATCTCCTGTAGCATGTCCCCCATCTTTGTCCATCTTCTGTAGCATGTCCCCCATCTTTGACCATCTCCTGTAGCATGTCCCCCATCTTTGACCATCTCCTGTAGCATGTCCCCCATCTTTGACCATCTTCTGTTGCATGTTTGAGGTCTCTGACAGTTTCTGTTTTGACATTCACTAAATATTAGTAAACAGTTTGCTGAAGACAAGCAGACTAAGGAGATGGATTACTGGAACCATGTCCTGTGGTCTGATGAGACCAAGATAAAGGTATTTGGTGTCAGATGGTGACAAGCGTGTGTGGGGGCAACCAGGTGAGGAGGACAAAGACAAGTGTGTCTTGTCTACAGTCAGGCAGGTTGGTGGGGGTGTCATGGTCTGGGGCTGCATGAGTGCTGCACGCACTGGGGGGCTACAGATCATTGAGGGGACCATGAATGCCAACATGTACTGTGACATACTGAAGCAGAGCATGATCCCCTCCCTTCAGAGACTGGACCGCAGGGCAGTATTCCAACATGATAACCACCCCAAACACACCTCCAACACCACCACTGCCTTGCTAAAGAAGCTGAGGGTAAAGGTGATGGACTGGCCAAGCATGTCTCCAGACCTAAACCCTATTGATCATCTGTGGGGGATCCTCAAACGAAAGGTGGAGGAGCGCAAGGTCTCCAACATCCACCAGCTCCGTGATGTCGTCATGGGGGAGGGGAAGAGGACTCCAGTGGTGACCTGTGAAGCTCTGGTGACCTCCATGCCCAAGAGGGTGAAGGCAGTGCTGGAAAATAATGGCAGCCACACAAAGTATTGACACTTTGGGCCCAATAAGTCTGAGGTCTCTGACAATTTTCTGTTTTGACATTCACTAAATATTATGTGCATCCCTTGGGTGATGTCAGGGACCACGCTCGATGTCCCCTATATCAAGAAAATTGACCAGCATAGAAAAAGAACCCTGGGAGAGTCCAAGCGTAATAAGAAGACCGCCAATCTCTAAACATCACTTCAGAGTGCAATTTACCTTCAAAGACATAAAGAAAAAAAAAAAATGAAGAAGAAATTCCATAATATTCCTATTTTCTGTATCAGAAACCATGACAAATGAAGACATAAGAGACCACAAGCGTGTGAAATTACATCGACTATATCACCTGCTCACAGGACAAAGGCGCAATTTGCTTCGCTAACATAAACACATCGCCAGACATTTCAGTGCATAAAAAAAAACAGAATGAAAAAGTACATTAGCTTAAAATCTTAATAAGCAATTCCATACTTTGCACCATTCCAGCCGTAATAGCGGCTCTCGCTCCTAACCGCCTGCGATGGCGTTTTTTTTTTTTTGCCACCCCGTTGTCGCTCCAGACCGTAAATAAAGCTCAGCTTCAAAGGGGCAGCCAATCCGGGTGACCTCCCTCTCTGGGTTCATTAACGGCTCCTTAGTTTTTCCGTGAAGCTATGCAAGTCTGTCCTCTCAAGTTCTCAGCGGGAGCCGGTGCCGGCCCAAAGGGGCCCGGCGGGCTCATCAATATTCAGCGTTTTTTTTTTTTTTTTTTTACAAATGGGAAACCATTTCCTCCCAGGTGTTTGAGCCTGAATGCATGTCTGCCCATGGTGTGACACTCGGTACAAAAGAACACAGACGTACACAACGCAGTAATTAGGATGCCACATGCCAGTCGTCAGATGGAGCTGTCTGGCAATATCTGCTGAGGGATGGAGTCACACAGGACTCTGAAGGATGGTGCCAAGTTTTAAGCAGATTAATAATCAAAGCGCCGAATCCAGCGTTTTTTTTTTCCTATTTATGTATCTGAAGTAGATCTGTCCTACGCGGCACATCAATTTATAATGTACGAGAGCTGGATACCGATATCAAAGAGCAGGCCGCCGCATGGACACCCCAAAAGTGTTCCTTCAGGCCCATTATTCATGGTTAACGCTCAACTGATGACCCGTAGAGGGTTTTTAAAGTGTCGTCTATGGAAAACATAGGGTGCGGAAGATTATTTCTGCTTCACAGGTGCATGCAATTATGAGAGCTCATGCAGACCGCAGCTCAACAACTTTTATTTCTCTGCTTGAAAGCTTGAAGAAGCTTGAGCTCTTTTTGTGCTCTTTTTACACGTTTTTATTGAGCTTCTTCAACCCGCTTTGAGCATCTTTGAGCACAAGCGTTTGTAGCGCCCTGCTCCCGATGAGCAGACGCTACTGGCAGCAGCGTTTTGTGGGCACTTTTAACTCTTTATTTGGCCACTAGCAGGGGTTAAAAGCGCCCCAATAACGCTCAAAAAACGCTGGTAAAGCGCTGCTAGTTTAAGTGGCACTTTACGAGCATTTTTCGGGCGTTGACATTGTTTTTTGTTTTTTTTGTTTTTTTTTCAAATTCAATTGTCTGAAGCTGTAATTTGGCTCAGACTAATTTCTCTAAGACCCCTTTCACACTGGGGCGTATTTCAGGCGCTTTAGCGTTAAAAAAAGTGCCTGTAAAGCGCTTGAAAGAAGCCTCATCTGCAGTCCCAATGTGAAAGCCCGAGTGCTTTAAGAGCCCTTTCACAATGTCAGCGCCCGAAAAAACGCTCGTAAAACGCCGCTTAAACTAGCAGCGCTTTACCAGCGTTTTTCGAGCGTTATTGGGGCGCTTTTAACCCCTGCTAGTGGCCAAATAAAGGGTTAAAAGTGCCCACAAAACGCTGCTGCCAGTAGCGTTTTTTCAGGCGTTTTTCAGGCGTTTTACAGGCGCTTCCCATTGATTTCAATGGGAAGGGGCGCTTTAGGAGCGTTGTATTCACCGCTCCAAAAGCGCTGCAAAGAAGCTGCTTGCAGGACTTGTTTTGACGCCCTGCCAGCGCAGCGCCTCAGTGTGAAAGCACTCGGGATTTTACATTGGGATTGCAGTTGCGGCTTCTTTCAAGCGCTTTTTTTTAACGCTAAAGCGCATGAAAAACGCCTGAAAAACGCCCCAGTATGAAAAGGGTCTAAAAGTTCTGGTTCCCACCTGACCGTAGGTGTCGCTGTCACCGTCGGTGGGTGTGGAACAGCAGCAGGTTGGATGCATTGAATGCCGCCTCTTGCTCGGAAATGGTTCAGTGGGTGTGGTTTCCCTGCTGTGCATTCTGGGAGAGGGTATTGAAGGTACCGACGCCATTTTTTTGGGGTTAGTTTTCCAGGGGGCCGTGATCCCAACTCCCAGGGCCCGCCTGGCCTGGGGTCTGCGTCGCATGGTCGTGCGTCTCTGGATCGGCTGGCCCGAGGCCTCACAACCCGAGAGTGTAGGCCCAGGAATGTCTTGGGGCCTACTGATCCAGGGGTGGTCCTGTGCTGTCTCGCTTGCGGGGAGAAGCCGAGGAAAGCTGAAGGATCCAGGGGGAGGACTTCTCAGGTGGAGGACCGAGCGCAAGGCTGGTGTCTCTGGAGGAGCCTGGAAACTCAGTTGAAGGACGCAACCCAGGTCAATATCCTTACAGTATCGCCGGGTCGGCTGAAAGAATCTGGTACTGTATGGTAGTTCTTCCTAAAAACTCTCAAAAATCTCGAAGTTCAGTTAACAAGTCTGTGGCGGAGACTTTGTTGAGCCTCTCATCGGCTGCTAGGTCAAGTGAGAGGGGCCTATCCGGTGATTGCTGGGTCCGGTCTGTGGAGCTGATTGTCCTCTGTATCTGACTGATACCTCCAACCTGCAATTACCAGGTGCCTGAACTCCCCTTATCATCAGACCCTCTATTGAAGAACTGTGTCTTGTGTCTTTCTTTGGTGTTACCCCTAAATAAATCTTCAAAAAGGACCACGTGTCTGATCTATCATCATTTGGGCTACTTTCCACGGGGATGCCCCCTAAGACGAAGAGGTGAGTAGGAGAGGTGACGGTAAGCCCCAATAAAACCAGCAGCTCCTTCGGGGGTTGGTGTTACACGTTTTTTCCACAAACCCTCCCCTCAACCCATTTAAAAAAATAATAATAATAATAATTTGTGCTTTTCCATGCTTTTTCGTGGCATTTTTGGGCTATTGGGCATCTTTTCTGCCCAAAAGCTCCTCTCAAAAATGCGAGTTTGGTGGTCTACCTCACCGTGGTTTGGTTTCAACAGAACCCCCTCGTTTTCCACTTCCTGATGATGCCGCGCACACGCGATTGGAATTCCGGCCAGCAAAAGACCGGTGAGAGCTTTTCATCGGGGAAAATGCGTCCGTGTGTTACGCTCCATCGGAATTTAGCTGGCCGAATTCCCGCCAGCAAAAATTTGAGAGCAGGTTCTCAATTTTCCAGACGGAAAAACTTTCTATCGGAATCGCGTGCGTGCAATTTCCGACATGCAAAAAACTCACGCATGCTCAGATTCAACTACGAGATGGAAGCTATCGGCTGCTGGGTATTGAACTTCCTTTTTCTAGTTCCGTCGTACGTGCTGTACACTCAGGGACGTTTTTAAGGCAGGGCAAAAGGGGCAGTTGCCCTGGGCCCTGTCATTGTTGTGGGGCCCAAAGCAGCCGCCTCATACTTGCCAACTATCCCGATTTAAATTCCCTTGTCCCTTGAGGTTTTAGTCCTGTGCTGTGTCCTGATATCTCAGTGTGAAGTGCTGCTACTAATGCTGTCCAGCTCTGCCCTATTGTTGTGTACAGATGACTCACCTGCAGACCCTGTGTTTACATGTAAATTACCGGCATTCATATGTAAATAGCAGCGGCCAACGGCAATGATATATATATATCATGCCCGCCTGAGGTCATATCCAAAGTAATCTCTAGCAACCAATCAACAAGCAGAAATCATGTGCTGTAACCTCTAGCAACTAATCAGTGAGCCGTAATGTGTGCTGTAACCTCTAGCAACCAATCAGTGAGCGGTAATGATACACTGTAACCTCTAGCAACCAATCAGTGAGCGGTAATGATACACTGTAACCTCTGGCAACCAATCACAATAGCTGCCTGGTCTGATTCAGTAAACTGAATTTTGATTTTGAGTCTAACTGTTATTTATTGTATGTCTCAGAGCAGGTGGAGAGCGAAACTGCATGGGGGGGGGGGGGGCAAGAAAAGTTTTGCCCAGGGTCCAATCAATATTAAAGACGGCCCTGTGTATGCCGGGACTGTACAATGCGTACCGCGTTCTTGACAGTCTGAATTTGGTGTGACCGTGTGTAGGCAAAACAGTTTGAGCGGAATTCCGACGGGAAACCCATCAGAGCTTCTTCCAATGAGAATTCCGATAACGTGTACGCGGCCTTAGAGTCTGAACACTGCTGATTGGCAGTCTCAATTCCTTTGATATCTTTTTATATCCCGTTCCTCTTTTATACGGTTCATCTACCTTTTCCCCGCAGATCCTTTGACAATTCTTTTTGCTTTCCCCCATGACTCAGAATCCAGAAACATCAGTGCAGCTCTGGATGGAAGGTGCAAGGGTCTGTCAGCAGTCCAGAAACTCATTGACCTTTTATACACACACACTAATTACAGACAGATCACAGGTGAGGATGGGGACCTTTTATAGCCATTCAAACCCCTTTGTGTCACCTTGTGTGCATGTTATCAGGTCCAAATCACCGGGGTATGTAAACTTTTGATCAGGGTCTTTTGGGGAGTTTCTGTTGCTATTATGATATAAAAAGAGTAAACACAGGTGACTGATAATAAATGGCTTCAGCCAAACACCGACCCTGAGTGAGAGGAAAGGTTTTGTGTTTTCATTCATATTCTCTGAAAAATGGCGAAGAAATCATAAATTCTGCCAGGGTGTGTAAACTTATGAGCACAACTGTATATGTGTGTGTGTGTGTGTGTGTATATATATATATATATACTGTATATGTGTGTGTGTGTATATATATATATATATATATATACTGTATATGTGTGTGTGTGTGTATATATATATATATATACTGTATATGTGTGTGTGTGTGTATATATATATATATATACTGTATATGTGTGTGTGTGTGTATATATATATATATATACTGTATATGTGTGTGTGTGTGTATATATATATATATATACTGTATATGTGTGTGTGTGTGTATATATATATATATATACTGTATATGTGTGTGTGTGTGTATATATATATACTGTATATGTGTGTGTGTGTATATATATATATATACTGTATACACACTATATTATCAAAAGTATTGGGACACCGGCCTTTACACACACATGAACTTTAATGGCATCCCAGTCTTAGTCCGGAAGGTTCAATATTGAGTTGGCCCTTTGCAGCCCTTATAACAACTTCACCTCTTCTGGGAAGGCCGTCCACAAGGTTTAGGAGATGTGTCTATGGGAATGTTTGACCATTCTTCCAGAAGAGCGTTTGTGAGGTCAGGCAACGATGTTGGACGAGAAGGCCTGGCTTGCAGTCTCCGCTCTAATTTATCCAAAAGGTGTTCTATCGGGTTGAGGTCAGGACTCTGTGCAGGCCAGTCATGTTCCTCCACCCCAAACTCGCTCATCCACGTCTTTATGGACCTTGCTTTGTGCACTGGTGGAGCAGTCATGTTGGAACAGGAAGGGGCCGTCCTCCAAACTGTTCCCACAAAGTTGGGAGCATGAAATTGAAAGAGTTCCCTTCACTGGAACTAAGGGGCCAAGCCAAGTTCCTCCACCCCAAACTCGCTCATCCATGTCTTTATGGACCTTGCTTTGTGCACTGGTCCAAACCATTTGGTGGGGGGGGGGGGGGGCATTATATTGTGGGGGTTGTTTTTCAGGTGTCGAGAGCATGAAATTGTCCAAAATGTCTTGGTATGCTTAGTTCCCTTCATTGGAACTAAGGGGCCAAGCCCAACCCCTGAAAAACAACCCCCACACCATAATCCCCCCCCCCCCCCCCCACAGCATAATCCCCCCTCCACCAAATGATTTGGACCAGTGCACAAAGCAAGGTCCATAAAGACATGGGTGAGCGAGTTTGGGGTGGAGAAACTTGACTGGCCTGCACAGAGACCTGACCTCAACCCTACAGAACACCAGAGACACCGAACCAGGCCTTCTTTTTTTTTTTTATCTTTGCCATCTCAGTCAGTTAGTCAGTTACTTTATTCCAGCGGATTCTAATCAGCTTAGCGCTCAGAATTCCGCTTGATCCACTTAACATCATTGTGGCAGTCTTTATTTTTCCTTTTTCCTTCCTTTTTCTACTTTATTTAGCAATATCCTATTTATACAAACAATATATAAAAGCACTTATACAAATCTCTTTCTTCTTTTCTTTTTTCCCTCCCTTTTCCCCCCTTACCATCAAAATCCCTTCCCCTCCTCCCTCCCCCACCCCAGGGCAGATAAAAAAAAAAAAGGAATGGGGGAGGTCTGCCCCCCTCTCTCCCCACTCATAGTCACCCCCCCCCCCCCCCCCTGTCCCCTTATCCCTCCATCATGTCACGGCAGCCCCGCCTCTCCAAGAATGTCAGCCATTGCTGCCAAACCCCATGGCCTTCTTCCTCTATATCTTGGTGGGCGAACTTGACTGGCCTGCACAGAGTCCTGACCTCAACCCGACAGAAAGAACACCTTTGGGGTGAGTTAGAGAGGAGACTGCGATCCAGGCCTTCTTGTCCAACATCAGTACCTGACCTCACAATGGCTCTTCTGGGAAGAATGGTCAAACATTCCCATAGACACATCTCCTAAACCTTGTGGACGGCCTTCCCAGAAGAGTTGAAGCTGTTATAGCTGCAAAGGGCCAACTCCATATTGAACCCTACAGACTAAGACTGGGGGGGTCATTAAAGGTCATGTGTGTGTAAAGGCAGGCGTCCCAGTACTTTTCATTATATAGTGCGTATACAGTATATATATATATACACACACACACATATACAGTTGTGCTCATAAGTTTACACACCCTGGCAGAATTGATGATTTCTTGGCCATTTAGTAATATAGTGCGTGTGTTTGTATGTGTATATTATTATTATTATTATAATATATATATATATATTTGGGGTTGTTTTGCATAAAAAATTGCATAAAAAAATGGAAGTACCGCTTTTTATTTTAGTCTTTTATGCAATCTTCAAACCTAAAATAATTTTTTAAACATGTATGCAAAAATGGCGGCGAAAGCGATAATTGTTAGACCCAGGCATGCCGCACTTGGAGATAAGTCGTGGATCTGGAGAAGTTTCATAAACTAACACAACCACTACCAGCATCTGCTATACCAAGGGGGGGGGGAGGGGAGGACACAATGCAGATGCCAATCCAGCACTGAATGGATTAAAGAGCCTCTAACAAAGTCAGGGTTTTCGGTGCCCAAGTGATGACAGATGCTGTTTTGTGCCGCGGGGACCTTCGCCGCTCCTCTAATGAAAGAAGGGGCCCCGCGATCTTTTCACCTCCCCATCTGCAGCCAGTCATAATAAAGAGCTCGCAGAGCGCCGCCATTCAATGGTAAGCGGCGGGCCCTTGAATGAGGATCAGCCGAGCCGAGGAGATAAGCTCCGTTGTAATCGCAGATTACGCCTCTTGTACTTTGATAACATTTGTATGATAAATAGGTTTTGATGCTGCACTGTGTATTATGAACCCGGGCGCTTCAATGGCGGCTGCGGAGTGGCGTTTTAACGTTCAAAAGACTAATTACCCTTTTTACTGAAAACGTTCTGTGAATGGAAAGCGGATTGGCTGCGCCATTCAAGGAGGTATTAACTCCATCATTTCTATGGGATGTACTGCCAACGTCTTGTTATGTACCCGCCGTGAATCGAAAATCGCAGCAGAGTGCAAGTCAGGGGGGAACAGCCAATCACCAGTTTTTATTTTTCCGAACGTTTACATATTTCACCGCCGTGCGGACCCCGTGCTGCCCGCATCTGTCTTCTTATTTCAGAAATACTACAAAGGAGCTGAAGAGTCCGGCTTTGCTGCTCTCTTCATCCTCTTCATCCTCTTACTGAGTATTTCCGATTTTAAATCACTCGCTGTCCGCGCAATTTTCAGCATTTTTTTTGCTAGAAAATTACTTAGAACTCCCAAACAATATACACCCACCGGCCACTTTATTAGGTCCTCCTTGCTAGTTGCAGGTTGGAACTCCTTTATTAGGTCCCCCTTGCTAGTAGTGAGTTGGACCCCCATTATTAGGTCCCCCTTGCTAGTAGCAAGTTGGACCCCCTTTATTAGGTCCCCCTTGCTAGTAGCAGGTTGGACCCCCTTTATTAGGTCCACCTTGCTAGTAGTGAGTTGGACCCCCTTTATTAGGTCCCCCTTGCTAGTAGCGAGTTGGACCCCCTTTATTAGGTCCCCCTTGTTAGTAGCGAGTTGGACCCCCTTTATTAGGTCCCCCTTGCTAGTAGCAAGTTGGACCCCCTTTATTAGGTCCCCCTTGCTAGTAGCAGGTTGGACCCCCTTTATTAGGTCCCCCTTGCTAGTAGTGAGTTGGACCCCCTTTATTAGGTCCCCCTTGCTAGTAGCGAGTTGGACCCCCTTTATTAGGTCCCCCTTGCTAGTAGCAGGTTGGACCCCCTTTATTAGGTCCCCCTTGCTAGTAGTGAGTTGGACCCCCTTTATTAGGTCCCCCTTGTTAGTAGCGAGTTGGACCCCCATTATTAGGTCCCCCTTGCTAGTAGCAAGTTGGACCCCCTTTATTAGGTCCCCCTTGCTAGTAGCAGGTTGGACCCCCTTTATTAGGTCCCCCTTGCTAGTAGTGAGTTGGACCCCCTTTATTAGGTCCCCCTTGCTAGTAGCGAGTTGGACCCCCTTTATTAGGTCCCCCTTGTTAGTAGCGAGTTGGACCCCCTTTATTAGGTCCCCCTTGTTAGTAGCGAGTTGGACCCCCTTTATTAGATCCCCCTTGCTAGTAGTGGGTTGGACTCTCTTTATTAGGTCCACCTTGGTAGTAGTGGGTTGGACCCCCTTTATTAGGTCCTCCTTGCTAGTAGCGGGTTGGTCCACCTTGGTAATAGCGGGTTGGACCCCCTTTTTTGGGTCCCCCTTGTTAGTAGCAAGTTGAACCCCCTTTATTAGGCCCCCCTTGCTAGTATCAGGTTGGACCCCCTTTATTAGGTCCCCCTTGCTAGTAGCGAGTTGGACCCCCCTTATCAGGTCCCCCTTGCTAGTAGCGGGTTGGAACTCCTTTATTAGGCCCCCCTTGCTAGTAGCGGGTTGGAACTCCTTTATTAGGCCCCCCTTGCTAGTAGCGGGTTGGACTCCCATCCCCCTTGCTAGCAGCGGGTTGGACCCCCTTTATTAAGCCCCCCATGCTAGTAGATTGGCTGATTAGCAATTTGTGATGCCAAGAAATTGAACAGGGTTACCTAATAAAGTGGCTGGTGAGTGTATATTTTTGATAGCAGAGGGCCTGGAGAATAACATTTTGCAATTGAGCATGTAAAACATAGACTGGGTGTACCAAGATAACTTCGTCCAACACGTTGCGTCATGTGGCATGTGACTTCATCAGGGAGCCACTTATAAAATGCAAATTTGTAGGATAAAAATACAAAAAACATATTAATTGCTGTTTCAGGGAGTTCCTGGAACCTGTGTGCTCCATTTGTGCCTGCATGTGTTTTCTTGCTCGGCCCTTTGTGTTTGGGGATTTTTTGGGGATATATCTTATTACTTAAGCTGTACACCAAGCCAGGCTCTAATTCTCCATATATCCATCACTGTGTGTCTCTGTGATATAAGATGACAGGATATTGGTGTGAGATTATTACTACACGGCGGACTTCCTAGCACTCTGTGTCTCCTTGACCAGTCCATTGTATGGGTTACAGGGCTGGACTGGGAAAGAAATTTGGCCCCGGACTTCATCCAGACCGGCCCTTACATTTTGAGTGTCCTATCAGCCCCTTACATCAGAGTGTCCCATTACCAGCCCCCTTACATCAGAGTGTCCCATCACCAGCCCCCTTACATCAGAGTGTCCCATCACCAGCCCCCTTACATCAGAGTGTCCCATCACCAGCCCCCTTACATCAGAGTGGCCCATCACCAGCCCCCTTACATCAGAGTGGTCCACTGAGCCATCGGCCCACCGGGAAACTCCCGGTAGTCCCAATGACCAGTACATGCCTGATGGGTTACTGGCAACCACCTCTATGAAGGAGTCATAATTGTTGGCTGATTTTGTAAATTTTTTCTAGTTATCCCTTTAAAGCGGAACTTCATCCAAAAGGGGAAGTTCCGCTCTATCTGCTCCCCCTCCCCACTTTTTGGGGGTGGGGTGGAGTAGGAGGTACCCCTCCTTCCCCTGCAGCCCTCTGGGACACATCACAGGTCCCAGAAGACTGCAAGACCAATCGTAAAGTGCAGTGCTACTGGCATATGCACAGTTGGAAGCCGTCTGTGAAGCCACAAGGCTGTTCCTCCATCTCCTCTACAGGAAAAGCCAACCTGGCCACTTACCACGGGGGTCTATTATGTCTCATCGTCGTCCAAAGCAACTAACCAAACTGATGTGTGAAGTCCCATCACGATGACACATCAGCCCTCCAAGTGCCCACACTTTAGATACTTCCTCCCGCAATTCATCCGGCACTGCGATTGACATCATGACTAGTCCATCCCGCCAGCTCCTGATCATGACTAGAGATGGAGAGCCATGGCCGGAAGTCCATCCCGCCAGCTCCTGATCATGACTAGAGATGGAGAGCCATGACCGGGAGTCCAACCCACCAGCTCCTGATCATGACTAGAGATGGAGAGCCATGACCGGGAGTCCAACCCGCCAGCTCCTGATCATGACTAGAGATGGAGAGCCATGGCCGGGAGTCCATCCCACCAGCTCCTGATCATGACTAGAGATGGAGAGCCATGACCGGGAGTCCATCCCACCAGCTCCTGATCATGACTAGAGATGGAGAGTCATGACCAGGAGTCCATCCCACCAGCTCCTGATCATGACTAGAGATGGAGAACCATGGCCGGGAGTCCAACCTGCCAGCTCCTGATCATGACTAGAGATGGAGAGCCATGACCGGGAGTCCAACCCGCCAGCTCCTGATCATGACTAGAGATGGAGAGCCATGGCCGGGAGTCCATCCCACCAGCTCCTGATCATGACTAGAGATGGAGAGTCATGACCAGGAGTCCATCCCACCAGCTCCTGATCATGACTAGAGATGGAGAACCATGGCCGGGAGTCCAACCTGCCAGCTCCTGATCATGACTAGAGATGGAGAGCCATGACCGGGAGTCCAACCCGCCAGCTCCTGATCATGACTAGAGATGGAGAGCCATGGCCGGGAGTCCATCCCACCAGCTCCTGATCATGACTAGAGATGGAGAGCCATGACCGGGAGTCCATCCCACCAGCTCCTGATCATGACTAGAGATGGAGAGTCATGACCAGGAGTCCATCCCACCAGCTCCTGATCATGACTAGAGATGGAGAACCATGGCCGGGAGTCCAACCTGCCAGCTCCTGATCATGACTAGAGATGGAGAGCCATTACCAGCAGTCCATCCCACCAGCTCCTGATCATGACTAGAGATGGAGAGCCATGGCCGGGAGTCCATCCCACCAGCTCCTGATCATGACTAGAGATGGAGAGCCATGACCAGCAGTCCATCCCACCAGCTCCTGATCATGACTAGAGATGGAGAGCCATGGCCGGGAGTCCATCCCACCAGCTTCTGATCATGACTAGAGATGAAGAGCCATGACCGGGAGTCCAACCCACCAGCTCCTGATCATTGCTACAGATGGAGAACCCCTTGGACTTGAGGTCATCCACGATGGTGGACATGAGTTGTAAGGGCCCAGTCCAATCCCTGCAGCCTGGTCCACTTACTACTTCCTGGTTGTTTAATGTCCCTCAACCAATCCAACCAGACAGTGGTGGTGCCCTTACAATCCCTGGACCCCATCCACCACCCCTGTGAGTTCCCAATTCTCTGCATCTAGCAGCCAAAATAGGTTCCTTTAAGCTAGTGCATTGTTGGTTCACTTACCTTTTCCTTTGATTTCCCTTCTAAATGTTTTTTTTCTTTGTCTGAATTTTTCACTTCCTGTTTCTCCTCAGTGAACTTCACACCAACATCCGAGCGGTGTTTAGTCAGCCAGAACAGCTTACTGAAGAGGAACAGGAAGTGAGAAATTCAGACAAAGAAAACAAAGAAAAAAAAAAACATTTAGAAGGGAAATCGAAGGAAAAGGTAAGTGAACCAACAATGCACTAGCTTAAAGCTATTTAGAAAAAAAAAAAAAAAAAAACCTTTACAGCCCCTTTAAGACTAACATTTAAATCAACATCACTGTTGATTCCCTTCAACAGGCGCCCAATCACCTTTTGCAACTTTATTAAAAGAACATAGATGCAGCTGCAGCCATGATCTCGGTAACATTCTTTTCAACCATTTTATAAAGGGATCCAGGTGGCTTTTCACATTTACAGCACTGGGAAGGGCCGCCCATCCCTTCCGCTGCTGCCTATGATGATTTACATCCTATCCATTCAAAGACCACATACTCTGGATCTAAGCTAAAAAAGGTAAAAAAATAAAATAAAAAAGACCCCTCACTTGAAAGAATGCAAATGTAAAAAAAAAAAAAAATTGTGGAGACTTCCCAAACATTCTTTTTAAAATTTACTTGTAACCAAAACGTATTTTTTATTTAGAATAGAGTAGGGAAGGGCTGAAACCTCCTGCTACGGTAAAGACGCAAACCTCTGCTGTCCCAAAGATGCAACAGGAAGTTACCCAGAGGAAAGGGGTAAAGGAAATCCCCCTCTTAGACAGATGTCCCTTTGACCGGCGTCCCTATTAGAAGATTTTACCTTACCGCTTTTTTTGGGGGGTGACAACTCTAAAATTCTGAATTTCCCTTCACTTTCTTCTGGGTAACAAAGGTTACCAGTAAAAAGAGAAGGGAGAATTCCCCCTCCCCCAATGGAGACACAGACTGGCCAACAAGTTGAAGGAACACCAATCTGAATGTAGTAAACCTTTAATATATAAAAACAAAATGGCAACCCACATATGGTGATAAATTAGGAGAGCATATCACAAATAGGTCATCTACGATTGGGAACTCGCACTGGGTGGTGGATAGCGTCCAGGAATTGTAAGGGCACCACTGCTGTCTGACTGGATTGGTTGTGGGACATTAAACAACCAGGAAGTAGTAAGTGAACTGGGCTGCAGGAAGTGGACCAGGCTACAGGATGTAGACCAGGCCCTTACAACTCATGGACCATGTCCACCATCGTGGATGACCTCTAGTCCAAGGGGTTATCATCTGTAGTCATGATCAGGAGCTGATGAGATGGTATCCTGGTCATGGCTCTCTATCTCTAGTCATTATGAGAAGCTGGTGGGATGGACTCCCAGCCATGGCTCTCCATCTCTAGTCATGATCAGGAGCTGGCAGGTTGGACTCCCGGCCATGGCTCTCCATCGCTAGTCATGATCAGCAGCTGGTGGGATGGATTCCCGGCCATGGCTCTCCATCTCTAGTCATGATCAGGAGCTGGCGGGTTGGACTCCCGGTCATGGCTCTTCATCTCTAGTCATGATCAGGAGCTGGCGGGTTGGACTCCCGGTCATGGCTCTTCATCTCTAGTCATGATCAGGAGCCGGCGGGTTGGACTCCCGGTCATGGCTCTTCATCTCTAGTCATAATCAGGAGCTGGTGGGATGGACTCCCGGCCATGGCTCTCCTTCTCTAGTCATGATCAGCAGCTGGTGGGATGGATTCCCGGCCATGGCTCTTCATCTCTAGTCATAATCAGGAGCTGGTGGGATGGACTCCCGGCCATGGCTCTTCATCTCTAGTCATAATCAGGAGCTGGTGGGATGGACTCCCGGCCATGGCTCTCCTTCTCTATTCATGATCAGGAGCTGGCGGGATGGACTCCCGGCCATGGCTCTCCTTCTCTATTCATGATCAGGAGCTGAAGGGTTGGGCTCCCGGTCATGGCTCTTCATCTCTAGTCATGATCAGGAGCTGGCGGGTTGTACTC
Source organism: Lithobates pipiens (assembly GCF_037356315.1). Classification (NCBI taxonomy): domain Eukaryota; kingdom Metazoa; phylum Chordata; class Amphibia; order Anura; family Ranidae; genus Lithobates; species Lithobates pipiens. The sequence goes on along the minus strand of NW_027507750.1, from coordinate 2,777,795 downwards.
CCGGCCATGGCTCTCCATCTCTAGTCATGATCAGCAGCTGGTGGGATGGATTCCCGGCCATGGCTCTTCATCTCTAGTCATGATCAGGAGCTGGCGGGTTGGACTCCCGGTCATGGCTCTTCATCTCTAGTCATGATCAGGAGCCAGCGGGTTGAACTCCCGGTCATGGCTCTTCATTTCTAGTCATGATCAGGAGCTGGCGGGTTGGACTCCCAGCCATGTCTCTCCATCTCTAGTCCTGATCAGCAGCTGGCTGGATGGACTCCCAACCATGGCTCTCCATCTCTAATCATGATGAGAAGCTGGCGGGATGGACTCCTGGTCATACGAGTACTGTAGCAGCCAATCACAGTAGTCACATATTTGGCAAGTCTGTTCTGCACACCCTGAGCATAAAGACAGGGTTAAACAATCCACACATTTATGTTCCTCAAATATTTTTCACAAAGATGTAAAACCAGGACACGTGTAAGCCCAACTCTAATCCAAAACAATAAAGAATGAAGGTTTTCACTTGTTGGGTCTCAGTGGCAGAGATGTTGGCGTTGGAGGGTGGTTGGCATAGGAACCACATGATACATTGTTACAGGGTGAAAGGGCTCACTTGAGAAAAGTGAATAATTGATGCGATGCATATTTATCAAACGGTTAGCAAAGTCATCTGACAGATGTAAAAACCACAACAACAGGTGGCTGACAACTGCATAATACCCAGTTCTACGTGACAAATGATCGCATATGGCCACTCTAATTTTAAGAACGATCATTTCCAAATTCTCCTGATTTGGTCCCGATAATGCAACAAGTGACACGTTTTACTTTTTTTCCCTTAAAATTTCAGACTGAGATTTTTTTAGGATTTATTAAATGAGCTGAACTAGTAGAGTGCGATAACCATGTCATGGTGGCGCTACCCTGGCAGGAACCATTGGATTTAACTGATTCTCCCACAAACAGTACAAAGGTCACCAGCCACCCAAGCAACAGACCATTCACTCCGCCTCCAATAAACAGTCTAGGGCCGGGGTCTGAAAATGGAAGCCCTCCAGCTGTCAACAAGTCCCATCAGGCCTCTGCCTTTGGGAGTCATGCCTGTTACTGTCAGCCTTGCAAAGAGTCATGGGACTTGTAGTTTTGCAACAGCTGGGAGGGCCGCCAGTTTGAGACCCCCTGGTCTAGGGGATGCCTTCTTGTCATTTATTGCTGCTAGAACTTGTAACAGGAGAGGAGTTGGGGACATAGGATGCTCCAAAGCAGTTAGTACTTAGCAATTAGAGAACAATCTTCTCCTTAAGTAACCGTGAATTTTGGACAGTGGGAGGTCTCACAGCTGGGGACCGATCGGCGGCTCTCCCTGTCAGAGGGGGGTCTGTGCTGATGATCAGCACATTGATTATCAGCACAGCCCCCTCAGATGTACCACAACACCTTTTAAAATGTGCCCATAAGCTGTCAGTCAGTGCCCCATAAAAACAGAACTCACAGTGCCCATCAAAGTGCCAATCAGTGCCCATATCAGTGCTAATCAGTGCCCAGCAGTAAAACCTGCCAGTACCTCATCAGTGCTGCCCATCAGTGCCACCTGTCAGTGCCATCTCTCGGTGCCAATCAGTACCACCTATCTGCCAATCAATGCCGCCTATCAGTGCCCATTACAGCTGCCTGTCATTGCCCATCAGTGCTGCCAGTCAGTGCCCATCAGTGCCACCTATCAATGCCCATTAGTGCTGCATATCAATACCGCCTATTGCTGTCCATCAGTGCTGCATATCAGTGCCGCCTATCAGTGCCAATTAATTCTACATATCAGTGCATCCTCATCAGTGCCAGTTAGTGCCCGTCAGTGCCACCTATCAGTGCCCATTAGTGCTGCATATCAGTAACGCCTATTGGTGCCCATCAGTGCAGCATATCAGTGCCGCCTATCGGTGCCCATCAATTCTACATATCAGTGCATCCTCATCAGTGTCCATCAGTGCCACCTTATCAGTGCCACCTATCAGTGCCCATTAGTGCTGCATATCAGTAACGCCTATTGGTGCACATCAGTGCAGCATATCAGTGCCGCCTATCGATGCCCATCAATTCTACATATCAGTGCATCCTCATCAGTGTCCATCAGTGCCACCTATCTGTGCCCATTAGTGCTGCATATCAGTACCGCCTATTGGTGTCCATCGGTGCAGCATATCAGTGCCGCCTATCAGTGCCCATCAATTCTACATATCAGTACATCCTCATCAGTGCCCATCAGTGCCACCTTATCAGTGCTAACTCATCAGTGGCCACCTGTGCCGCCTCATCAGTGCCCGTCAGTGAAGGAGAAAACAACATTTTATAACCGAAACAAAGAAAAACTTTTTTTTTTCAAAAATGTCGCTCTTTTTTAGTTTGTTTAGCAAAAAATAAAAACTGCAGAGGTGATCAAATACCGCCAAAAGAAAACTCTATTTGTGGGAAACAAAATGCTAATAATTTCATTTGGGTACAGTGTAGCATGACCGCGCAATTGTCATTCAAAGTGCGACAGCGCTGAAAGCTGAAAATTGTCCTGGGCGGGAAGGGGCGACAGTGCCCGGTATTGAAGCGGTTAAATCATACTGCCCCCAATCAGTATCCTTGATCACCGCCACACCCGTCATATGATAATGCTGTAGTGCACTGGTGACAGGATGTAAAAAAAAATTAAAAAAAATGTATTTAATTTCTTCATTTTCCGAACAAAAATTGTCCTGGCATTGATGACTACTTCCCTCTAATTAAACCAGAATTTGTGGGACGCGTCAAATAAAGCAGCCAAAAAAAAAAATATTACCGGTAAAATGTAAATTAGACTTTTTTTTCTACACTATATCGGGGGTTGGGTACCCTCAAGCTCCGACGTTCTCGGTCTTCTTGTATCCAGGTTGGGATTTTTAGTGGCTTATTAGTGTTTCTATTCTTGCCACAAGGAAACATTGTGATCTTTGTCCGTGTGGGAAGCTTGTGAAGAAGACGGGGAGCGATCACGGATCCCAGACTTGTGCTCCTTATATTGCATCCTGAGCTCAGGTGGAGCAGATTCATGTCAGCTAATTATACGGGAAGATTGACACGTGTTACTTCTTCGTTACCGCCACTGACAATCTGTTGCCGTCATGCCACAATGAGATGTTATTGATGCCATTGAACTCCGGTGTTTTTTTTTTGGCAGACTATGACTGAGGTGGGGTGTGCGCCCCCCCCATGTTATATATTTATAGAGGTTCAGAAAACACGTTTGCAGCTAAGGAAAGTCAAGCCAGTGACAAGCTAGCTGTGCACTAAGGCCCCATGCACACAAGGCATTTTTTCAGCTGCTTTTACCAGCTTTAAAAACATATCTCTCTATGTTATTCTATGGCCTCATGCACACACAGGCTTTAAGGGGCTGTAAATGGCATATGCTGCAAGCTACAAAAAAAAAAAAAAACAGGGCCAGCGCGTTTCTTAGCACCGGCGTTATAGCTGTAAAAATGTCTGACGCTGCTAAAGACTCATCATGCCCGGGAGGTGAGGCCATAAGGGGGGGGGTCTCAAGATAACGTCAGCGGATGGCCAAGTCCAATGGCTATATAGGTAATAGCACATACCGGCGCTAACATAACAGCGGGAGCTAGCGTTGGGAGAATATTATCTGGAGGAAGAAGGACCAGAGGAAAAAGATAGTGTAGGGAGAAGAACCAGAGGCAGAAGAACCAGAGAAAGAAGACAGTGTAGGGAGAAGAACCAGAGGAAGAAGAACCAGAGAAAGAAGACAGCATGGGGAGAAGAACCAGAGGAAGAAGAACCAGAGAAAGAAGACAGTGTAGGGAGAAGAACCAGAGGAAGAAGAACCAGAGAAAGAAGACAGCATGGGGAGAAGAACCAGAGGAAGAAGAACCAGAGAAAGAAGACAGTGTAGGGAGAAGAACCAGAGGCAGAAGAACCGGAGAAAGAAGACAGTGTAGGGAGAAGAACCAGAGGAAGAAGACAGTGTAGGGAGAAGAACCAGAGGAAGAAGAACCAGAGAAAGAAGACAGCATGGGGAGAAGAACCAGAGGAAGAAGAACCAGAGAAAGAAGACAGTGTAGGGAGAAGAACCAGAGGAAGAAGACAGTGTAGGGAGAAGAACCAGAGAAAGAAGACAGTGTAGGCAGAAGAACCAGAGAAAGAAGACAGTGTAGGGAGAAGAACCAGAGGCAGAAGAACCAGAGAAAGAAGACAGTGTAGGGAGAAGAACCAGAGGAAGAAGACAGTGTAGGGAGAAGAACCAGAGGAAGAAGAACCAGAGAAAGAAGACAGCATGGGGAGAAGAACCAGAGGAAGAAGAACCAGAGAAAGAAGACAGTGTAGGGAGAAGAACCAGAGGAAGAAGACAGTGTAGGGAGAAGAACCAGAGGAAGAAGAACCAGAGAAAGAAGACAGTGTAGGGAGAAGAACCAGAGGAAGAAGAACCAGAGAAAGAAGACAGCATGGGGAGAAGAACCAGAGGAAGAAGAACCAGAGAAAGAAGACAGCGTAGGGAGAAGAACCAGAGAAAGAAGACAGCTTAGGGAGAAGAACCAGAGGAAGAAGAACCAGAGAAAGAAGACAGCGTAGGGAGAAGAACCAGAGGAAGAAGACAGCATAGGGAGAAGAACCAGAGAAAAAAGACAGCGTAGGGAGAAGAACTGAAAAAAGAAGAACCAGAGAAAGTAGACAGCATGGGGAGAAGAACCAGAGGAAGAAGAACCAGAGAAAGAAGACAGCGTAGGGAGAAGAACCAGAGGAAGAAGAACCAGAGAAAGAAGACAGCGTAGGGAGAAGAACCAGAGAAAAAAGACAGCGTAGGGAGAAGAACTGAAAGAAGAAGAACCAGAGAAAGAAGACAGCATGGGGAGAAGAACCAGAGGCAGAAGAACCAGAGAAAGAAGACAGCGTAATGAGAAGAACCGGAGGAAGAAGAACCAGAGAAAGAAGACAGCGTAGGGAGAAGAACCGGAGGAAGAAGAGCCAGAGAAAGAAGACAGCGTAGGGAGAAGAACCGGAGGAAGAAGAGCCAGAGAAAGAAGACGGCATGGGGAGAAGAACCGGAGGAAGAAGAACCAAAGAAAGAAGACAGCATGGGGAGAAGAACCAGAGAAAGAAGACAGCGTGGGCAGAAGAACCAGAGAAAGAAGACAGCATGGGGAGAAGAACCAGAGGCAGAAGAACCAAAGAAAGAAGACAGCGTGGGCAGAAGAACCAGAGGAAGAAGAACCAGAGAAAGAAGACAGCGTAGGGAGAAGAACCGGAGGAAGAAGAGCCAGAGAAAGAAGACAGCGTAGGGAGAAGAACCGGAGGAAGAAGAGCCAGAGAAAGAAGACGGCATGGGGAGAAGAACCGGAGGAAGAAGAACCAGAGAAAGAAGACAGCGTAATGAGAAGAACCAGAGGAAGAAGAGCCAGAGAAAGAAAACAGCGTGGGGAGAAGAACCAGAGGAAGAAGACAGTGTAGGGAGAAGAACTGGAGGAAGAAGACAGCGTATGGAGAAGAACCAGAGGCAGAAGAACCAAAGAAAGAAGACAGCATGGGGAGAAGAACCAGAGGCAGAAGAACCAAAGAAAGAAGACAGCGTGGGCAGAAGAACCAGAGAAAGAAGACAGCATGGGGAGAAGAACCAGAGGCAGAAGAACCAAAGAAAGAAGACAGCGTGGGCAGAAGAACCAGAGGAAGAAGAACCAGAGAAAGAAGACAGCGTAGGGAGAAGAACCAGAGGAAGAAGAACCAGAGAAAGAAGACAGCGTAGGGAGAAGAACCGGAGGAAGAAGAGCCAGAGAAAGAAGACAGCGTAGGGAGAAGAACCGGAGGAAGAAGAGCCAGAGAAAGAAGACGGCATGGGGAGAAGAACCGGAGGAAGAAGAACCAGAGAAAGAAGACAGCGTAATGAGAAGAACCAGAGGAAGAAGAGCCAGAGAAAGAAAACAGCGTGGGGAGAAGAACCAGAGGAAGAAGACAGTGTAGGGAGAAGAACTGGAGGAAGAAGACAGCGTATGGAGAAGAACCAGAGGCAGAAGAACCAAAGAAAGAAGACAGCATGGGGAGAAGAACCAGAGGCAGAAGAACCAAAGAAAGAAGACAGCGTGGGCAGAAGAACCAGAGAAAGAAGACAGCATGGGGAGAAGAACCAGAGGCAGAAGAACCAAAGAAAGAAGACAGCGTGGGCAGAAGAACCAGAGGAAGAAGAACCAGAGAAAGAAGACAGCGTAGGGAGAAGAACCGGAGGAAGAAGAACCAGAGAAAGAAGACAGCGTAGGGAGAAGAACCGGAGGAAGAAGAGCCAGAGAAAGAAGACAGCGTAGGGAGAAGAACCAGAGAAAGAAGACAGCGTAGGGAGAAGAACCGGAGGAAGAAGAGTCAGAGAAAGAAGACAGCGTAATGAGAAGAACCAGAGGAAGAAGAGCCAGAGAAAGAAAACAGCGTGGGGAGAAGAACTAGAGGAAGAAGACAGTGTAGGGAGAAGAACCGGAGGAAGAAGACAGCGTATGGAGAAGATAGAAAAAAGGGGAAAAGCCGCGCTTATCAAATAAAAAACTAGAGGAAAGCAGCAACCCAAATGTTATACTACATTTGGCATAAAGGAAAAAAGAGTGGGTTGCGCTACAAAAAAACTACTAAACAAAAAATACACCTACGTGAAAAAAACTCCGAAAACTTTGACTTGATAACTTATCTATCCTATGCGGAAAAGTTTTAAGTGCAAAGAAATTTATATGAAGATAAAAGGTGCTAAATCTGCGAAGACAGCAAATATACCTTGATATTATTCATAAAAACACCAACATGATAGTGGATACTCGAAATAAATGTGAAAATTAGAGAAAGGGGTGAGCTGCACCAAAAATAAAATTAGTATTTATAAGCGGAAAAATCCCTACATAAAAATATAATATACTCTAAAGAGTAGCTATTAAATTAATAACTATACCCAAAGGTGGAATTATATTGGGTATAAATAGCAGATATATACCAATATTATCAATAAGGACCCCTTAAATAATAATATAAATTATCATAATGTGATGTGAACCTACAAAAAAGCAATGTATCATCCAATAGCCAGTTACCCTAAACATTAATAAAACATCGTTATATGTGACAAAAAATTATAACATAGAATATTGGAGTGTTCATAAAGTCCATAGAAAGTCTCTATTTGCAAAGTATTCCACGGTGATATGGTGACAGCATAGGTATCCAAAACAAACGTGACCCGTGTACAACCTCCACCATAGATATTACTGCCCCTTACCGAAGGTGTATGGTTCCTTGTTACAGAGAACCATGCAGAGCGGATGACTGATTCCCCCAGTCCAGGGTTTTCACAGATGGATGCGAAGGAACTCTGGAACCCGTTCGCCTCTCAATACACTCCAGTTCACAGGTTTACATAAAAAGTAATAAAACTCACAATAGTGTAAAACCCAAATAAATTTTAATCGAACGTAAGAGACAAATGCGCACTTACAGAAATGAAGGTTAAAACGATCGTTAAGCAAATCGGAGCCGGCCGGTCTCGATTCGCGCCCAATACTTCCGCAAACAAACAACACGAGATGGTGGCGTCAGGACGTCGCTCCTCCTCCCTACGCGTTTCGTCACTATAGGACGTGGTCACGGGGTTAGCGTATGGAGAAGAACCAGAGGCAGAAGAACCAAAGAAAGAAGACAGCATGGGCAGAAGAACCAGAGGAAGAAGAACCAGAGAAAGAAGACAGCGTCGGGAGAAGAACCAGAGAAAAAAAGACAGTGTAGGGAGAAGAACCAGAGGAAGAGGAACCAGAGAAAAAAGACAGTGTAGAGAGAAGAACCAGAGGAATAAGACAGCATAGGAAGAAGAACCAGAGGAAGAAGAGCCAGAGAAAGAAGACAGCATACAGAGAAGAACCAGAGGAAGAAGACAGCGTAGAGAGAAGAACTGGAGGCAGAAGAACCAGAGAAAGAAGACAGCGTCGGGAGAAGAACCAGAGGAAGAGGAACCAGAGAAAAAAGACAGCATAGGAAGAAGAACCAGAGGAAGAAGAGCCAGAGAAAGAAGACAGCATACAGAGAAGAACCAGAGGAAGAAGACAGCGTAGGGAGAAGAACCGGAGGCAGAAGAACCAGAGGAAGAAGAAAGTGGAAGGAGAAGAACCAGAGGGAGAAAACATCAGCGGAGGAGGGAGAAGACATCCCTGGAGAGGGTAGAAGATGAGATGAAGAAGACACATTGGAGCTACTTTGAAAAGGACTTTCTCAAAAACATGTGTACTGTTTTTATTTATTTTTGATACCTTTTTGGATGAATGGGTAGGGGTACAATTTACCCCATACTCATTCACGAGTGGGGGGCCAGGATCTGGGGGCTCCCTTCTTAAATGGGGCTTCCAGATTCCGATAATCTCCCTGCCCACAGACCTCCACAACCACAGCCCTTGTCCCCATCAATGTTGGAACAAGGTGCTTTGGGGTCGGGGGTGCAGAGCCCCCCACCTTAAAGCACCCACCCCCCCCCCATGTTGAGGGCATGTGACCTGGTATGGTCCAGGAGGGGGGGGGGGAGGTCTGGTATTTTTTTTTGCCATGGAGGTTCCCCTCAAAATGCATACCAGACCGGAGGTTCTGAAATGGTTTTGGGGGAGGACCCTACGCGTTTTTTTTCCCGTTTTTTTTCACACCACGAGTCGCATCATCATGATCTGACTCAGATGCAACTTCTATTCAAATCAATGGCCTGAAAGTCGGATCAGTTAAGACGGCTCTCGTAGGGAACCATTGATTTTGAATAGAGGCAGAGAAAAGCTGCTAAAAGCCAACGCGGCTGAACGTGCATTAACGCCAATGCAAAACGGTACTGAACGCGTTTTTACAGACGCTTTTTCCTGGCCTTGGTAGTGGCTTTGCAGCTTGTTTTTTTTTTTTTCTAACGCCTCCTTGTGCATGAGGCTTAAATATGAATTATTTCAACCACTTCAAAAAGGATTTGTTTGTCCCTACACACCCGGGGTGGGCCATTCATGATTTTTTTTTTTTTTTCATGAACAACTGGGACTGTTGTGGAGGGCCAAACTTAAAGTGGTTGTAAAGGCAGAAGGTGCAGCGATGTCCACAAGAGCCTTGCCTCTCCTGGGACTCGCACTCCTGATTGGCTATTGGCAGCAGCCAATAAGAGATATACAAAATCGTATACCAAAAAAAAAATCAAAAAAAATGCAGTCCAGTACTATGTATCTCCTAAATATACATTCTGTTTTTTTTTTTTTTTTTTTTTCCAAACAAGAAAGAACATAAGAAAAATGCATAACACATACAGTACAAGGCTATTCCAGCATTAGAACCTCTTTAATGGCGACTTCCTATTCTGTCTCCAACTAAAAGGAAGTGTCAAAGGGGAATAAATTGAGGGCACACCTTCTTCTTTCATTTAATGGGCAAACTTTTTTTCTTTACTATATTATTTATTATAAAAAGGGAAATAAACCAAGAAATAAAAATCCATATATGACTAGCATGAATAGAGTTACCAAGCAATGCTTATTTTCAGATGACAGAGCGTCACGGAGCTGCAGCCGCAGGCTGTGAGCGCAGGACGACATGACAGATGCTTTGGATGCACTGTCGCCTGTGTTAAGAAAATAGGGTCCTGCCGCTTTAAGAGTTGCGGTGGGCGGGGCGGTGGGCGGAGCCAAAAACGTTAGGAATCACGAGGCAGAGAGGAAGACAGGGCCAGTGTAGAGCGGAGGAGGAAGAGATTCCCACCCACCCTCCCCTTTTTTTGGTGACAGGTTTTTTGGTGAAAAAGCGGGTTTGGGATTGGCAGTGTCCTGGGGGGTAGTTGAGAAGGTTAAGTGGTACAGGTGGAGAACAGGTGGTACCCATCCATGGTGATGGGGGTGGTTGGATTGGTACTTCACGGTTACATGGGGTTAACCGGAAGAGTAAAAACGGGTAGGTCACTGCATTGGTTGGGATAGCCTCCGAGACAGGGGATTCCGTCTGGAGGTCAAGAGGTTAAAAGGTAATGTGCAGTGACCAGTAGGGTCGATTATATGATATGACCCAGGATACAGTTTACTGGAAAGTTTACAATTTATGGTTATTTATTGAAAGTTATATTTGTTATTTATATTTATATATCTATTTTGGTTAAATAAATCAAGGCCTGTTGGCCCTTTACTCCAAACTCAGTCTGGTCTGGTTAATGGGGGAGTTGGGTTTGGAGAGTTGGGATATGTGGAGAGGGTTAATTAAGTACGCAGAAGTAGGTCAGACAATACAGATGTCAAGATGTAGCTACCCTTAGGTAGGTTGCTAGGATTATAGGAAAATGTCGTTCTTTTTGGCTCCTTATTAATCATTGGAGCATCTTTTGATTACTCTGGGCTGTTCTAAATCTCGCAGGCTGTATGTTTGGTTGCTCCCCCAGAATTCTGGAGGCTTCCAGAACATAGAAGAGTCAAATGAGCAACTTCACTGTTTATGGTTCTGCAGCCAATCCATGGGGATGTGTGTAGACAGGCGGAAGGGGGGACATAGTCAGGGGTCTGGAGAAGCCCTGTATAGTCCTGCTGGAGAAGTTTCCAGCCTCAAGGGCTGCTGCCCCTTTGAGGCAGTTCTGCTAGAGTCTGACAATGTTCATTAAGGTCGCAGCTGTAGCAGATCTGAGCTATTCCTAATTACCTTTGGAGTTAAAGGGGTTGTAAAGGTTCGTTTTTATTTTCTAAATAGGTTCCTTTAAGCTAGTGCATTGTTGGTTCACTTTCCTTTTCCTTTGATTTCCCTTCTAAATGTTTTTTTCTTTGTTTTCTTTTTTTCTGAATTTCTCACTCCCTGTTCCTCCTCAGTAAGCTGTTCTGGCTGACTAAACACCGCTCGGATGATGGTGTGAAGTTTACTGAGGAGAAACCGGAAGTGAGAAATTCAGACAAAGAAAAAACAACATTTAGAAGGGAAATCGAAGGAAAGGGTAAGCTAACCAACAATTCACTAGCTTAAAGGAACCTATTTAGAAAATAAAAAACGAAGCTTTACAACCCCTTTAACTAGTTTCACAGAAGAACCTGGTCTGGGGAACTGACTGAAGAGTGCCTGGTGGAGGATGTGAGGTTTGCAGCTGGCCTGGGACATTGTGAGTACAGACCTGAGCTCAGGATCTTAGTTATTGGGTGCCGTTTTACCCTTGGGGGGGTTCTGTAGTAGCTCTCTGAGAAGGTTCTGGAAGTGTCTCGGCTCTGGCCTTTCTCTTTGTTTCTGGCTTAAAGACTGTTGAAAGAAGTCTCACCTAGGGAGGTGTGTGCTCCTACTACAAGTCAGCACTTCTGGAAAAAAAACACAGACCCACATAAAAATTTGGCTCAAACATGTTGAATAATGTCACCGGGGGGGAGGCGGGGCTGCTACAGTTTTCAGATCTAAAACAGAAGTCTGAGCTTCCAAACCCTTATCTTTTTCGTTACCTCCAAGTGCGTCACACATTCACGTCTCAATTCGGCTTCACTAAACTGGATCTTAGATCTACAGTTTTGGAGAATATTCTATGGGATGACTCAATGAAAAAAAAAAAAAACATTATCTGAATTATATAAGGAGCTGTTTCCTGTCTCGCTTCCTTCGGTTGACCAAATGTAGGGAGCAGTGGACGGAGGAGGTCCCAGATTTGGATGGAGAGTGGGACAATATGTGGAGCGTTACTTTCACTCTGTTAGAGATCGCTTGATTCAATTAAAATTCCTGCACAGGATATATTACGCCCCAGCAAAGTTATCAAAAATCTACCCGAGTGTGCCGGCTGAATGTTGGCCTTGCTCACAACACAATCCCCAGCTAATTTTAGCCATGCGTTTTAGCATTGCCAGGTGGTCAAGGAGTTCTGGTCTGATGGTGGGCGCTGTATACCAGAAATTACGTCTATGCCAGTGCCCTTGACGGCGGCAACATGCTTGCTTGGCTTGGTGTTAGGGCGTGGCTCCTGCTAGGGCCCAACGTACCTTGTTTAGTTTATTATTGTTTTATGCGCACAAGGCACTGATCCTCTACTGGAAGAAACCCGTGACGCCTTCACGGTCATACTGGAAAGGGCTTGTAAATAGGGTGATTCTGTTCTATAAAGCAATACTGCTCATACCTGAGGGTGTCCAAAGAAATTTGACAAAGTATGGAAGATTTGGTTGGACAGCAATCTCTCAATAGCCTGATGATTTTCTAGATTCCATTGAGAGGGTGGAGGTTTTCTACAAGGTGGTGGGATGTGCAGGGGCGGACTGACAACTCATGGGGCCCCCGGGCAATAGTAGATTATGGGGCCCCCCAGGCAATAGGAGATTATGGGGCCCCCAGGCAATCAGAGCTTATGGGGCCACACAGTATACACAAACACACACACACACACAGTATACAATCACACAGTATACACAGACATGTTTCTATTGGCTGAGAAGGTACTGGAGAGGTGGGGCATCTATAATCTCAGGATTTTTAGACCAAAAGTATGTTGGTAAGGGAACACACATTTTTACATACTGTCCCTGGTTTTACTGAGGCTGGCAACCCTTATGGGGCCCCCTAGTGGCATGGAGCCCTCGGGCAGTGCCCGAGTGGCCCAATGGTCAGTCCGCCCCTGGGGATGTGGATCTAGAAGGCTCTCCCATACTTGCACTACCATTGGGACTATTCGAGGATTGCCTGCTGCTTACATAGCTGTATATGGAGATGACTGATGGAATTACTATTATAAGAAATGTGAAGTGGTTAGATTAAAGTGGTTGTAAACCCATCTGGAAAAAAAAAAAAAAAGCAACCTGCAAGGCAAAGGCATAATGAGCTAGTATGCATTCTTGGACCTACAGGTAAGGCCTTAATCTAGGCTTACCTGTAGGTCAAAGTGGTTTGTAAGGGTTTACAACCACTTTTAGGTCTATGCTACGATGTTTGGACATTTACCCTCTTTTGTTTGAGGGGATTTACATCCGTGAGGGTTGATTGTCCACAGGGTGGTGAACCTGGATTGGGGGGGGGGGGGTGTCTTTTTTTATGTTTCCCACCTTGCGTGGCGAGGTTGTTTACTATTTTTTCTTTTTGTACTCTGAAAACATTGATAAAAAGCATTTTACAAAAAAAGAGCATGTTGTATAATATACACCACTGATTCATGAATCGAGCCCAACATGTAGGATGGAAAACATAAAAAATAAAAAAACGTATCAGTGAAAGTTGGAGAAAACTGACAACAAAAAAAGGAGGACATCTAGTAGATGTTGGAAATAACGTTTCAATGGTCATCTCTTAAAAGGTTACAATTATACACAGTGGCGTAACTAGAACCTTCAGGGCCCCGATGCAAGAAACCATGAAGGGCCCCCCTGAACCCCAGCCAGGGCTTTTCCCTCCGAGTCTGGCGGTGGAACTCCAGGGTGTGGTCACAGGTATGACCTTTGTGAGCCCCTGTAGTTCCACCACTGGTATCAGTAGTTTTTTTTTTTTATTATTTATATTTTTTATTTTTAGGTGCCCCATTGGGGGACTGTCCCTAGGCAGGATGGGGTCCCCGTCCCCAGAAGAGATGAGGTCCTTTTCTCCAGGGCAGATGAAGTTACTGCCCCCAGGTGAGAAGGGGCCTCTTTCCCCAGGGGAGGTGGGGGTCCCTGTCCCCACATGAGAAGGGGTCCCTGTCCCCAGGGGGAGATGGAGGGGGTATGTAATGGTGTGTGGGGGATGGGGTCCTCTCACTCACCATGACCAAGCTGCAGGGCGCGCACTCATCCATGTTGGCCTGGGCTCCATCCAATGTGCTGGACGGGTGATCAGCATATCTCCCAGAAACACCTTTCATCATCTGTGTATGACGGGGGAGGAGGGGGGCTGGCAGACAAGCCTGCAGTGTCCTCCGGGGAGCCGTCTGTCATAGGGCTGCACTACATCTGTGTGCTTAAAGTTTATTTACCCGGGAGAAGTATGCAGTGCAGTGTGGGCTGGACTCGGGGGGCGGGACTCTGGCTGGGGAGAACAGACATCGGACTGAGCGGCAATGCATGGAGCAGGAGAGGGGTACTCTGAGGAGCCGGCCGAGGACACAGGTCATGCGGGGAATGCACAACTAAAGAGCAGCCAGTGCAGTAGTCGAGCATGGAGCTCTGCTAGTCACCCTCCACCTCCAGCCACCCGTGTGCATGGTGCACTGGTACCCCTAGCTGCCTATGCTGCTGCCGGCCATATGTAGAGGGGGCTGCATGGGCCCCCTGCATCACAGGGCCCGGTTGCGGTCGCGACTGCTGCACCCCCTATAGTTACGCCCCTGATTATACACAAAAGGGCGTCCGGGTTACAAAGTGAATAATATAAGTATTCATTTAAGTTCAAAAAAATCTATCCGTCCCGTTTTTCATTCTCCTTGAAAATTATACTTCTGTCAAGGCCAGAAATCTAATTTCTGCATTTCTCAGAAACAATTGTCTTTCCCCAGAGGAAAGGTAAATGGGAGGACTGGAATAGCGGTCTGCTATCTGAGTCATCCATTTTTGTGACAGAGAAAATGTTTTAATGCATTGGTCATCTGAATTATTCAAGTCCGCTCTGTCCGAAGCCTGACACGTGTGATGAAGAATGTATGGGACATCTAAAGCACAAATAGACTCCAGCTGGAATAACTGCAAATCACGGAAATGCATTGTGTCCCTGAGTTTGTTTTTGGAGAGGCGCTATCTTTCAGATAAATGATTGCATTCTAAATAATTGTGCCAATCCCAACTCCAACAGGTTGGGTAGCCTTGCCACACAGGGACGTGTCTCCAAATGACTGACGACATGGTGGCAACTGCCAATGATAAAAGGCTGGCTATGCTAGGTAAAAAAAAAAGAATGCCTGCTTGGGAACAATTCTGTCATATCTACTAGACAAAATGTTGCATAGAGGAGTGTAAGGCTGCTGAGCATTGGTCTTTTTAATTTTCAGTATTTAATAATTCCGTTTTTGGTGAGCACTAGAAAGTTAAACCACCTGGCTGTATCTCCAGGGCTGCCTTTATCAGACTTTTTACCCTTGAAATAAATTTGTGGCCTGGTAAGATTAGTCTATCAAGGGCCATTATGATGGTGATGGTTGAGGGGGAAGAACAGCCCCCTCTTACAGCGGTGGCCAGAATGACACCCTTGCAGTCATGTTGCCATCTCTGACAAGCGGCATTGGACCTGGAAATATGCAGGCACCATCAAGGTAGGAGGTCAGCTAGCCATAGCTCAAGGAACCTCTAGCTAACACTGGAGGAAACCTTTGGGTTCCATGAAAACATGGTTGAGAGTGGATGTTCTAGAACAGTGGTCTTCAAACTATGACCCTCCAGTTGTTCAGGAACTACAATTCCCATCATGCCTAGTCATGTCTGTGAATGCCATAGTTGTACAATGCCTCATGGGACGTGTAGTTCGGCAACAGCTGGAGGGCCGTAGTTTGGAGATCCCTGCTCTAGAGGATCCACTGGTGATATCACAACTCTTCATTGATTGGCTCCGTACTTCTACAATGGCCATTATGACCCCATGTTCCCTGTTCGAGTATTGGAAAATACCCCTTACATTGGTGGTGGTAAGTGGAAATAATGCTTCCCTTACATGGGTGGCCAGAATTTCCCTTTTGTGGTCATGTTGCCATTTCTCGGATCTGGAACAATGCAGGCACCATTAGATAGAACGTCAGTGTAACCACAGCTCATAAAACCCCTAGCTATCCTTAGAGGAACCTTAGGGTTTTATGAAACCCTGGTTGAAATTGTCTGCACTATAAGATCCATTAGTGATATCGCTACACTTGATTGATTGGCTCTGTACTTCTACAATGGCCAGTATGGCCCCACATTTCCTGTTGGAGTATTGGAAAATGCCCCTTACATTGGTAGTGTTAAGCAGGTGTCCAGAATGAAACTTTGTAGTCATGTTGCCATCTCTGTCAAGTGATATTGGACCTAGATTTATGCTTTGGATAGGAGATCAGTTAGCCATAGCTAAAGGACCCCCTAGCTATCTCGGGATGAACCTTAGGGTTCCATGGAACCCTGGTTGAAATTATCTGCTCTATAAGATCCATTAGTGATATCACTACACTTGATTTATTGGCTCTGTACTTCTACAATGGCCACTATGGCCCCAAGTTCCCTGTTGGAGTATTGGAAAATACCCCTTACATTGGTAGTGGGAAGTGAGAAGAATGCCCTCCTTAAATGGGTGGCCACAATGATACATTTGGCAGTCATGTTGCCCTCTCTGCCAAGTGGCACTGGACCTGTAACTATACAGGCACCATTAGATAGGAGGTCAGCTAACCACAGCTCAAGGAACCCCTAGCTATCCCTGGAGAAACCTTATGGTTCCATGGAACCCCATTTGAGAATGACTGCTCTAGAGGATCCATTAGTGATATTGCTTCTCTTGATTGATTGGCTTTGCACTTCTACTGTACGTGGTCATTAGTCTCACAAGCCCATCCTGTCTGTCTTGCATCAGTACACATGCTTATCCCACTGATACAAGTTTGGGGGGGCCATTCAAATGCTCAAGCAGTACTATTTTCATTGTTTTGGGCTTCATATCATATTCACTCACTACTGTTTCCCCGTCATTCCATATTCCCAGCCCCTCCACCCATCATGTACATTCACATATCTAATAGGCTTCAAACTTCATTTAACAATCCCTGTCCTCCTACTTCCAACCACTGTCACAGTTATCCCCGATGTCAATCTCTTCATGTATTGATCAGCAAGTTCATCCCGGATCTTCGCCACCCTTCACTCCCCATAGCTGTCACCGAAATTCACCACCTTCACATCATTGCACAGATTCTGTCACCTCTTCACTCCAACGCCCCTCCACTTGGACTTTTTATTCTTGTCATCATAATAATTCACCACCTACACAATCTATATATGAATAACCACCCTCCTCGCCTTTGTACTGGTAGGTTCTCTCTGCATGTCAATCCATGGGTACACCATTGCCACCAGAGATATCACCCCTACAAAAAAACAGGGACTGTCCCTGGCAAAAAGGGGACAGATGAAAACCATGCCATAACAGTACTGGACCCCGATCTACCAAAGGCTGGTCATCAACTTTGTCCCCTAGGAGGGCATCTAGAGGGTAACATACTCCCTCATACCCGACAATATTAGGTATTTCTTTTGGTCCCAACAGTCAAACAGAACATCGGGGGAGGGGGAGGGGGAGGGGAGAAGGAAAGCCCACTACATTTATTATATTATTTATATAGCAATCTTATGCTATCCCTGATAGACTTGATATTTTAGAAACTCTTCGACTGCCATTTGCACACTTCTCTGTCATTTTCGATACATTTTACATTTTTCTGACTGTGCTTTTGAGTTATGTTAAATACCTTTTGTACCCTATGACAACTTTTTACCCACAGACACCAATTGTATTACCTTAAAGGCCAAGTTTGCCTCTTTTTTTTTTCTAAATTCCAGCTCCCCTATGTACCAATATGGCATTAATTTACTTCTTTTGCAAAAATAAAACAGCTTTCCAGTACTTCTACACACACTTACCTCACTCTCTTCATAGCTGTCTAAACACACTGCTCCATTACTTCCGCCTCACTTCCTGGACAGACTTTAGGTCATGACACAGGAAGGAGTTGACCAGCTGAGGGTTAGATGAGGCAGGATGTGTGCTAATCAGGTCAGCTGGTCAACTTCTTCCTGTGTCATGACCTAAAGTCTGTCCAGGAAGTAAGGCAGAAGTAATCAAGCAGTGTAGTTTTATTTTTTATTTTTTTCACAATAAATTTGTATTGAAAATTATAGATAATACAAATAGATGCAAAGTAACAATTTAGCTTTCCAGCAAACACGGAAGTCATGTATAACAGTTATGTCATAATATTGACAGATAAAAGAACATAAGTATCACGTAAAGAACCGCCTCATGGGGTTAGCTGAAGTCTGGGCCATGACAGGAAGGGTGTACCGAGACGGTACAGTAGAACACTCTATGGTCGATACTTCTTTAGGATGTAAATAATGTGCTGCTTGGGGGCCACTGAGACCAAGGCTGCGAGAGTGATGCTGATTTTGCATAGTTTCCTCTACTGAAAGCCACCATGAGTTCATATGAGCGGTGTGTGTACACTAGTTCAAGAGTATCAGTGATAGTGGGTGGGTGGGTTGATTCCCTAGCAGCTAGGAGAATGTGGGTTTTGTCGTGTCGGTAAGAGGTAGCGATATTTTCGACAATCTCAAAATATGTGGAGCATATCTCTTCGAGTATCACCGGATCTGCAGCAGGAATCAGAAAACTGTGGTCTAAACAAGGATCACCTGAGTGAGATCTTTTGGGGACGGTTCCCACAAAGAGGAGCAACATGTGGATTGGTATACTAATTTGAAGGCTCTCGCCCACTGTTGATCTGAAGAGGAGACCTCTAGGTCTGATCCCCACTGGAGAAACGGTTGAAGTGTCTTGTTGAACTCCCTTCCGTGAAAATGTTTTATCCCTATTGTGGGGTCACCAGTATGGCAAGTGTGTGTGGAATTACTGGAAAGCTTTTTTATTTTTGCAAAATAAGTACATTAATGCCATATTGGTACATAGGGGAGCTGGAATTTAGAAGAAAAAAAAGAGTGAACAAAGGTATACTTAGCCATTAAAACAAGGAAGTGGCAATGTAAAGCCACAAAATGCGTATTATTCGGTGAAATAAAATAATTGGGAATTTTACTCCTACCAATCCTTTCACTAACCACCTTGGGTGACTCTGCCGATCGAACCACCGACAGGTTTCTTTGTTCTGATTCCTCATATCAATTAATTCGCTCACCTGAGAACCCTCACCATTCTGAATGAATCTACTATATTATAAGGGTTCTCCTGCTTCCCTCTCTTTTACCCTTTCCTCTGAGTTTTACTAGACATGTGCATTGGTTTTCGTCCGAATTTCGGGTATCTTCATTATCGTTTTAACAAATGATAACGAACATGCAGAATCCGAAAACCGAAAGATCCGACATAAACAAATGCTTTATTTTCGTTGTGATAACAGTTCAATATAGAGAGGAGATTTGGCATGATGCTGACAATAGCGATCTGTGTCCATCGAACCTGCGGTCGAATGTGCCTAACCTTACCTCTATTAGTCTAAGATTATTCTACATAGAGAGAAAAGATTTGACATAGAGAGAAAAGATTCTACTTAGAGAGAAAAGATTCTATTTAGAGAGAAAAGATTCGACATAGAGAGAAAAGATTCTACTTAGAGAGAAAAGATTTGACATAGAGAGAAAAGATTTGACATAGAGAGAAAAGATTCTACTTAGAGAGAAAAGATTCTATTTAGAGAGAAAAGATTCAACATTATGGAGACAATAGCAGAACAGGTAGAACGTGCCTAACCTAACTCTATTAGTCCAAGATTATTCTACATAGAGAGAAAAGATTCTACTTAGAGAGAAAAGAATTGACATAGAGAGAAAAGATTTGACATAGAGAGAAAAGATTCTACATAGAGAGAAAAGATTCTACTTAGAGAGAAAAGATTTGACATAGAGAGAAAAGATTCAACACAGAGAGAAAAGATTCGACATAGAGAGAAAAGATTCGACATAGAGAGAAAAGATTCGACATAGAGAGAAAAGATTCGACATTATGGAGACAATAGCAAAAAAGGTCGAATGTGCCTAACCTAACTCTATTAGTCCAACATTATTCTACATAGAGAGAAAAGATTCTACTTAGAGAGAAAAGATTCGACGCAGAGAGAAAAGATTCGACGCAGAGAGAAAAGATTCTACTTAGAGAGAAAAGATTCGACATAGAGAGAAAATATTTGACATAGAGAGAAAAGATTCTACATAGAGAGAAAAGATTCGACATTATGGAGACAATAGCAAAAAAGGTTGAATGTGCCTAACCTAACTCTATTAGTCCAAGATTATTCTACATAGAGAGAAAAGAATCGACATAGAGAGAAAAGATTCTACTTAGAGAGAAAAGATTTGACATAGAGAGAAAAGATTCTACTTAGAGAGAAAAGATTTGACATAGAGAGAAAAGATTCGACATAGAGAGAAAAGATTCTACATAGAGAGAAAAGATTCTACTTAGAGAGAAAAGATTTGACATAGAGAGAAAAGATTCGACACAGAGAGAAAAGATTCGACATAGAGAGAAAAGATTCGACATAGAGAGAAAAGATTCGACATAGAGAGAAAAGATTCGACATTATGGAGACAATAGCAAAAAAGGTCGAATGTGCCTAACCTAACTCTATTAGTCCAACATTATTCTACTTAGAGAGAAAAGATTCTACTTAGAGAGAAAAGATTCTACTTAGAGAGAAAAGATTCGACGCAGAGAGAAAAGATTCTACTTAGAGAGAAAAGATTCGACATAGAGAGAAAATATTTGACATAGAGAGAAAAGATTCTACATAGAGAGAAAAGATTCTACATAGAGAGAAAAGATTCGACATAGAGAGAAAAGATTCGACATTATGGAGACAATAGCAAAAAAGGTTGAATGTGCCTAACCTAACTATATTAGTCCAAGATTATTCTACAAAGAGAGAAAAGAATCGACATAGAGAGAAAAGATTCTACTTAGTGAGAAAAGATTTGACATAGAGAGAAAAGATTCGACATGAAGATTCGATAAAGCAGTTGCTGTGAGTGGACATTTATGGTGAAATGCTCCGCCCATAGGCCACAGAAGAATTCTAATGTTGGGTGACTAGTAATAATAATTAATAAATATAATTATTTCTAGTGTCATACAACATTAGAATTCTACTATAGCTTGTAGGGGGAACATTCGTCCGGAAATGTATGATTGCGGCGTCGTACAGTTTAGCTGCTCCGCCGAATCTTCTTAGAACGCTCGACAGACACCATAAGCCTTCAATGACAGATTCAACATGAATTATTTTGGATTTTCGGACGAATGTGTTTTTTTAACGAAACAAAAACAAAAAAAACAAAAAAAAAATGAATTTCGGGAGTAACTAAATAAATTTATTTTTTGGACGAAAACAAAATTTCCGAAACAAAATATTTCAGTGTGCGCATGTCTAAGTAAGTTTTACAAGAGACTACAGTCAGCTCTTCAAGATCCTTCAGTCTGGGATCTACCACCACACCTAAACCCTATGCTGGGGGGGGGGGGGGTGTGACACCATCAAAATGCATGCTGTATTGCATTGTTGCATTGCCAAAGCAACCACCCCCCTAAGTCCTGTGCACCTACAAGCTGTATCTATCCTGATTATTAGCAGCTTTGCTCTATGTATAAGAAATTATTTATAGCCGGTTGATGACCTTGAATGGGCTATTGTTAATGTATAATACATACAGTGCATTCCCATACAGCCAGGCCCACTGCTAAGGGGGGATTGCCTGCCCTCCAGTACAGGGCCCAGGCCCCTGAAGTTCAACATGGGTGGGGGGGGGGCAGAGCAGCATGAGTGGGCTCAGTTACTGGAACCAATCCCACTTTGGTCTGTGTTTACAGCTATTCATTTTGTGAATGAACAGGGAGTCTCTGTACAGAGCGCTTCCTGATCATTCGCTCTGCAGTTGAGAAAGGATTGAGGAATCTGTGTCCTCAATCTTTCTCTGTCTCAAAAGTGAGATGTTGGGTGTCTGTTTAGACTCTTAAAGAGGAACTAAACCCTTATGGGATTACTTCCTCTTTGTCTCCCTGCAAAGGTAAAGCATAATGGGCTAGTATGCATCGCATAGTTACCCATTATGTGTCACTTACCTGACACAGGAGCCAGCGAAGACACCGCTGTCCCCTGTAGCACGGAGCATCCATCTTCTTCCGGGTATTGCTGCTCCGGGCCACTGACATCGCCGGAGCAGCGATGACGTCACTCCCGCGCATGCGCACAGGAGCCGCCACTAATGGCATATCGCTGTTAGCAGCAGCATGCTGCTAACGGTGATAGTGCGCCTGTGCGCCGCTGTCTATGGCGCATGCACTGTAGACAGCTGTCGACTGTCTTTTAGTAAATATCTCCTAAACCGTGTAGGTTTAAGAGATATTTCCTGGGCCTACAGGTAAGCCTTAATCTAGGCCTTAATCTCTAGGCTCACCTGTAGGTCAAAGTGGTTTGTAAGGGTTTACATCCACTTTAATATTACACCAGGGCTGTTAAAAAAGAATGTAAAAAAATAAAACTAAAAATAAATAAAGGGTTCATTCCCAAAGGTATTCTGGTTGCCTTGATGAGTGGTTTGTTCAAGCAGCAGGAGCCGCCTGTTAGGCTCTTGGTTCACTGTTCCTGCCAGCTAGGCTGTATGGGGCCCCATGATTTCTAACAGAAGCCCCCCATACAGTCGCTGAACATTATTTCTGTAATAGATCCAGAGATGGGGGGGGGGGGCAATAGATAATGTCACATCCTCGGCTCACCTTGAATACACAGGCCATCTGTGCAGTTTTCGGACTCCTGGTTCAGGCCTTCACAAGGTTTCACTCCATTCCCTGTTGGCGGCATTGTGCATTCCCTTTCCCGCTGGTGTTCACACTCCGGGCTGCAGATCGACCAATCGCTCCACTCCTTCCACATTCCCTCCACTGCGGATCCAAACAATCATATCAATATCATTACACTCAATGCTAATGGGAAATAATGGCATTCTTAGATTCCCATTACAAGGTGCCAGGCAAACACATCTACTGCATGCACTTCATGGGAACATTTGGCAAATTAAATATGGAGGCCGTCATTATTATCTTGGATTTTAAAGATGTCTGGCTCTACAGGCAAGCTGGCAAATCACTGAGCTCTTCCCAATGCATGCTCACCAATCCCAGATAACGTATATTACTCGCAAATATGACAATGATAAACATAAATAAATACTAAATATATCATTTCTGCATATCGGTGCAGCATTTCTACTGCTCTTTTGTCATGGGCAAGGGGTCAGGCTTGGAGACCAGTAGATATAGCAGTAGAGAGGCTCCCACTATCCAACTCGATAAGTGCCCAAGCAGGTCACCCTGGCGGATGTTGCATGCTCACCCAAGGTGATGGGTCTAAGCACTAACTGGTATTCACCATACAAAAACTGGAGTTTTAAGGTGCAAAAAAATAAATCAACTTTAAATTAACCAAAAATATAATTTTTTTAAATTTAACATAGATGCTATAAAACTACTTAAAACATTAGGGCAGAATCAGCCCTGTGGTCACAATACAAAAGAATGGTTGCCCTCTACAGGTTTCATCACAAACGTGGCTTCTTCTGGAGCCTTTCTAGGACCTTTTTTTAATACAAATGCACCTTTTAATAATGATCACGGTCCCAAATAATCCCCAAAACCCTCAAAGAGGACAGACGGGGGACGTCTGTGCCACAAAAGTGAGGGAAGAACAATTGCCCTGCAGTTAAACCTGTTATCTCTGAAAGCTTGATGAATTTGATTGATCAATATTCACATCCTTTTTCAAGCTTCACACAGTGACGGCAAATTTCAAGGTGCTTGTGTGATCTGAGCACTTCCCCTCCTTCAATTTGCCCCTGTCCCTTGGTTCAGTGTCAGTAAGACACTTACTAACCCGGGGAGATCAACACTGTAATTGATCTATCCCAAGGGATTAGCCTTTTAGAACAGGTATTAGAGCCTCGCTGATAAAAGGATTAGTGGCCACCCGCTCTTTGGGCATTTCTTGTCATATTTAAAGCAGGTGGTGTGTATATCTAAATCTCCAAGTTCCAATAGTATTATTGTCATGGTTATGCAGTGATCTTCCTGTGTTTGCTTACCTTCCCCATGTCTTCAGACTAAGAAGCCAGCCCTTCCACCTGGTGGTTTTTATAACCTCTCCTCTAAGCATGGCTCCACCCCAGGCCCTATCAGGGAACCCTATATTAACCTGTGCACTGCAGGCCTCAGTGCTGATCAACCATTGTGTATTCTTTGTGTGTTAGCTTCTGCTTGCCTGCCGTGTGCTCTGCTACTGGTTTCCATTACCGACTTTGGCGTGTCTTGACTATCCTTGTTTGCCTGGCGTGTACCCGACTATTCTTGTCTGCTTGTGGCCCCGA
The DNA here is from genome assembly GCF_037356315.1 of Lithobates pipiens. Lineage (NCBI taxonomy): Eukaryota > Metazoa > Chordata > Amphibia > Anura > Ranidae > Lithobates > Lithobates pipiens. The sequence continues at coordinate 2,753,739 of NW_027507750.1, read as the reverse complement.
CCTTGGCTTTGTCCCTCATCCCTATCCTCCTGTTGCCTACTGTGGGTGTGAGCTGGGGGACCCTGGGGGTCGCGACCTGGAGCCAGTTGCAGCCAAGTCCATCCTCACCACTGGAGGCTCTGGTGAACACCTGCTGGCTCTTAGACTTCGCGCCCCAGGGAATCTTACGCTCTAACCCCAGTGGGATCTGTCTCCCGTCCACAGCAGTCAGCCGTAGGGTCCACAACCTTGCGGTGCACTCCGGATCCCTACGGTGTGCACCTGTCATCTCGCCTCAAGGTGACCTGACAATTATATTGTTGGTATTCACCAGAGCTCCTTATGGTGGGGATGGGTTTTGCTGCGTGTTAGTACCAGGTCGCTGTCCTCAGGATCGCCCCAACAAGGAGGTAAGCAAGCTGGGGTCCAGTAATAGATATAGCAGGTAGGGATCAAGCAGACACAGAGTCAGTGAACAAGCCAAAGGTCGGTAACAAGCGGTTGCAGGTTGGGATGAAGTGGAAGCGTAGATGAAGAACAAGCCAAAGGTTGGTAACAAGTGGTAGTGAAGATAAGGACAGCTGCAGATATGCAAAGGAGCAAGTCGTTGACTTGAGAGGGCAAAATAGGTTGAAAACAAGTAGTAGTGAAGATACAGATGGCAGCAGGATTGAAAGGGCCAAGTTATTGGCTGGAGAAGAGCACAATAATTTGGCAAACAGGAAGTGCAGAGACGTAACTTAAATCAGGAATTTCATGGGAGAAGCAATAAGGTTCATCAGAAACAAGGTGCAAGGCAATGTTGTCCAAAGGATCAGACATGGAGAGGTCCAGCATCTCAGGGGGGCTCAGCAAGAAGAGCTAAAGTTAGACACCGCAGAGGTTGCTGGTTCATATCTAGGTCCCAACACACCCTTTCTACTCTGCTGCTATAAATACTGATTGATGGATGACAGCCGCCACCAATGCAAGCTAATATCATATTCAGCCCTGATGAAGGAGTTTTGAGTTCACTGAAATGTGTTGTCAAAACGCTTTTCCTCAGTAAAGCCATTGGTTGTATGACTTTTTATTTAACCTCAAAGTCATGGCTACTAACCCTCAGCGTCGAGTGTTCCTTTTTCATCCCTTGTTTAAAAACTTCAATGCATGTATGTTTTTCTTGTACCTTTTCAGCTACTTTGCAATAAAGAAAGGGTATGAAAAAAAAAAAAAAAAACCTGTAGTGCATTGGGGGGCTAATCTGGGATCACAATAAATCTACACCGCAGGAGAAGATGATCAACATACCCCTTTTAATTGAATGCTTAATGCCTGAAGGTCTCTGAAGGCCTGTTCAAGAAGGAAATTGTGGACCAGCTATAACAGAAGCTGTGAGACTTTAGTTTACTCTTATTGAATACACAGAGAATCCAGGATTGGGGCCTCTGTGTCACTGAGAGTGACCTACCTCATCCTGTATGGAGACAGGGCTTTCTCCACCTGGGTACTCAGGTGGTTGCGGGTTTCCACCCCACAGGGTGACCACAGCTTTAACAGATGTAGGTCACTTTCCTGTTTTCCTAAAGACTAACCTTTTGTGCCAATCATTATTTTTTTGGGGGGGGCCAACTGACTACACCATAAGGGATCGCTGGCCACTCCTTCAGGACCGAACCACCCAGATCTATTTGGACCACCACATCCTAAACCACACAGAGCAGGTATTTTTCTGCATGTATGTTTCTGAATCTATGGACGCATGTAGAGCAGCATGAATATAGCCAAGGATGCAGATGCATGAAGTATGAGGGTAACGGATATGAAGAGTCCTTCCTTAATGAGCACGTTTGTTTCTCATTTTCATTGTTTCTGCTCTTCTCATTTTTGATTTTACATCTCACGTAATTAACAATCCACCTCCCTAAAAACTTTCGATATCCCTGTTTATGAAAATTGCTTTATAGCGCTCACAAGGAAGGTTATGTTAATGTTGCTCTTGCCTCATTTTCCCTCAAAGGCAGGAACAAAGCAAAGAAGAAAAACAGCATTTCTATTGTGTTCCCCTGTAATGGAATTCATTGTGTTTGTTGTATGTATAATGTGTCTGAGTTACTGAAACATTCTTTCTATAGTACATATCAATCATTTTTAATGGAATCTGAATAATAAGTGCGATTCAAGATCCTTCAGTCAGCTGAAAATATGTACATAGAAATATCATTACAGTCACATATAACAATTCCTACCGTCTGTATCGGGATGACTTATTTATGATTGGAAAAGTCAAAAATTGAGAGAAAATCTATCTGCATTAGGGGGCAACCGGGGCCATTAGGGGGACAACTGGGGTCCACATGGCTACTGAGGACTGGAGCGGCGGGCAGGACTATGCAAAGCTCTTCCTGTCACAAACACTGCTGAATCCTGCAAAGGTAACTTCCTTAAACACCCAATACGATGGTTTAATTTCCTTTCCATTGACCTAAGGGGACCTGTAAGTATTTAATAGACATGTGAACTGATGAAAAATGTGTTTGTTTTCGCTTATGTTTCATTCGGGATTTTTTTTTTTGGTTTTTTTTTCGTTTTTCGGGTCATTTGTTATGATCTCAATTTGTAAATTCGATCATTCATAAATGAGAAAATGAGAAAGAAAAGCACCCCCTGCTTTACCTCCATCAATAACTAGAAGCAATGTGCAACCATATGTTGGTCATCTCTTTGAGAAGGTGTGGATGAAGGGCCCATGAAGTCAACAACTTAGGCCACGTACACACGGGCGGATTGTCTGTCCAACTTAGTCCGCTGAACCGTGTTTCAGCGGACAATCCGCTCGTGTGTGGGCTTCAGCTGACTTTTTCAGCGGACAATCTGACGAACAAAGTCTTACGGAATTTCCGTAAGACAGTCCGTTCAAACTTGGTTTTGTCCGTCCAAACTTGGTTTCAGCGGACAGTCCGCTCGTGAGTATGCTAGTTGGACGGACTAAGTATGGCGCATGCTCAGAAAGGATTTACACGGCCGAAGGTTGCATTGCAGTGTATAGGACGTCATTTTTCTAGTCCCGTCGTACGTGCTGTACACGTCATCACGCACGTTTTCAGCGGACTGTCTGTTCATCGTGTGTGGTCAAGTCCGTTCATTCAAATTTTGAACGGACTGTCTGTCGGATTGTCTGCCGAACTTAGTTGGGCAGACAATCCGCCCGTGTGTACGCGGCCTTAGAAGGACTTGGCATCCCAAGGTAGAATGTGAATTATTTACTGCAGCAGCATGGTAACATGTATACAATGTTTAAGACCAGCTTTTCCCAACCTTTCTAGCCCAGAAGAACCCTTGGGAAAATGGTCAGGTCTTGTGGAACCTCTACTTAAATCTAATTCATTGGTAGCCAGTAGGAAGAAAAATCCCTTACAGTGGTGGTCAGAGGGAATAATATCCCTGTACAGTGGTGGTCAGAGGGAAGAATATCCCTGTACAGTGGTGGCCAGTGGGAAGAATATCCCCGTACAGTGGTGGCCAGTGGGAAGAATATCCCTGTACAGTGGTGGCCAGTGGGAAGAATATCCCCGTACAGTGGTGGCCAGTGGGAAGAATATCCCTGTACAGTGGTGGCCAGTGGGAAGAATATCCCTGTACAGTGGTGGCCAGTGGGAAGAATATCCCCGTACAGTGGTGGCCAGTGGGAAGAATATCCCTGTACAGTGGTGGCCAGTAGGAAGAATATCCCCGTACAGTGGTGGCCAGTGGGAAGAATATCCCTGTACAGTGGTGGCCAGTAGTAAGAATATCCCTGTACAGTGGTGGCCAGTGGGAAGAATATCCCCGTACAGTGGTGGCCTGTGGGAAGAATATCCCTTTACAGTGGTGGCCAGTAGGAAGAATATCCCCGTACAGTGGTGGCCAGTGGGAAGAATATCCCCGTACAGTGGTGGCCAGTGGGAAGAATATCCCTTTACAGTGGTGGCCAGTAGGAAGAATATCCCCGTACAGTGGTGGCCAGTGGGAAGAATATCCCTGTACAGTGGTGGCCAGTGGGAAGAATATCCCCGTACAGTGGTGGCCAGTGGGAAGAATATCCCTTTACAGTGGTGGCCAGTAGTAAGAATATCCCTGTACAGTGGTGGCCAGTGGGAAGAATATCCCCGTACAGTGGTGGCCAGTGGGAAGAATATCCCCGTACAGTGGTGGCCAGTGGGAAGAATATCCCTTTACAATGGTGGCCAGTAGGAAGAATATCCCTGTACAGTGGTGGCCAGTGGGAAGAATATCCCCGTACAGTGGTGGCCAGTGGGAAGAATATCCCTGTACAGTGGTGGCCAGTAGGAAGAATATCCCCGTACAGTGGTGGCCAGTGGGAAGAATATCCCTGTACAGTGGTGGCCAGTAGTAAGAATATCCCTGTACAGTGGTGGCCAGTGGGAAGAATATCCCCGTACAGTGGTGGCCAGTGGGAAGAATATCCCCGTACAGTGGTGGCCAGTGGGAAGAATATCCCTTTACAGTGGTGGCCAGTAGGAAGAATATCCCCGTACAGTGGTGGCCAGTGGGAAGAATATCCCCGTACAGTGGTGGCCAGTGGGAAGAATATCCCTTTACAGTGGTGGCCAGTAGGAAGAATATCCCCGTACAGTGGTGGCCAGTGGGAAGAATATCCCTGTACAGTGGTGGCCAGTGGGAAGAATATCCCCGTACAGTGGTGGCCAGTGGGAAGAATATCCCTTTACAGTGGTGGCCAGTAGTAAGAATATCCCTGTACAGTGGTGGCCAGTGGGAAGAATATCCCCGTACAGTGGTGGCCAGTGGGAAGAATATCCCCGTACAGTGGTGGCCAGTGGGAAGAATATCCCTTTACAGTGGTGGCCAGTAGGAAGAATATCCCTGTACAGTGGTGGCCAGAGTGTCACCTTTGAAGACAAGTAAAAAGATCACTGCTGTCATGCAGATGGCTTTGTCAAGTGGAATTGGTGGTAAAATTATGCAGGCACCATAAAAAGGAGGCCAATCATCTACAGTATTGTTCAAGAAACCCCTAATAACTTGTGGAGCAACCAGGGCCGTTTTTAAGGCAGGGCAAAAGGGGCATCTGCCCTGGGCCCTGTCATTGTTGTGGGGCCCAAAGCAGCTGCCTCATACGTGCCAACTATCCTGGTTTAAATTCCCTCATCCCTTGAGGTTTTAGTCCTGTGCTGTGTCCTGATATCTCAGTGTGAAGTGCTGCTACTAATACTGCCCAACTCTGCCCTATTGTTGTGTACAGATGACTCACCTGTAGACCCTGTGTTTACATGTAAATTACCGGCATTCATACGTAAATAGTGGCGGCCAGTGGCATTGATATGTATATCATACCCCCCGAGGTCATATGCACAGTAATCTCTAGCAACCAGTCTACAAGCAGAAATCATGTGCTGTAACCTCTAGCAACTAATCAGTGAGCTGTAATGTGTGCTGTAATCTCTAACAACCAGTCAGTGAGCGGTAATGATACACTGTAACTTCTGGCAACCAATCGCAAAAGCTGCCTGATCTGATTCAGTAAACAGATTTTGAGTCAAGCTGCTATTTATTGTATGTCTCAGAGCAGGTGGAGAGCGAAGCTGCATGGGGGGGGGGGCGAGAAAAGTTTTGTCCAGGGTCCAATCAATATTACAGACGGCCCTGGGAGCAACCCTAAGGTTTCAAGGAACCCTGGCTGAGAATAGCTTTTTAAACACACGCCGGCCCTGTTTGTCAAGGTAGCTCAATATCTTTGACTTGGTAAAGATATTTACATGCTGTTATTGCAACTTCTGGGTTGCTGATCAACAAAACTCCACGTGAAAAGGGTGTACACATAGGGGAGATGTCTTCTCACTTCCTGTCCCAGTGGTGGATCTGGAGGTCCCATGCCTGATGTGGGGTCCAGTGAGGATAGGAATACATTGTTTCTCTGCCGGTGACATACTTCCTTCTTCCAGTGGTGGATAAGGTGTGGAAGAAAATTTCTTAAATAGGTTTGAAATGCTGGTGTCTAGTCGTGGTCCAGTCCTTGGTTCTGTGGTGGTTAGTTCTGTATCTAGTAAAAGTCACGAGTGTGCGCTGGTGATTACCACTCGATGTAGCAGATACATAAAACTGACCGCATACCCAATCAAACCAGGTCAGGTCACTTCCTGTGTCTCGTGATAACTTACCTGGACAATGCTGTGGTGATACAACATTCTACGTCTTTCTTCTCCTATAAGTCAGGTGACTGAGTATCTAATGTCTTCCTTTTTTCTTTCAATTTTGGATATCTTTACAGAGGAATTGGTACTTCTCTTGGGTTTACATTGCTTTCTTTGTTTCATTTGAGAAGATTACCACTAACTTGATGACCCCGTTCTGCCAAAGAACCGATCTGAAGAAAACCAGGTCTGAGTTCAGGGGCATAACTATGGGGGGTGCAGCAGTCATGACCGCAACCGGGCCCTGTGATGCAGGGGGCCCATGCAGCCCCCTCTACATATGGCCGGCAGCAGCATAGGCAGCTAGGGGTACCAGTGCAACATGCACACGGGTGGTGGAGGTGGAGGGTGACTAGCAGAGCTCCATGCTCGACTATCGCACTGGCTGCTCTTTAGTTGTGCATTCCTCGCATGACCTGTGACCTCGGCCGGCTCCTCAGAGTACCCCTCTCCTGCTCCATGCATTGCCGCTCAGTCCGATGTCTGTTTTCCCCAGCCAGAGACCCGCCCACCCCCCCCCCCCCCCCGGGCCCACACTGCACTGCATACTTCTCCCGGGTAAACAAAATTTAAGCACACAGATGCAGTGCAGCCCTATGAGAGCCCCCCCGGAGGACACTACAGGCTTGTCTGCCAGCCCCCCTCATCCCCCGTCATACACAGATGATGAAAGGTCTTTCTGGGAGATATGCTGATCACCCGTCCAGCACACTGGATGGAGCCCAGGCCAACATGGATGAGTGCGCGGCCTGCAGCTTGGTCATGGTGAGTGAGAGGACCCCATCCCCCACACACCATTACATACCCCCTCCATCTCCCCCTGGGGACAGGGACCCCTCCTCCCCTGGGGAGAGGGACCTCTTCTCACCTGGGGGCAGTAACTTCATCTGCCCTGGAGAAAAGGACCTCATCTCTTCTGGGGACGGGGACCCCATCCTGCCTAGGGACAGTCCCCCAATGGGGCACCTAAAAATAAAAAATAAAAATAATTAAAAAAAACTACTGATGCCAGTGGTGGAACTACAGGGCTCACAAACCACACCCTGGAGTTCCACCACCGGACTCGGAGGGAAGGGCCCTGGCTGGGGTTCAGGGGGGCCCTTCACGGTTTCTTGCATCGGGGCCCTGAAGGTTCTAGTTACGCCACTGTCTGAGTTCACTGTGGCAGTTGAACAAATCCAGGTTTCAGAAAACGATTCAGTGAGCGTTGCAGAGGAAGAGTCAACAGGAACATGGTTCTTCTATGGCAGGGATCTGCAATTAGCGGACCTCCAGCTGTTGCAGAACTACAAGCCCCATGAGGCATTGCAAGACTCTGACAGCCATAACCATGACACCCAGAGGCAGAGGCATGATGGGACTTTTTGTAACAGCTGGAGGTCCGCTAATTGCATATCCCTGCTCTATGGTTTCCTGGGTCACTGGGGAGGTGATCCAGTTTGATGCTGCTTCCCCACGTGACTCTGGCAGCCTTCTTGGGTCAGGCAGAGTCTATTTAAGACCCTGGCTCCCGGGATTGGGGTGCATTTTGCAAGTGGATAGTGTAGGGACAGGTCACTTGTCTGTCAGGAACAGTACTAGCGATAGGGAGAGGTTCCAGAAGAGTAAGGAGAGAGCAGGTGAATACCATCCTTCCTAGAGACCTCCCTCTCTGGGCACAGACTGCCCAGGCCGCATTCCATTCCTAGAATGCCTGAAGGTAAAAAACCTTAAGCCTTTACAACCGCTTTAAGCCATGCCTTTGCACTTCCTGTTTGCCAGATTATTGTGCTCTTTCCAGCTGATATCTCACTCCTTTGTGTATCTGCAGCTGTCCTTATCTACACTGCCCCTTATTACTGACCTTTGTCTTGTTTACTGACTACACTTCTGTTTGATTCCCAACCTGCCATATTTGCTACTGGACCCCGGCTTGATCGCCTCCTGAAGGGGCGATCCTCAGGACCACGACCTGGTACTAACACGCAGCAAAACCCATTCCCACCATCAGGAGCTCTGGTAACAACCGGCTAGTGCTTAGACTTGGGTAAGTCCACCAAGGGTGACCTGCTTGTGTTGTTATCCTGCTGGTCAGTGGGAGCCTTTCTAATGCTATAGCTACTGGTCCCCCCTCCCTCCCAGGTCTGATCCCTGATCAAGCAACCCTAACAATAGGTAACTTAAACTACTCCTGTAGTGGAAATCTCTTGGCCACACAGTGTTTGCACCATAAGCCCACTCCACCAGACTTTTTTGCACTGAAAACACCGGCTTTCCTTCCCTAAGCTGTTCGGATAACAAATCAGCAAGAAAAGAAGCCAACAGTCTACCTGAACAGTCCAGACAGTGACCTGTGCGGAACCTGACTCACCTGGGCACTGGGCCGAGCAGCTGACCTTCTGCATTGAGGAACCCACACAGAAGGCCCCACCATTGAGAGGAGTTGGGTTGGTGCAAGTCCTGGAACGTTTCTGTACACCGCGACCACAGCTTACACTGCACGCCGACCATTCTAACCAGGACGACCACCCGCCGTTCACTGGGGATAAAAAAAAAAAAAAGTGACAGTCAACACATTATATATATTATAACCAGAAGTCTCCCCAGAACCTATTTGTTGTGAGCTGTGCCCTAGTTCTTGGAGGCACCCAACTAAAACTGAGCAATGAAAACAAAATTTTCACACTGAGGTTATCTGAATAAACTTAAAGTGGTATTAAACCCAAAACCAAAAGCTTACCAATGATTAGACATGTGCGATTTGTTTCGTACGAATCTCAAATTCGTACGAATTTCTCAAAATTCGTACATTCGGGAGGATCCGAAATACGAATTGCCGTGCGTCCGAATTCTGTACGAAATACAAACTTTTGTTTACGAATTCCGGATCTCAGTCATTATGCTTATTATGACTTGCAGAAGACTTCTGTTATAGAAGTCAATGTAAGTTGCCTGAAGACATCAGTGAAGGACTTTCCTCCTCTCTGGGCTGCCAAGAAAAGAACAAAGTGATCCAATGTTTCTTCTTCAATGGGCTGAACTCCCTGTGTAGAAGTTCTCAGTTTAACCATTTAAAGACTAAATCTTTTCTGACACTTGTTGCTTACAAGTAAAAGTCCTGTATTTTCTGCTAGAAAATCACTCAGAAGCCCCAAAAATTATATATATATATTTTTTTAGCAGAGACCCTAGGGAATAAAATAGCCATTGTTGCAATATTTTATGTGACGCTGTATTTGCGCAGCGGTCTTTCAAACGCAAGTTAGCCCTTTTGTTTTTCAGTGGACCTCTAGGGAGCACTGACATTAGCAGCGTGACATACAGCAATGACACCTGCACCGTGATATAGAGCACTGACACCAGCACCGTGATAGAGTGATCTGACACCAGCACCGTGATAGAGCTGGTGGTGGGGGTGTAATGGTTCAGGCTGGTGGTGGGGGTGTAATGGTGTGGGGGATGGGGTATCACCGGTTCAGGCTGGTGGTGGGGGTGTAATGGTGTGGGGGATGGGATATCACTGGTTCAGGCTGGTGGTGGGGGTGTAATGGTGTGGGGGATGGGATATCACCGGTTCAGGCTGGTGGTGGGGGTGTAATGGTGTGGGGGATGGGGTATCACCGGTTCAGGCTGGTGGTGGGGGTGTAATGGTGTGGGGGATGGGGTATCACCGGTTCAGGCTGGTGGTGGGGGTGTAATGGTGTGGGGGATGGGGTATCACCGATTCAGGCTGGTGGTGGGGGTGTAATGGTGCGGGGGATGGGGTATCACCGGTTCAGGTTGGTGGTGGGGGTGTAATGGTGTGGGGGATGGGATATCACCGGTTCAGGCTGGTGGTGGGGGTGTAATGGTGTGGGGGATGGGGTATCACCGGTTCAGGCTGGTGGTGGGGGTGTAATGGTGTGGGGGATGGGGTATCACCGGTTCAGGCTGGTGGTGGGGGTGTAATGGTGTGGGGGATGGGGTACCTGAGTATTGTTGCTGACCATGTCCATCCCTCTATGACTACAGTGCCCCCATCTTCTGATGGCTCCTCCCAGCAGGATAATGCACCATGTCACAAAGCTCCAATCATCTCACCAGGGACCTCCCTGTCCTCCAATGGCCTCCACACTCACCACATCTCATCCAATAGAGCACCTTTGGGCTGTGGTGGAATGGGAGATCGGCATTATAGATATGCAGCCGACAAATCACATGTCACTTTGGAACAAAATCTCTGAGGAACGTTTCCGACACCTTGTTATATCTATGCCAAAAATTCCTCCTCCTACTGACCCACCAACCCTGAGGTCATGTTCATTCCTACTGACGCTGGGCCCGGGACATTTTTTGACCCCACTGGACACAATCTGTCCCCCTAAAGCTTGAAAGACAAATAACTGGCCCTTTGTTTAGAAAGGTTGGGGGCCCCTGGTTTAGGGTTTAGGAGGGCCCCAGCATGGTCAGGGCCAGATAGTATACCATATAAAATGGATGATTATGTGTCGGTTGTTTCCTCGGTTGGTTGCGGCGCTCCATAACATGACCTTGGCATGTAGACGTTGACAATCCTGAAATCTGCAGAAGATGACCAGTCAGGAAAGCACAGAATCACGGAATAGCATTAGAAATCTGCATGTGGATCGATTGTACCGATTCCTAAAGAACGATCTCTTCATAGACTTTAACTAAAGATAAAGCCATAAACAAGCCTTGGCCGGGTTCCGCCTCTTCTAGAGCTGTAATTTCAGGCAATATCCTTTCCTGCACATTACAGGGTCAGTCCTCCCGCCACTGAGGTCTCTAATTTCCTTGTCAGCTCTTTTCCCCGCGACGATCCTGACATTTCTCTTACAAGAAACACGTATTTCAGCTACAATCAATAGTTGCAGCCGGTGAACTTTTCATTCGGTCCTTGATGGCAGTCGGCTTACAGCATAGCGAGCGCTGATTGACAGCCCTGACCTGCCGGGAATTCCGAGGTTAGCGCCTCCATAGTCGGCACACAGGAGTCTCTATAAACAGAACCGCCAGGACTCCGCTATTCTATTCGTCCAAAGAGAGGTCAGGCTTCACAACACGGCGATATGGATACACATTCTATGAGCATTCCATGGACTTTCTCTTTTCCTCTATTCATTCCAATGTGTCTCCGTTTTGTGATTTCGTTGTGTGCGCAAAGATATTGACAGGCGCACAACTCAGTCCATGCTTCCAATTAGGACTGCGTGTACGTCAGCGCATGTCCGCTAATGCGCATGCATATTAGTATGGGTGTGAATACACATTGGGCACTGGCATTCTGGTACCCAGTGACCTTTTTATAGCGGTGCCAGGTAGGAGTGAGAGATGCAAGGAAGCTTGGGGGAGGGGGGTTGGGGTTGCACACTGTGCATAGCACACCCCTATACCTTGCACTCTGTACAACACAGCACATCCCTGAACTCTGCAGTGCGTACATAACGCACTACTGAACCCTGCACTCCGTAATAACGCACTTCTGAACTCTGCACTATGTACATGACGCACTGCTGAACATTGCACTCTGTACATAATGCACTTCTGAACCCTGAACTCTGTACATACCACACCTGAACATTGCACTCTGTACATAACCCATTACTGAACCCTGCACTCTGTACATAACCCATTACTGAACCCTGCACTCTGTACATAACCCATTACTGAACCCTGCACTCTGTACATAACCCATTACTGAACCCTGCACTCTGTACATAACCCATTACTGAACCCTGCACTCTGTACATAACCTATTACTGAACCCTGCACTCTGTACATAACCCATTACTGAACCCTGCACTCTGTACATAACCCATTACTGAACCCTGCACTCTGTACATAACCCATTACTGAACCCTGCACTCTGTACATAACCCATTACTGAACCCTGCACTCTGTACATAACCCATTACTGAACCCTGCACTCTGTACATAACCCATTACTGAACCCTGCACTCTGTACATAACCCATTACTGAACCTTGCACTCTGTACATAACCCATTACTGAACCCCGCACTCTGTACATAACCTATTACTGAACCCTGCACTCTGTACATAACGCACTACTGAACCCTGCACTCTGTACATAACCCATTACTGAACCCTGCACTCTGTACATAACCCATTACTGAACCCTGCACTCTGTACATAACCCATTACTGAACCCTGCACTCTGTACATAACCCAATACTGAACCCTGCACTCTGTACATAACCCATTACTGAACCCTGCACTCTGTACATAACACACTACTGAACCCTGCACTCTGTACATAACGCATTACTGAACCCTGCACTCTGTACATAACCCATTACTGAACCCTGCACTCTGTACATAACGCACTACTGAACCCTGCACTCTGTACATAACGCACTACTGAACCTTGCACTCTGTACATAACCCATTACTGAACCCTGCACTCTGTACATAACGCACTACTGAACCCTGCACTCTGTACATAACGCACTACTGAACCTTGCACTCTGTACATAACCCATTACTGAACCCTGCACTCTGTACATAACGCACTACTGAACCCTGCACTCTGTACATAACGCACTACTGAACCCTGCACTCTGTACATAACGCACTACTGAACCCTGCACTCCGTAATATCTCACTTCTGAACTCTGCACTATGTACATGACGCACTGCTGAACATTGCACTCTGTACATAATGCACTTCTGAACCCTGAACTCTGTACATACCACACCTGAACATTGCACTCTGTACATAACCCATTACTGAACCCTGCACTCTGTACATAACCCATTACTGAACCCTGCACACTGTACATAACCCATTACTGAACCCCGCACTCTGTACATAACCTATTACTGAACCCTGCACTCTGTACATAACGCACTACTAAACCCTGCACTCTGTACATAACCCATTACTGAACCCTGCACTCTGTACATAACCCATTACTGAACCCTGCACTCTGTACATAACCCATTACTGAACCCTGCACTCTGTACATAACCCAATACTGAACCCTGCACTCTGTACATAACCCATTACTGAACCCTGCACTCTGTACATAACACACTACTGAACCCTGCACTCTGTACATAACGCATGACTGAACCCTGCACTCTGTACATAACCCATTACTGAACCCTGCACTCTGTACATAACGCACTACTGAACCCTGCACTCTGTACATAACGCACTACTGAACCTTGCACTCTGTACATAACCCATTACTGAACCCTGCACTCTGTACATAACACACTACTGAACCCTGCACTCTGTACATAACGCACTACTGAACCCTGCACTCTGTACATAACACACTACTGAACCTTGCACTCTGTACATAACCCATTACTGAACCCTGCACTCTGTACATAACACACTACTGAACCCTGCACTCTGTACATAACCGACTACTGAACCCTGCACTCTGTACATAACGCACTACTGAACCCTGCACTCTGTACATAACGCACTACTGAACCCTGCACTCTGTACATAACGCACTACTGAACCCTGCACTCTGTACATAACCCATTACTGAACCCTGCACTCTGTACATAACCCATTACTGAACCCTGCACTCTGTACATAACCTATTACTGAACCCTGCACTCTGTACATAACCCATTACTGAACCCTGCACTCTGTACATAACCCATTACTGAACCCTGCACTCTGTACATAACCCATTACTGAACCCTGCACTCTGTACATAACCCAATACTGAACCCTGCACTCTGTACATAACCCATTACTGAACCCTGCACTCTGTACATAACACACTACTAAACCCTGCACTCTGTACATAACGCATTACTGAACCCTGCACTCTGTACATAACCCATTACTGAACCCTGCACTCTGTAAATAACTCACTACTGAACCCTGCACTCTGTACATAACGCACTACTGAACCTTGCACTTTGTACATAACCCATTACTGAACCCTGCACTCTGTACATAACGCACTACTGAACCCTGCACTCTGTACATAACGCACTACTGAACCCTGCACTCTGTACATAACGCACTACTGAACCTTGCACTCTGTACATAACCCATTACTGAACCCTGCACTCTGTACATAACGCACTACTGAACCCTGCACTCTGTACATAACCGACTACTGAACCCTGCACTCTGTACATAACGCACTACTGAACCCTGCACTCTGTACATAACGCACTACTGAACCCTGCACTCTGTACATAACCCATTACTGAACCCTGCACTCTGTACATAACCCATTACTGAACCCTGCACTCTGTACATAACGCACTACTGAACCTTGCACTCTGTACATAACCCATTACTGAACCCTGCACTCTGTACATAACGCACTACTGAACCCTGCACTCTGTACATAACGCACTACTGAACCCTGCACTCTGTACATAACGCACTACTGAACCTTGCACTCTGTACATAACCCATTACTGAACCCTGCACTCTGTACATAACCCATTACTGAACCCTGCACTCTGTACATAACCCATTACTGAACCCTGCACTCTGTACATAACGCACTACTGAACCCTGCACTCTGTACATAACGCACTACTGAACCCTGCACTCTGTACATAACGCACTACTGAACCCTGCACTCTGTACATAACGCACTACTGAACCCTGCACTCTGTACATAACGCACTACTGAACCCTGCACTCTGTGCATAACGCACTACTGAACCCTGCACTCTGTACATAACGCACTACTGAACCCTGCACTCTGTGCATAACCCATTACTGAACCCTGCACTCTGTACATAATGCACTACTGAACCCTGCACTCTGTACATAATGCACTACTGAACCCTGCACTCTGTACATAATGCACTACTGAACCCTGCACTCTGTACATAATGCACTACTGAACCCTGCACTCTGTACATAATGCACTGCTGAACCCTGCACTCTGTACATAATGCACTACTGAACCCTGCACTCTGTACATAATGCACTACTGAACCCTGCACTCTGTACATAATGCACTGCTGAACCCTGCACTCTGTACATAATGCACTACTGAACCCTGCACTCTGTACATAATACACTGCTGAACCCTGCACTCTTTATATAGCACGCCTGAACCCTACCTCATGAATAAATAAATAAAACGATTCTCTGAACCAACTGCCAGCCAGACACGAATATTGATGAAGGTATTATCACTCCATATCCAGGCAGTAGCATGCTCGCTATACCTCGGGGCAATACCTGAGATGCCACTGATGTTTGTGAATGGAAGAGAACGTAGTGATATAGCTTCCTAGTAGATTAGGTTGAAAAAAGTGCCCAGGTCCATCCAGGCCAACCTACGAGTGTCATGTGTTCAACTCTAAATGTTCACACCACCCCCTCGGAATCACAGCATAGCCAATGTGACAATGGCCGTGTTCACCTCAAGTTTACCCCCCCCCCCCCCCCCCAGCATCAGCATGTTTCATCATCTCCAAAACATTGTAGCAAAAATTGAGATCACCTTGGGGTATCTTCTTTCCAAAAAAGGGTAATTTGGGGGACGGGGGGTGGGGCTTGTACTATTCTAGCATTATAATTTTATTTTAGCAAAAGCTTTGGGTGTTTTCACATTTTATTGTTATTAAATTACCATAATTAAAAAATACCACCAAAATAAATCTCTAAAAATAATTTACAAAAAAGTTTAGATACAGTGGTGACACATGGCAGAGTAGTTGTCAGTCATGGGTGTCCGCAGGTAGGGGCAAGGGGGGGTCAAGTGCCCCCCCCCCTGGAATCAGGGATCAGATCTTAAATTCAACACAGTTCCATCGCTATCGGGGTGCGGTCAGCCCATACCCGTGTGCACCCCGCCAGTGGGGTGACACCATCAAGGTTCTGTCAAGCTCCCATATTAGGGTAGTGTGACTGCAGGCTCTTTTCCCTGCTCAGTCAAGCTGAGAACTCGGCGGCGAAACTGCAGCCTGGAAAAAAGCTGAGAGAGAGAGTGCTACAGGAAAAAGAACGAGGAGCGTGGTGGGCAGAAGCCAGAGAAAGAGAGAGCCACTCTGCCCCATGCCACCAGAGAGAACCACGCTGTCCAGCGCCGCCAGAGAAAACCACGCTGCCCCACCCCACCAGAGAGAACCACGCTGTCCAGCGCCGCCAGAGAGAACCACGCTGTCCAGCGCCGCCAGAGAGAACTACGCTGCCCCACACCACCAGAGAGAACCACGCTGTCCAGTGCCGCCAGAGAGAACCACGCTGCCCCACACCACCAGAGAGAACCACGCTGTCCAGCGCCGCCAGAGAGAACCACGCTGCCCCACACCACCAGAGAGAACCACGCTGTCCAGCGCCGCCAGAGAGAGCCACGCTGTCCAGCGCCGCCAGAGAGAACCACGCTGTCCAGCGCCGCCAGAGAGAACCACGCTGCCCCACACCACCAGAGAGATTTACGCTGCCCCACACCACCAGAGAGAACCACGCTGTCCAGCGCCGCCAGAGAGAACCAAGCTGCCCCACACCACCAGAGAGAACCACGCTGTCCAGCGCCGCCAGAGAGAGCCATGCTGTCCAGCGCCACCAGAGAGAGCCATGCTGTCCAGCGCCACCAGAGAGAACCATGCTGCCCAGCGCTGCCAGAGAGAACCACGCTGCCCCACACCACCAGAGAGAACCACGCTGCCCCACACCACCAGAGAGAACCACGCTGTCCAGTGCCGCCAGAGAGAACCACGCTGCCCCACACCACCAGAGAGAATCACGCTGCCCCACACCACCAGAGAGAACCACGCTGTCCAGCACCGCCAGAGAGAACCACGCTGCCCCACACCACCAGAGAGAACCACGCTGTCCAGCGCCGCCAGAGAGAGCCATGCTGTCCAGCGCCACCAGAGAGAGCCATGCTGTCCAGCGCCACCAGAGAGAACCATGCTGCCCAGCGCTGCCAGAGAGAACCACGCTGCCCCACACCACCAGAGAGAACCACGCTGCCCCACACCACCAGAGAGAACCACGCTGTCCAGTGCCGCCAGAGAGAACCACGCTGCCCCACACCACCAGAGAGAATCACGCTGCCCCACACCACCAGAGAGAACCACGCTGTCCAGCACCGCCAGAGAGAACCACGCTGCCCCACACCACCAGAGAGAACCACGCTGTCCAGCGCCGCCAGAGAGAGCCATGCTGTCCAGCGCCACCAGAGAGAGCCATGCTGTCCAGCGCCACCAGAGAGAACCATGCTGCCCAGCGCTGCCAGAGAGAACCACGCTGCCCCACACCACCAGAGAGAACCACGCTGCCCCACACCACCAGAGAGAACCACGCTGTCCAGTGCCGCCAGAGAGAACCACGCTGCCCCACACCACCAGAGAGAATCACGCTGCCCCACACCACCAGAGAGAACCACGCTGTCCAGCGCCGCCAGAGAGAACCACGCTGCCCCACACCACCAGAGAGAACCATGCTGTCCAGCGCCGCCAGAGAGAGCCATGCTGTCCAGCGCCACCAGAGAGAGCCATGCTGTCCAGCGCCACCAGAGAGAACCATGCTGTCCAGCGCTGCCAGAGAGAACCACGCTGCCCCACACCACCAGAGAGAACCACGCTGCCCCACACCACCAGAGAGAACCACGCTGTCCAGTGCCGTCAGAGAGAACCACGCTGCCCCACACCACCAGAGAGAACCACGCTGCCCCACACCACCAGAGAGAACCACGCTGTCCAGCGCCGCCAGAGAGAACCACGCTGCCCCACACCACAAGAGAGAACCACGCTGCCCCACACCACAAGAGAGAACCACGCTGCCCCACACCACCAGAGAGAACCACGCTGCCCCACACCACCAGAGAGAACCACGCTGTCCAGTGCCGCCAGAGAGAACCACGCTGCCCCACACCACCAGAGAGAACCACGCTGCCCCACACCACCAGAGAGAACCACGCTGTCCAGCGCCGCCAGAGAGAACCACGCTGCCCCACACCACAAGAGAGAACCACGCTGCCCCACACCACAAGAGAGAACCACGCTGCCCCACACCACCAGAGAGAACCACGCTGTCCAGCGCCGCCAGAGAGAACCACGCTGCCCCACACCACCAGAGAGAACCACGCTGTCCAGCGCCGCCAGAGAGAACCACGCTGCCCCACACCACCAGAGAGAACCACGCTGTCCAGCGCTGCCAGAGAGAACCACGCTGCCCCACACCACCAGAGAGAACCACGCTGCCCCACACCACCAGAGAGAACCACGCTGTCCAGCGCCGCCAGAGAGAACCACGCTGCCCCACACCACCAGAGAGAACCACGCTGCCCCACACCACCAGAGAGAACCACGCTGTCCAGCACCGCCAGAGAGAACCACGCTGCCCCACACCGCCAGAGAGAAACACGCTGTCCAGCGCCGCCAGAGAGAACCACGCTGCCCCACTCCACCAGAGAGAACCACGCTGTCCAGCGCCGCCAGAGAGAGCCACGCTGTCCAGCGCCACCAGAGAGAACCACGCTGCCCAGCGCTGCCAGAGAGAACCACGCTGCCCAGCGCTGCCAGAGAGAACCACGCTGCCCAGCGCTGCCAGAGAGAGAGAAAGACTGAGCCACTGCCAGGGTACAGACATGCTACACTACTGACCAGAGTCGCCCACGGGGAACCCTGAGTGAGCGATCGTCCAGCCAGAGGGATCACTGCTGTAGTTTGGCTGGGTCTGGTAAGAGGGCCTGTTGGCCATTATCCATTACTTATCCTAGGGACTGTACTACGTCTGCAGTCTCTGACCATGATAATGTGATAATGACACATGGGTGACCCTAAAATTATGCACTCCCCCCCCCCCCCGAAAAAATTTCTGTGGACGCCCATGTTGTCAGTCAATATATATCAGCACTGAAAACTGAAAAATTGGCCGGCGCTGAAAGAGTATTATAGTCTGGTACTGAAATAGTTAAAGGAGTTGTAGGTTACCATCAATGGGAGGATGATAAACCATTCTCTCATTGATTGTAACCAAATTGTAACCGTGAGGCGTGCCGAAGTGTTGCCGGGTATATTGCAGCTGGCAGTGGCGGCTGGTGCTTTTTTGTGCTTAGTGCACTTGTCAAAATCATTTGGTGGAGGGAGGATTGTGATGTGGGGGGGGGGGGAGGGGTGATTATGGTGTCAGAGGGGGGATTATGATGTCGGGTGAAGGAGGAATTATGGTGTGGGGTTGTTTTTCAGGGGTTGGGTTTGGCTCCTTAGTTTCAGTGAAGGGAATTCTTACCAAGACATTTTGGATACTTTCATGCTCCCAACTTTGTGGGAACTGTTTTCGGATGGCCCCTTCCTGTTCCAACATGACTGCCCACCAGTGCACAAAGCAAGGTCCATAAAGACATGGATGAGCGAGTTTGGGGTGGAGGAACTTGACTGGCCCCTTGACCTCAACCCCATAGAACACCTTTGGGATGAATTAGAGCGGAGACTGAGATCCAGGCCCTCTCGTCCAACATCAGTGCCTGACCTCACAAATGCTCTTCTGGAAGAATGGTCAAACATTCCCATAGACACCCTCCTAAACCTTGTGGACGGCCTTCCCGAAAGAGGTGAAGCTGTTATAGCTGCAAAGAGCCAACTCAATACTGAACCCTCCGGACTAAGACTGGGATGCCATTAATGTTCATGTGCGTATAAAGATAGGCGTCCCAATACTTTTGGTAATATAATGTATTTGTAGCAGAAGATGGTGAATTCTTGTTAAACTTCATCTCATCATACCTCTGGGTTTTGGGTACAAGTGTCAACATCTCGTATGCAAAAAAGGAAGACAACAGAAACGTGAAAACATGAAATAATTCAGTGCGTTGCTTCAGGACATTTACCTGAAGGCAGCTTCAGATTTGACATATTTACATTTACCTTCCTGGGAATAGGTGGAAGGTAGGAAAGACGTCTTCAAAGTATAGAAAACACGATCTCAGCAGGAATACGCACTACATATGTAAAAATGTCCGCAAAATATCTGAATCTTATCTTTTCATAAGAAGAAATGTAAATAACATAAAATGTTTCAATGTAACGACTCAAAGGGAAACCCCGGGGCCAAGATGTGGACATTTTATTGTTTATACATCCGGAAAATGTAGTGATTATAAAATTTATCCGGAAAGTACTCACAGCACTTCACATTTTTATACCCACATTTTGTTATGTTACGTCCTTATTCCAAAATGGATTCAATTCATTATTTTCCTCAAAATTCTACAAACATCCCCCATAATGACAACGGGAGAGAAATTTGTTTGAAATCTTTGCAAATTTATTACAAATAATAAAGGAAAAAATCCCATGTATATAAGTATCACAGGCCCCTCCCATCTACATAAGTATCACAGACTCCTCCCATGTACACAAGTATCACAGGCTCCTCCCATGTACACAAGTATCACAGACTCCTCCCATGTACACAAGTATCACAGGCTCCTCCCATGTACATAAGTATCACAGGCTCCTCCCATGTACATAAGTATCACAGGCTCCTCCCATGTACATAAGTATCACAGGCTCCTCCCACGTACATAAGTATCACGGGCTCCTCCCATCTACATAAGTATCACAGACTCCTCCCATCTACATAAGTATCACAGGCTCCTCCCATGTACATAAGTATCACAGGCTCCTCCCATGTACATAAGTATCACAGGCTCCTCCCACATACATAAGTATCACAGGCTCCTCCCATCTACATAAGTATCACAGACTCCTCCCATGTACAAAAGTATCACAGGCTCCTCCCATGTACATAAGTATCACAGGCTCCTCCCACGTACATAAGTATTACAGGCTCCTCCCATCTACATAAGTATCACAGACTCCTCCCATGTACACAAGTATGACAGGCTCCTCCCATGTACATAAGTATTGCAGGCTCCTCCCATTTACATAAGTATCACGGGCTCCTCCCATGTACATAAGTATCACAGGCTCCTCCCACGTACATAAGTATCACAGGCTCCTCCCATGTGCATAAATATCACAGGCTCCTCCCATGTACATAAGTATCACAGGCTCCTCCCACGTACATAAGTATTACAGGCTCCTCCCATCTACATAAGTATCACAGACTCCTCCCATGTACACAAGTATCACAGACTCCTCCCATGTACATAAATATCACAGACTCCTCCCATGTACATAAGTATCACAGGCTCCTCCCATGTACACAAGTATCACAGACTCCTTCCATGTACAGAAGCATCACAGGCTCCTCCCATGTACATAAGTATCACAGGCTCCTCCCATGTACATAAGTATCACAGGCTCCTCCCATGTATAAGTATCACAGGCTCCTCCCATGTATAAGTATCACAGGCTCCTCCCATGACACTCAGAATTGATCTCGGGTCCCTCCTGTTTCCACTGATCATCCTTGAGATGTTTCTACAACCTGATTGGAGGTCACCTGTGGTAAATTCAGGTGATTGGACGTGATTTGGAAAGGCACACACCTGTCTATAGAAGGCCCCACAGGTAACAGTGCATGTCAGAGCACAATCCAAGCCATGAAGTCCAAGGAATTGTCTGTAGACCTCGGAGACAGGATTGTACGGAGGCACAGATCGGGGGAGGGGTACAGAAACATTTCTACAGCATTGAAGGTCCCAATGAGCTCAGTGACCTCCATCATCCATAAATGGAAGAAGTTTGGATCCACCAGGACTCTTCCTAGAGCGGGCCGCCGGGCCAAACTGAGGGATCGGGGGGAGGAGGGCCTTAGTCAGGGAGGTGACCAAGAACCCGATGGTCACTCTGACAGCTCCAGTGTTTCTCTGTGGAGAGAGGAGAACCTTCCAGAAGAACGACCATCTCTGCAGCTCTCCACCAATCAGGCTGTACGGTAGAGGGACCAGACGGAAGACACTCATCCAGTAAAAGGCACATGACAGCCGCCTGGAGTTTGCCAAAAGGCACGTGAAGGACTCTCTGACCATGAGAAACAAAACTCTCTGGTCTGATGAAACAAAGATGGAACACTTTGGTCTGAATGGCAAGTGGCATGTCTGGAGGAAACCAGGCACCGCTCATCACCTGGCCAATACCATCCCTACTGTGAAGCATGGTGGTGGCAGCATCATGCTGTGGGGATTTTTATTTTATTTAATTTTTTACTAGTAATGGCGGTGATCTGTGATTTCTTTTTAGCGGGATTGCGACATTGTGGCGGACACATCAGACTTTTTTTGGGACCATTGATATTTATACAGCGATCGGTGACAAAAATAGCCACTGATTACTGTATAAATGTCACTGGCAGGGAAGGGGTTAACACTAAGGGGGCGATCAAGGGGTTAAATGTGTTCCCTGGGTGGTGTTTCTAACTGTGGGGGGGGGGACTGACTGACTGGAGGAGGAGGAGAGATCGCTGTTCCTGATCCCTAGGGTCAGCAGATCTCTCTCTACTTTCCTGACAGAACGGGGGGGTATATTTGTTTACATTGACAGATTCCTGTTCCGGCTCTCTCTAGAGCGATCGCGGCCGCCGGCAAACGCGCATTGGTCTCCGGTGTCGCGCGCTCGCCTCCCAGGGCTCCAGGGCCGACGTACAACTACTGCGAATTCGCGCCGCCGCGCCAACCTGCCGCAATATATGGCGGCTGGTCGGCAAGCGGTTAAATCCGAATTTGATTGGTGAGGATATTCATATTTTGGGTTTATTGTTAGTCTGAAGGAGCCTACGTGCCTTCTGAGTGACCATCTCCATGAAATGTGGGGTTGTCAGAGATGGAACGTGTGGAGAATGACACGCGCATGCGACGGACACCCCAGGCCGGCTCTACAAGCTGTGGGATCATTCAGTGACTCCCAGGCCAGGCTTGCTCTCGGTGTTCTGTAGACACGGCCGGCCTTTTGTAGCAGCAGAAAGGTGAGAAGACACGGCGGCACGCGGAGGCTGAGAGGTCCCCCAGGGTTCCGCACCGTCATGCAGACTCTACATCGTATTGATTGCATGGAATTGCGGTTCAGGTATTTTTGGATCTCTCCACCACACGCTGGTTTCTATTACAGGCCGGCATCATGCATAACATTCTGGTAATTGTAGTAATTAATAGAATAAGAGAAAGTGAAGTTCGCGTTCAGCGGCTAATTCCCTGCCCAGCAGTTCGCTGACAGCAGCGATTACATTAAAGGAGAACTGCAAAAAAACAACAAAAAAAAAAAAAAAAGACGCGGCCAATGATTGTTACAGGAGCCGAGAACGTTTCTGGGCAATCGCCAAGAGTCCGATTCATCAAACTAGAAGGTGCGATCATGAAAATGAATCCACTGATTAGCAAACCATTAAATCGTGGCTCTGGTGTAGAATAGGAGGGAAAGGGTCATGCAAACAAAGGGTTAAAGTATAAGTGAACCCAATCGCTAAAATCTCCTGGAAGCTTTATGTCAGAACCGGGATCTGAACCCACAACCTCTGCTGCATCCGGCACCAGCTCTTCTTGCCGAGCCGCCTCGGATGCCGGACAGCTCACTGTGTGATCCTTTGTACTTTCTTGCCTTGTCTCTTGTTTCTGGTGAACCTTGAACCCTTTGCTCCTCCCATGAACTTCCTATTTAGGCCATGTCTCTGCACTTCCTGTTTGCCAGATGATTGTGCTCTCTCAAGCCAACGTCTTGCTCCTTTGCGTATCTGCAGCTGTCCTTATCTTCACTACCACTTGTTACTGACCTTTGGGTTGTTCCTCGTCTACGCTTCCCCTTGATCCCAACCTGCAACCGCTTATTACCGGTCCGATTCATCAAACTAGAAGGTGCGATCATGAAAATGAATCCACTGATTGGCAAACCATTAAATCGTGGCTCTGATGTAGAATAGGAGGGAAAGGGTCATGCAAACAAAGGGTTAAAGTATAAGTGAACCCAACTCTTGTTTCTGGTGAACCTTGAACCCTTTGCTCCTCCCATGAACTTCCTATTTAGGCCATGTCTCTGCACTTCCTGTTTGCCAGATGATTGTGCTCTCTCAAGCCAACGTCTTGCTCCTTTACGTATCTGCAGCTGTCCTTATCTTCACTACCACTTGTTACCTGTGTCTTGTCATATAACGTCCTCCATCCGATAGTGTCCGCTGCGTACTGCACATGCGCAGTACACAGCAACACAGATTCTGAAAATTGCCGAGGATGAACGGCGCCTGCGCCGTGAGTCCAGGTTCTATCCCCACTATCCAAGTGGACATAGAGTAGGAATAAAAAAGAGCCGAGCGCAGCGAGGCCGAGCCCGAAGCGTGGCGAGCTAAGCTCGCCCGCGAGGGGCCCTCTAATATTCACAACCCTATGTCCGCTTGGATGGTGGGGCTACCACCTCCACTCACGGCGCAGGCGCTGTTCAGCTTCCGAGATTTTCCGAAGCTTCGTCTGCTTCGTACTGCGCATGCGCAGTACGGCCCGGACACTATTTGATGGCCGGACACTATACGGCAGAACACCGGCCTTTGGGTTGTTCCTCGTCTACGCTTCCCCTTGATCCCAACCTGTAACCGCTTATTACCGGCCTTTAGCTAACTGACTACACTACCTGCTACTGCAACCCCGGTCTGCTCATCTCCTGGTGGGGCGATCCTGAGGACTACAACAACGCAGCAAAACCCATCCCCACCATCAGGAGCTCTGGTGAATACAGGCTGGTGCTTAGACCCTGCACCTTGGGCGGGCCCGTGTCACCCATCAGGGTGACCTGCTTGTGCGCTTATCCAGCTGGTTGGTGGGAGGTTCTCTATTGCTGTAGCTACTGGTCTCCGAGCCTTTAACCTTGACTGTGACCAGGGCTTTTTTCAGCGGGGGAACACAGTTCCGGTGTTCTGGCAGATAGTGTCCTGCCATCATATAGTGTCCGCCCCATACTGCGCATGCGCAGTACGGGGCAGAAGAAGCTTCGGAAAATCTCAGAAGATGAATGGCGCCTGTGCCGTGAGTGGAGGTGATAGCCCCACCATCCAAGCGGACATAGGGTTGGGAAAATTAGAAGGCCCCTCGTGGGCGAGCCTCGCTCGCCACGCTTCGGGCTCGGCCTTTTAAATTCCTACTCTATGTCCACTTGGATGGTGGGGATAGAACCTGGACTCAAGGCGCAGGCGCCGTTCCTCCTCGGCTATTTTCGGAATGTGTGTGTGCTGTGTATTGCTCATATGCAGTACACAGCGGACACTATCCGATGGGGGACCATATATGATAGGACACCGGCACCCTCCAGCACTGAATGTATGCACTGGCAAGAGGGTGCTGGAGGGTCTATTGATGCTGGCTGCTGGGGTATCTATTATTGCTGGTGGGTATCTGTTTTTGTGCGGGGGTCTATTGTTGCTGGGTAAGTCTACTGTTGCTTGCGGGGGGGGGGGGTCTTATCTTGCTGAGGGGGGGGTCAATTGTTGCTGGGTGGGATCTACTGTTGATGGAGAGGTCTATTGTTGCTGGCTGCTGGCGAGTCTATTGTTTCTGGGGTGGTACTTTGCTGTAGGTTGTCCATTGTGGCTGGGGGAAAGTCTTTTGTTGTGTGGGGGATCTATTGTTGCTGGGGGGGGGGGGTTCTTTGTTGCTGGGGTGGGGTCTATTGTTGCTCATTGCAAGGGAAATGTTTTACCATCTTTCTTGTTTTCATTAACAAATTTCATAGAAATGACTGAGTAGCAAAAAAATACTTGGTTCTGTATTCTCTGAAAGGTGCTGCACTGGGAGGTGGGTAGGGGGGTGGAACCAAGGGATGGTGCTCAGAGACGGGTGGAGGGGCAAAGACGAAGGGTTACTTTCAATAAACCAGCTCTTGGTAACCCTTCCATGAAGTCCCTTGTCTAGGCACTTACTGTTATAAGGTGACAACACTCTGGCCCATCTCCCCTTGTGTTGTCACACGGTCACAAATGTTTGAGGGGGGCTACAAGTGGCCTGTGCAGCACAAACGACTTCTAAAAAATCCAGATACAACTTTATTCCAATATTATGATTGGTCCAAAAGCCAGGGAACACCCAGTATGTTATTGGCACCGCATGCCAGAGAATAGCATTTTAATGGTACAGGGAAAAGAGTAGGGATTTTCATGGTGCCTGTAAAAGTACAATAGCAGCTTATTCAGTCATTATAAAGAAACAATGTCAAATGTATAAAAGAATTCAAATTTTATTCAGCTACAAAGTTTAAAAACAATTTCACGGGATTATTTGATGGCAATAGGGTCCAAAAAAAAGCCAAGAGAATCTATAAACACTTCTCCCGACATGTTTCGCCAGGTGGCTTCTTCAGGGGGTGTGTAAGCTAATAAAACATCAAACAAAGAAATATAATAAATACAATAACAGACAATACCAGAAAATTGTATAAATTCAACAAATGGCGTTGAAGGAAATACAAATATTGACCCTATTGCCATCAAATAAGCCTGTGAAATAGTTTTTAAACTTTGTATCTGAATAAAATTTGCATTCTTTTATACATTTGACATTGTTTCTTTATAATGACTGAATAAGCTACTATTGTACTTTTGGAGGCACCGTGAAAATCCCTACTCTTTTCCCTGTACCATTAAAAAACTTTATTCCAATAAACGTCAGGGGGGGGGGGGCAATCCAAAACGTATCCAGCATGTTTTGGGGGTCAAAGAAGGCCCCCTTCATCAGAGCTTGATGGACAAAAATGTGAATTACCTAGAAGTGAACTGCACCTTTTTTTTTTTATCTGATTGCAAGCGCAGGCCTTCTTAGCAGCTGGTTTGATGAAGGGTTTGCGCTCTTGGACCCCTAAAATGTATGGACTATTTTTTTGGATTGTCCATCTGACTTTTATTGGAATAAGGTTGGAGCTCTTATGCCGCGTACACACGACCGGACTTTTCGAGGGACTAGGTCCGGCAGACTTTCGACGGAGTTCTGACGGACTTTCCGAATGAACGGACTTGGCCACACACAATCACACCAAAGTCCGACGGATTGGAACGTGATGACGTACGACTGGACTAGAATAAGGAAGTTCATAGCCAGTAGCCAATAGCTGCCCTCGCGTTGGTTTTTGTCCGTCGGACTAGCACACACACGAGCGGATTTCTCGGTAGGAACTGGGTCCGGCGGAAAAATTTGAAACATGTTCCATTTCCAAAGTCTGTCAGACTTTTGCAAATCAAAAGTCCGCTGCAGCCCCACACACGATTGAATGGTCTGTCGGAATCGTTCCGTCGGACCTTTGATGTTGAAAAGTCCGCTCGTGTGTACGCGGCATTAGAAGTCATTTGTGTAGATTAGGCTACAAGCACGGGACCCGGTTCAGGATCAGAATTCAGAGTTGCCGTGGTGCAGGTGGATCGGCCACCATTGTAAACACAACAAGTCTGGCGTTAGGGGACCAGGACACGGGAGTTCCTCCATAGTAGTGTGTGGTGTCTTGCTGGAGACCATAAAGCAGCTGTGTGGAAGTTCTGCACAAGGAGCGGTGCTACAGAATAAACCAAAGACAAACCCCATAAAAAAAAAACACAAGATAGAACTAAATGGAATCTCCTGTGAAAAAAACCATAGCCACCAATGATGTTCTAGAATGAGGACACTTGGAGTCTTTCATTGCTATGGTGATGGCGGCCAGTCCACCCTCGACATGACAATGCGTGAATCTGATCCAGGGCAGTAGACATGCAAAGCTGCCCCCAGCATTTACAAGAACATGGAAGTTCTCCTCCTCCAGTCCTCCTTTACCTCCCACCCGCTTCCATGCTGCTGGAACCAAAAGATAAGGCTTTGATGTGAAGAGGGGACTGTGTGATTGGGGGGAGGGGGTTCTGTGATAAGAGGACCGTGTAATGGGGGGAGGGGGTTCTGTGATAAGAGGACCGTGTAATGGGGGGAGGGGGTTCTGTGATAAGAGGACCGTGTAATGGGGGGAGGGGGTTCTGTGATAAGAGGACCGTGTAATGGGGGGAGGGGGTTCTGTGATAAGAGGACCTTGTAATGGGGGGAGGGGGTTCTGTGATAAGAGGACCGTGTAATGGGGGGAGGGGGTTCTGTGATAAGAGGACCTTGTAATGGGGGGAGGGGGTTCTGTGATAAGAGGACCGTGTAATGGGGGGAGGGGGTTCTGTGATAAGATGACCGTGTAATGGGGGGAGGGGGTTCTGTGATAAGAGGACTGTGTAATGGGGGGAGGGGGTTCTGTGATAAGAGGACTGTGTAATGGGGGGAGGGGGTTCTGTGATAAGAGGACCGTGTAATGGGGGGAGGGGGTTCTGTGATAAGAGGACCGTGTAATGGGGGGAGGGGGTTCTGTGATAAGAGGACCGTGTAATGGAGGGAGGGGGTTCTGTGATAAGAGGACCGTGTAATGGGGGGAGGGGGTTCTGTGATAAGAGGACTGTGTAATGGGGGGAGGGGGTTCTGTGATAAGAGGACCGTGTAATGGGGGGAGGGGGTTCTGTGATAAGAGGACCGTGTAATGGGGGGAGGGGGTTCTGTGATAAGAGGACCGTGTAATGGGGGGAGGGGGTTCTGTAATAAGAGGACCGTGTAATGGGGGGAGGGGGTTCTGTGATAAGAGGACCGTGTAATGGGGGGAGGGGGTTCTGTGATAAGAGGACTGTGTAATGGGGGGAGGGGGTTCTGGGATAAGAGGACCGTGTAATGGGGGGAGGGGGTTCTGTGATAAGAGGACCGTGTAATGGGGGGAGGGGGTTCTGTGATAAGAGGACCGTGTAATGGGGGGAGGGGGTTCTGTGATAAGAGGACCGTGTAATGGGGGGAGGGGGTTCTGTGATAAGAGGACCGTGTAATGGGGGGAGGGGGTTCTGTGATAAGAGGACCGTGTAATGGGGGGAGGGGGTTCTGTGATAAGAGGACCGTGTAATGGGGGGAGGGGGTTCTGTGATAAGAGGACCGTGTAATGGGGGGAGGGGGTTCTGTGATAAGAGGACCTTGTAATGGGGGGAGGGGGTTCTGTGATAAGAGGACCGTGTAATGGGGGGAGGGGGTTCTGTGGTAGGAGGACCGTGTAATGGGGGGAGGGGGTTCTGTGATAAGAGGACCGTGTAATGGGGGGAGGGGGTTCTGTGATAAGAGGACCGTGTAATGGGGGGAGGGGGTTCTGTGATAAGAGGACCGTGTAATGGGGGGAGGGGGTTCTGTGATAAGAGGACCATGTAATGGGGGGAGGGGGTTCTGTGATAAGAGGACCGTGTAATGGGGGGAGGGGGTTCTGTGATAAGAGGACCGTGTAATGGGGGGAGGGGGTTCTGTGATAAGAGGACCGTGTAATGGGGGGAGGGGGTTCTGTGATAAGAGGACCGTGTAATGGGGGGAGGGGGTTCTGTGATAAGAGGACCTTGTAATGGGGGGAGGGGGTTCTGTGATAAGAGGACTGTGTAATGGGGGGAGGGGGGTTCTGTGATAAGAGGACTGTGTAATGGGGGGAGGGGGTTCTGTGATAAGAGGACCGTGTAATGGGGGGAGGGGGTTCTGTGATAAGAGGACCGTGTAATGGGGGGAGGGGGTTCTGTGATAAGAGGACCGTGTAATGGGGGGAGGGGGTTCTGTGATAAGAGGACCGTGTAATGGGGGGAGGGGGTTCTGTGATAAGAGGACCGTGTAATGGGGGGAGGGGGTTCTGTGGTAAGAAGACCGTGTAATGGGGGGAGGGGGTTCTGTGATAAGAGGACTGTGTAATGGGGGGAGGGGGTTCTGTGATAAGAGGACTGTGTAATGGGGGGAGGGGGTTCTGTGATAAGAGGACCGTGTAATGGGGGGAGGGGGTTCTGTGATAAGAGGACCGTGTAATGGGGGGAGGGGGTTCTGTGATAAGAGGACCGTGTAATGGGGGGAGGGGGTTCTGTGATAAGAGGACCGTGTAATGGGGGGAGGGGGTTCTGTGATAAGAGGACTGTGTAATGGGGGGAGGGGGTTCTGTGATAAGAGGACCGTGTAATGGGGGGAGGGGGTTCTGTGATAAGAGGACCGTGTAATGGGGGGAGGGGGTTCTGTGATAAGAGGACCGTGTAATGGGGGGAGGGGGTTCTGTGGTAAGAAGACCGTGTAATGGGGGGAGGGGGTTCTGTGATAAGAGGACTGTGTAATGGGGGGAGGGGGTTCTGTGATAAGAGGACTGTGTAATGGGGGGAGGGGGTTCTGTGATAAGAGGACCTTGTAATGGGGGGAGGGGGTTCTGTGATAAGAGGACTGTGTAATGGGGGGAGGGGGTTCTGTGATAAGAGGACCTTGTAATGGGGGGAGGGGGTTCTGTGATAAGAGGACTGTGTAATGGGGGGAGGGGGTTCTGTGATAAGAGGACCATGTAATGGGGGGAGGGGGTTCTGTGATAAGAGGACCGTGTAATGGGGGGAGGGGGTTCTGTGATAAGAGGACCGTGTAATGGGGGGAGGGGGTTCTGTGATAAGAGGACCTTGTAATGGGGGGAGGGGGTTCTGTGATAAGAGGACTGTGTAATGGGGGGAGGGGGTTCTGTGATAAGAGGACCTTGTAATGGGGGGAGGGGGTTCTGTGATAAGAGGACCGTGTAATGGGGGGAGGGGGTTCTGTGATAAGAGGACCGTGTAATGGGGGAGGGGGTTCTGTGATAAGAGGACTGTGTAATGGGGGGAGGGGGTTCTGTGATAAGAGGACCGTGTAATGGGGGGAGGGGGTTCTGTGATAAGAGGACCGTGTAATGGGGGAGGGGGTTCTGTGATAAGAGGACTGTGTAATGGGGGGAGGGGGTTCTGTGATAAGAGGACCGTGTAATGGGGGGAGGGGGTTCTGTGATAAGAGGACTGTGTAATGGGGGGAGGGGGTTCTGTGATAAGAGGACCGTGTAATGGGGGGAGGGGGTTCTGTGATAAGAGGACCGTGTAATGGGGGGAGGGGGTTCTGTGATAAGAGGACCGTGTAATGGGGGAGGGGGTTCTGTGATAAGAGGACTGTGTAATGGGGGGAGGGGGTTCTGTGATAAGAGGACCGTGTAATGGGGGGAGGGGGTTCTGTGATAAGAGGACCGTGTAATGGGGGGAGGGGGTTCTGTGATAAGAGGACCGTGTAATGGGGGGAGGGGGTTCTGTGATAAGAGGACCGTGTAATGGGGGGAGGGGGTTCTGTGATAAGAGGACCTTGTAATGGGGGGAGGGGGTTCTGTGATAAGAGGACCATGTAATGGGGGGAGGGGGTTCTGTGATAAGAGGACTGTGTAATGGGGGGAGGGGGTTCTGTGATAAGAGGACCTTGTAATGGGGGGAGGGGGTTCTGTGATGGGGGATTGTATAATTAGGGGGCTCTATGATATGAAGACTGTGTAGCTGGGGGACCCGATGTAGAGAGGTGACTCTGATGTGATGGGGGTCTCTGCCATGAAGAACTCACACTGACATGATGGGGAATCTCTGATGTGATGGAGGTGCCTTTGATGTGATGGGGGTAATTCTGAGATGATGGGGGGTCTCTGATGTTATGGAGGCCTCTTATGTGAAGGGGGTGGGGGGCTCTGATGTGATATGATGGGGGGAACCTCTCTGGTGTGATTGGGGGGGAGGGGCTTCTGGAATGAAGGGCTCACTCTGACATGACAAGGGACCTCTGATGTGATTGAGGGGGGGGGGGGCTCTGATGTGATGAGGGAACCTCTCTGGGGTGATGGGGGGTCTTCTGGCATGACAGGGGGGTGAGGGAACCTGTGAGGTAAACTTCTGATGTAATGTTAATTTCATCAAGGCATTGTCCCAAGCTCAAGTTTCCCATTGAAAGGTAAGTAATATTTATTTTGTATTGGGTTGCCTTCAGATTTGCATTCTTTTAAATAGTAGCACAAGGGAGAACAGGATAAGAAACGCAAAGGTCCGATGGAACGAGTCGGTCAGACAATTCGATCGTGTGTGGGCTCCATCGGACCTTTCATTGCCAAAAATCCGGCGGAATTTAGAAATAGAACATGTTTTAAATTTTCCCACTGGAACTCCGCCGGACCGAGAAATCCGTTTATGTGTATGCTAGTCCGCCGGACAAAAATCAACGCGAGGGCAGCTATTGGCTACTGGCTATGAACTTCCTTATTCTAGTCCAGTCGTACGTCATCACGTTCAAATCCGTCAGACTTTGGTGTGATTGTGTGTGGCCAAGTCCGTTCATATTTAAGTCCGTCGGAACTCCGCCGAAAGTCAGTCGGAAAGACCGTCGGACCTAGTCCCTCGAAAAGTCCGGTCGTGTGTACGCGGCATTAGAGATATTAAACAATCAGATTTTAGTAACTGCTAATCATAAGTTTCTTATGTCTATGGCTCCTTTCACATGGGCCATGTCCAGTCTGACATCCATGTTCATTCATCTGCCATGTTTACATTATAAAAAGGGAAAAGTACACTTTTTTTTTTTTAATCTTCAGTCCTGGATGGACTCTCAGGTAATTGGATGTAAACAGATGCAAGTCCGTTTACATCCCACAGACTATCATGGAGCTTCCAATCAGGCCATCCTGAAAAAAACGTGTGGAGATGATCAGACCACCCATGTGAAAGGGGCCTCAGGAATCTCAGCGAGGACTTAATTTGGTTCCTAGACCTGCAGATATGCTGTGTCAATGATGATGGGCTCATGTCTCCCACTGATAAAACAGACGTCACATGGAGTGACTCCAAGATGGGTGAGAAGAGAACTGTGACCTATGACATGGAGACCTCTCTAGAGAACAGTGGCCTACGACATGGAGACCTCTCTAGAGAAAAGTGGCCTACGACACGGAGACCTCTCTAGAGAACAGTGGCCTACGACATGGAGACCTCTCTAGAGAACAGTGGCCTACGACATGGAGACCTCTCTAGAGAACAGTGGCCTACGACACGGAGACCTCTCTAGAGAACAGTGGCCTACGACATGGAGACCTCTCTAGAGAACAGTGGCCTACGACACGGAGACCTCTCTAGAGAACAGTGGCCTATGACATGGAGACCTCCCTAGAGAACAGTGGCCTACGACATGGAGACCTCTCTAGAGAACAGTGGCCTACGACATGGAGACCTCTCTAGAGAACAGTGGCCTACGACATGGAGACCTCTCTAGAGAACAGTGGTCTACGACATGGAGACCTCTCTAGAGAACAGTGGCCTACGACATGGAGA
The DNA here is from genome assembly GCF_037356315.1 of Lithobates pipiens. Lineage (NCBI taxonomy): Eukaryota > Metazoa > Chordata > Amphibia > Anura > Ranidae > Lithobates > Lithobates pipiens. Next base: position 2,720,552 of record NW_027507750.1, on the reverse strand, counting down.
CCTCTCTAGAGAACAGTGGCCTACGACATGGAGACCTCTCTAGAGAACAGTGGCCTACGACAAGGAGACCTCTCTAGAGAACAGTGGCCTACGACATGGAGACCTCTCTAGAGAACTGTGGCCTACGACATGGAGACCTCTCTAGAGAACAGTGGCCTATGACACAGAGACCTCTCTAGAGAACGGTGGCCTACGACATGGAGACCTCTCTAGAGAACTGTGGCCTACGACATGGAGACCTCTCTAGAGAAAAGTGGCCTATGACACGGAGACCTCTCTAGAGAACAGTGGCCTACGACATGGAGACCTCTCTAGAGAACAGTGGCCTACGACATGGAGACCTCTCTAGAGAACAGTGGCCTACGACACGGAGACCTCTCTAGAGAACAGTGGCCTACGACATGGAGACCTCTCTAGAGAACAGTGGCCTACGACACGGAGACCTCTCTAGAGAACAGTGGCCTATGACATGGAGACCTCCCTAGAGAACAGTGGCCTACGACATGGAGACCTCTCTAGAGAACAGTGGCCTACGACATGGAGACCTCTCTAGAGAACAGTGGCCTACGACATGGAGACCTCTCTAGAGAACAGTGGTCTACGACATGGAGACCTCTCTAGAGAACAGTGGCCTACGACATGGAGACCTCTCTAGAGAACAGTGGCCTACGACATGGAGACCTCTCTAGAGAACAGTGGCCTACGACAAGGAGACCTCTCTAGAGAACAGTGGCCTACGACATGGAGACCTCTCTAGAGAACTGTGGCCTACGACATGGAGACCTCTCTAGAGAACAGTGGCCTATGACACAGAGACCTCTCTAGAGAACGGTGGCCTACGACATGGAGACCTCTCTAGAGAACTGTGGCCTACGACATGGAGACCTCTCTAGAGAACAGTGGCCTACGACATGGAGTCCTCTCTAGAGAACTGTGGCCTACGACATGGAGTCCTCTCTAGAGAACTGTGGCCTACGACATGGAGACCTCTCTAGAGAACAGTGGCCTACGACATGGAGACCTCTCTAGAGAAATGTGGCCTACGACACAGAGACCTCTCTAGAGAACAGTGGCCTACGACACAGAGACCTCTCGAGAACAGTGGCCTACGACACAGAGACCTCTCTAGAGAACAGTGGCCTACGACATGGAGACCTCTCTAGAGAACAGTGGCCTACGACATGGAGACCTCCCTAGAGAACAGTGGCCTACGACATGGAGTCCTCTCTAGAGAACAGTGGCCTATGACACAGAGACCTCTCTAGAGAAATGTGGCCTACGACATGGAGACCTCTCTAGAGAACAGTGGCCTACGACATGGAGACCTCTCTAGAGAACAGTGGCCTACGACATAGAGACCTCTCTAGAGAACAGTGGCCTACGACATGGAGACCTCTCTAGAGAACAGTGGCCTACGACATAGAGACCTCTCTAGAGAACAGTGGCCCATGACACAGAGACCTCTCTAGAGAAATGTGGCCTATGTTACAGAGGTTTCTCTAGAGAACTGTGACCTATGAGATGGAGAGACCTCACTGCTGGAGTCTTCAGTAGACATAAGAGTGCAGATAAAAACGTCTGACTACATGCTGCACATTGTTTTTCAGAGCAGAACGTCTAAAAGTATTGAAGCGAGGGAGAGCCAGGCAACTGGCATTTTTAGAAGAAGATCAGCAAAGTCAGACTTCATATCTGTATCATTGCTGGTTACTATTGAAGATTCAGCACATACAGTACATGAGTTCTCCTTATAATGAAGCCATTTCACTAAGATCTAATCTGAGACATGTGCAACATTCAGAAGGTCTTATCTGAAAGATTCATATTGAAAAGATCGTTTAATATGATTGTTTTGGTGGGAAAATGTTGATTGCATACTATTTAATACAGCTGAATAGCCGTGTGTGTGGGCGGCCCAACGAGTCTGGTTCCTCGGTTTATTAGTTGATGATATTGAGAATGTTCATATTCAACTCAGGTGTTAAATAATCTGCTGCAAGAGAGAGATAAAAATAACGACCGTAAAATAAGAAGAAATGTTGTGTGTCCAGCTTTCCAACTCTGGGGGAAGATTTAGAACTTCTGTCTGTTTTTTTATATCTAATGCCGCGTACACACGATTGGAATTTTGGTCGGAAAAAGCTCTGATGGTTTTCTCTACGGAATTCCGTTGGGATTTCGCTCAAGCTGTCTTGCCTACACACGGTCACACCAAATTGCGGCCGTCAAGACCGCGGTGACGTACAACACGTACGACGGGACTAGAAAAAGGAAGCTTAATAGCCAGTAGCCAATAGCTTCCATCTCGTAGTTGAATCTGAGCACGCGTGAGTTTTTGCGCGTCGGAATTGCATACACACGATCGGAATTTCCGACAGAAACTTTTTCCGCTGGAAAAATTGAGAACATGCTCTCAATCTTTTGCTGGCGGAAATTCAGCCAGCAAAATACCGATGGAGCATACACCCGGTCGTATTTTCCGATGAAAAGCTCTCATCTGTCTTTTGCTGGCCGAAATTCCGACTGCATGTACGCGGCATTACAGGTAGTGGTAGAGGGGCGGCGGATGCGGATTTTCACAGGTGATCAAAATAATTAAGAGATTAGCTGGTGGATAAACATGGACACTACATCCCTCAAGTTTGTCCAAAATCACGCCATACCTAAAAAGGTTGCAAAACGTGGCATCCCAAAGTCTGACCCCCAACCAAATAAACATAGTTGGTATTTTTATCGTATTATGTAAGTAGGAACCTATAGTATACTACATTTGTGTTTAATAATATTTTCTGAAGTATTTTGAAAAATAATGTTATATTTATATTATAGATTGCTCTATGTCTCTGTATTCTGAAGATGCAAATTGAGAAATCCCTCATAACTGAGGTCCTCTGTTCCCCTAGAACGGAAGTTCTCCGTTACTCCATAACATAGCTCCTCCATTCCCCATAACTGAGGTCCTTTGTTCCCCCATAACTGAGGTCCTTTGTTCCCCCATAACTGAGGTCCTTTGTTCCCCCATAACTGAGGTCCTTTGTTGCCCCATAACTGAGGTCCTTCATTCCCCCATAACTGAGGTCCTTCATTCCCCCATAACTGAGGTCCTTCGTTCCCCCATAATATATTTCCTCCGTTCCCCCATAACATAGCACCTCCGTTCCCCCATAACATAGCGCCTCCGTTCCCCCATAACATAGCGCCTCCGTTCCCCCATAACATAGCGCCTCCGTTCCCCCATAACATAGCGCCTCCGTTCCCCCATAACTGAGGTCCTTCATTTCCCCATAACTGAGGTCCTTCATTCCCCCATAACTGAGGTCCTTTGTTGTCCCATAACTGAGGTCCCTCGTTCCCCCATAATATATTTACTTTGTTCCCCCATAACATATCGCCTCCGTTCCCTCATAACTGAGGTCCTTAATTTCCCCATAACTGAGGTCCTTCGCTCCCCAATAATTTATTTCCTCAGTTCCCCTATAACATAGCACCTCGGTTCCCCCATAACTGAGGTCCTTCATTCCCCCATAACTGAGGTCCTTCATTGCCCCATAACTGAGGTCCTTCATTGCCCCATAACTGAGGTCCTTCATTGCCCCATAACTGAGGTCCTTCATTCCCCCATAACTGAGGTCTTTCATTCCCCCATAACTGAGGTCTTTCATTCCCCCATAACTGAGGTCTTTCATTCCCCCATAACTGAGGTCCTTCATTGCCCCATAACTGAGGTCTTTCATTCCCCCATAACTAAGGTCCTTCGTTCCCCCATAACTGAGGTCCTTCATTGCCCCATAACTGAGGTTCTTCATTGCCCCATAACTGAGGTCCTTCATTGCCCCATAACTGAGGTCCTTCATTGCCCCATAACTGAGGTCCTTCATTCCCCCATAACTGAGGTCTTTCATTCCCCCATAACTGAGGTCTTTCATTCCCCCATAACTGAGGTCCTTCATTGCCCCATAACTGAGGTCCTTCATTGCCCCATAACTGAGGTCCTTCATTCCCCCATAACTGAGGTCTTTCATTCCCCCATAACTGAGGTCTTTCATTCCCCCATAACTGAGGTCTTTCATTCCCCCATAACTGAGGTCCTTCATTGCCCCATAACTGAGGTCTTTCATTCCCCCATAACTAAGGTCCTTCGTTCCCCCATAACTGAGGTCCTTCATTGCCCCATAACTGAGGTCCTTCATTGCCCCATAACTGAGGTCCTTCATTGCCCCATAACTGAGGTCCTTCATTCCCCCATAACTGAGGTCTTTCATTCCCCCATAACTGAGGTCTTTCATTCCCCCATAACTGAGGTCTTTCATTCCCCCATAACTAAGGTCCTTCATTGCCCCATAACTGAGGTCTTTCATTCCCCCATAACTAAGGTCCTTCGTTCCCCCATAACTGAGGTCCTTCATTGCCCCATAACTGAGGTCCTTCGTTGCCCCATAATATATTTCCTTTGTTCCCCCATAACATAGCGCCTCAGTTTTTCCTCATAACTGAGGACCTTTGTTCCCCTATAACTGAGGTTCTTCATTACCCCATAACTGAAGGTCCACCGTTAACTGAGGTCTTTTATTGCCCCTCTATCCCCCATACCTGGGGTCCTCCATCCCCCATAATTGAGCTCCCTCATTATTACATATCATAGCTCCTCCATCCCCCATACCTGAGCTCCTCCATCCCCCATACCTGAGCTCCTCCAGCCCCCATACCTGCGCTCTTCCAAACCCCATAACTGAGCTCCTCCATCAACCTTAAAGCGGAAGTCCACCCTAAAGTGGACCTTCCGCTCATCGGAACCCTCCCCCCCTCCGGCGCCACAATTGGCACCTTTCAGGGGGGAGGGGGGTGCAGATACCTGTACAGTACAGGTATCTGCACCCACTTCCGGGATAGCTCTCTGCGGAAAGGGGCGTAGATTACGCCCCTTTCCGCAAGTGCCCCGCTGCCTGCTGGGAAACACACAGATCCCAGAGGCAGCGGGGACCGTCCTTATTGCGCAGCGCGACTCGCGCATGCGCAGTAGGGAACCGGGAAATGAAGCCGAAAGGCTCCATTTCCTGATTCCCATACCCAAGATGGCGGCGGCAGCACTCAAGAGACGATCTAGAGATCGGCTTCGGGTGCCGACATCGCGGGCGCGCTGGACAGGTAAGTGTCACTATTTTAAAAGTCAGCAGCTGCAGTATTTGTAGCTGCTGGCTTTTAAAAAAAAAAAAAAACGCCGAGTCCCGGCGGACTCCCGCTTTAACTGAGGTCCTCAAGCCCCCTGATCAGCTTTTACTAATGTTCTCTGGGCTCTCGCCAGTTCCAGCGCATTCTTCCTGAGGAATGGTGACCAGAACGGGACAGCGTACGCCAGATGTGGACAAACCAGAGTTTTGTAAAATGGTAGAATTGTAGTTTTATCTCTGGAGTCAATATGCCGTATTAATGTATGATAATAGTCTGCTGGCCTTGCTTGCTGCAGCTTGGCATCGCATGCTCTCATCAGATTGTATGGAGAGGCACCACCACTAGTGATGGCCGAACGGTTCGCCCGGCGGTCGTTTCGCGGCGAATTTCCGACATTCGCGGTCCGCACGTTCGAACGCCTTTTTCCGTCGTTCGCCGCGGCGGACTTACGTGTTTAATGTATACAAGAACTTTAACCTTTGGTGACACGTTTATCATGTGATACAGGACAGCCAATTGAGACATGACAGCACATGGACACTTGTACATTCCCCCTAACCTATAAATACACCCGATCCGGTGGCCATTTTACATTCTTTCTTCTGTTAAGATAGGGACAGGTTCCTGTGTGGAGTAGGGAGAGATAAACCACTAGCTATTTGGTACACAAAAGTTCTTTTCAGGACTGGTATAGGTGTTAGGTGTTGATAGGTTTGCTGTGCTGCTGATTCTTGCAGCAGCCTGAGTGTCTTTTGTTAGTTTAGAGAAAGGGAAAGGACGGTGTATGCTACAGGGACAGCCAGATTAGTCTTTCATCATCATCATCATCATCATCATCATTAGCTGTTACTATCAAGGTCCACAAAAGAGCTGTTCCAGTAACCACTAATCGTTCTCTTTTTTTGCCAATTTGTATAGGGACAGGAAGGAAGCAGTGTTGTCAGGCAGTGAGGGTAATTTTAAAGACTTGCTGTTATTATTAGTTCCACAAAGGTTCTTTTCAGGACTGGTATCAGTGGTACAGTAATAGGCTTGTACATGTATAATATTCTTTCTTCCAAATATAGAAAGGATATTATACTTGACTGCTGCCCTTCTGCTGCAGTCTGCTAAACATTCACAACTCACTTGTTCCACAAAAGTTCTTATAAGGACTGGTAACTTGGTATAGGGTGCTACGGTACATAGGCTTGAGTGCGGTACAGTCTGCTGTTCTGTAAGGACCGCTATCGGTCCACAATAGATAGGGTTGACGTGCACCACTGCTGACCGCTGCCCTATACTGCAGCAGTCCTTCAGCGGTATAGGGACTGACGTACAGTCTGCTAATCACTAACACACAACCTGCTTGTTCCACAAAAGTTCTTATAAGGACTGGTAACTTGGTATAGGGTGCTACGGTACATAGGCTTGAGTGCGGTACAGTCTGCTGTTCTGTAAGGACCGCTATCGGTCCACAATAGATAGGGTTGACGTGCACCACTGCTGACCGCTGCCCTATACTGCAGCAGTCCTTCAGCGGTATAGGGACTGACGTACAGTCTGCTAAAAACTAATACACAACCTGCTTGGTCCACAAAAGTTCTTATAAGGACTGGTAACTTGGTATAGGGTGCTACGGTACATAGGCTTGAGTGCGGTACAGTCTGCTGTTCTGTAAGGACCGCTATCGGTCCACAATAGATAGGGTTGACGTGCACCACTGCTGACCGCTCACCTATACTGCAGCAGTCCTTCAGCGGTATAGGGACTGACGTACAGTCTGCTAAACACTAATACACAACCTGCTTGTTCCACAAAAGTTCTTATAAGGACTGGTAACTTGGTATAGGGTGCTACGGTACATAGGCTTGAGTGCGGTACAGTCTGCTGTTCTGTAAGGACCGCTATCGGTCCACAATAGATAGGGTTGACGTGCACCACTGCTGACCGCTCACCTATACTGCAGCAGTCCTTCAGCGGTATAGGGACTGACGTACAGTCTGCTAATCACTAACACACAACCTGCTTGTTCCACAAAAGTTCTTATAAGGACTGGTAACTTGGTATAGGGTGCTACGGTACATAGGCTTGAGTGCGGTACAGTCTGCTGTTCTGTAAGGACCGCTATCGGTCCACAATAGATAGGGTTGACGTGCACCACTGCTGACCGCTCACCTATACTGCAGCAGTCCTTCAGCGGTATAGGGACTGACGTACAGTCTGCTAAACACTAATACACAACCTGCTTGTTCCACAAAAGTTCTTATAAGGACTGGTAACTTGGTATAGGGTGCTACGGTACATAGGCTTGAGTGCGGTACAGTCTGCTGTTCTGTAAGGACCGCTATCGGTCCACAATAGATAGGGTTGACGTGCACCACTGCTGACCGCTGCCCTATACTGCAGCAGTCCTTCAGCGGTATAGGGACTGACGTACAGTCTGCTAAACACTAATACACAACCTGCTTGGTCCACAAAAGTTCTTATAAGGACTGGTAACTTGGTATAGGGTGCTACGGTACATAGGCTTGAGTGCGGTACAGTCTGCTGTTCTGTAAGGACCGCTATCGGTCCACAATAGATAGGGTTGACGTGCACCACTGCTGACCGCTCACCTATACTGCAGCAGTCCTTCAGCGGTATAGGGACTGACGTACAGTCTGCTAATCACTAACACACAACCTGCTTGTTCCACAAAAGTTCTTATAAGGACTGGTAACTTGGTATAGGGTGCTACGGTACATAGGCTTGAGTGCGGTACAGTCTGCTGTTCTGTAAGGACCGCTATCGGTCCACAATAGATAGGGTTGACGTGCACCACTGCTGACCGCTGCCCTATACTGCAGCAGTCCTTCAGCGGTATAGGGACTGACGTACAGTCTGCTAAACACTAATACACAACCTGCTTGGTCCACAAAAGTTCTTATAAGGACTGGTAACTTGGTATAGGGTGCTACGGTACATAGGCTTGAGTGCGGTACAGTCTGCTGTTCTGTAAGGACCGCTATCGGTCCACAATAGATAGGGTTGACGTGCACCACTGCTGACCGCTGCCCTATACTGCAGCAGTCCTTCAGCGGTATAGGGACTGACGTACAGTCTGCTAAACACTAATACACAACCTGCTTGGTCCACAAAAGTTCTTATAAGGACTGGTAACTTGGTATAGGGTGCTACGGTACATAGGCTTGAGTGCGGTACAGTCTGCTGTTCTGTAAGGACCGCTATCGGTCCACAATAGATAGGGTTGACGTGCACCACTGCTGACCGCTGCCCTATACTGCAGCAGTCCTTCAGCGGTATAGGGACTGACGTACAGTCTGCTAAACACTAATACACAACCTGCTTGGTCCACAAAAGTTCTTATAAGGACTGGTAACTTGGTATAGGGTGCTACGGTACATAGGCTTGAGTGCGGTACAGTCTGCTGTTCTGTAAGGACCGCTATAGGTCCACAATAGATAGGGTTGACGTGCACCACTGCTGACCGCTCACCTATACTGCAGCAGTCCTTCAGCGGTATAGGGACTAAGAGTTTTGTCACAGGGTCATTTAAAAAATGACATGCAGAGGAAGAGGCAGGCCCTTCCGCAGGGGTGGTAGGGGTAGGGCAGGAGCAACAGGCTTGAGCCAAAGTGGGAAGTTGCAGAAGGTGCGTTCAATTACTTTAAAGGATGCACCAGACTTGGTTGAGTGGCTCGCTCAGCCTTACTCTTCTGCACCCTCCTCATCCTCTCGATCTGCACCCTCTTCTTCACTCTCTGCTATGTGCACCCCCAAAGACACTACCACCAACAACACGACCACCACCACCACCACCACATACCTTCCGCTTGAGTCACTGGAATTATTTTCCGATCCATATCAAGAGGACATTTCTGATGCGCAGCCACTCTTGGTATTGGATCAGGAAGAGGAGGTAGCAACAAGCGCTACTCAGCAGTCTGACGCCAGTACCCAGATCAGCCCAAGGAGGAGGTTGGTCCCCGGTGTTGCTGCCTACTCCGAGATCTCTACTTATAGCGGTGGGGAAGGTGACGTTGATGATGACGTGTCTAGTGATGTCACGTGGGTGCCCACAAGAGAGGAAGAGGAGGGGAGTTCAGAGGGAGATATGGACCAGCAGATAGGGAGGAGAAGCAGCAATGACTTACATTGCACAGCAGGGACAAAGCAGACTGCAAATGTATCAGGAGCGAGTCATCGACCATGTACGGTCACATCTGGCGCTCCCAGGACACCGGCACATGGCTCCGCAGTGTGGGCTTTTTTTAACGTGTCCGCTGCTGACAATAGCGTTGCCATCTGCAATCTTTGCAGTCAACGCGTTAGTCGCGGTAAGCCCAATACTCACCTAGGGACGACCGCCTTAAGAAGGCACATGAGCAGCCATCACCGAGCCCAGTGGGAGCAACGGAACACACAAAGCCACACTGCAGGCTCTCACCGTCCAGCCTCGTCTTCTACTTCTCCTTCTCCTCTCTCCTCACAATTGTCCTCCACTCCACCTTCCATCACGCCAAGCTCACATTTTTCTGCAAAAAGGCAGGCTTCCGTGGGCCTAATGTTTGAGCGTAAAAAAATGATGATGCCGGATAACCCTCTTGCCCAACGGTTGGCGGCTGGCTTGTCAGAACTCATAGCCCGCCAACTACTGCCATATAAACTGGTGGACTCGGAGGCCTTTCGCAAATTTGTGGCCATTGGAACACCACAATGGAAGGTCCCAGGAAGGAAGTATTTCTCAGAGAAGGGCATCCCAGAGCTATATGGCCATGTTCAGCGGCAAGTGAATGTATCTCTGGCACACAGTGTCGGTGCCAAGATACATCTGACCACAGACACGTGGTCTAGCAAACACGGGCAGGGAAGGTATATCAGTTTTACTGCCCACTGGGTGAACCTTCTGACGGCCGTCAAGCATGTAACCCGTGGCACCCGTGTAGATTTGGTTTTACCGCCACGGATTGCATGCAGGCCTGACTCTTCTTCTCCTCCTCCTACTCCATCCTCCTCCCTCTCCTCCTCAGCTGCCTCCTCCTTTTCCGCTGCTAGCGTCTCTTCCACTGCACCGCCCAAGCTCCCCAGAACCTATTCCACATGCCAGGTGAGACGTTGCCATGCCGTGCTGCGTCTGTTGTGCCTGGAAGCAAAGAGCCACACTGGCCCGGCACTCCTTTCAGCTTTGCGTTCACAGGCAGATGAGTGGCTAACACCGCTCAATTTGACAGTTGGTAAAGTGGTGTGTGACAACGGTGCCAATCTGCTTAGCGCATTGAAACAGGGCAAAATCACGCACGTGCCGTGCATGGCACACGTCTTAAACTTGGTCGTGCAGCGATTCCTTGTCAAATACCCTGGGGTCCAGGACATCTTGCGGCAGGCAAGGAAAATCTCGGCCCATTTCAGAAGATCTTACACGGCCATGGCTCGCCTTGCTGACATTCAGCGGCGACACCATCTGCCGGTCAGACGTCTTATTTGCGATTGCCCGACGCGATGGAACTCAACCTTCTATATGCTTGATAGGCTGCTCCAGCAGAAACGTGCAGTTAACGTCTACCTGTATGAACTCTGCGAAAGAAACGGTTCTGGGGAGCTGGGTTTTTTTTCACCGCGCCAGTGGCTGCTCATGCGCGACACATGCAGACTTCTGCGGCCATTTGAGGAGATCACCAAACTGGTCAGTCGCAGCCATGGCGCCATCAGTGACATGGTACCTTATGCCTTCTTTCTGGAGCGTGCATTGCGTCGTGTCATTGATCAGGCTGTGGAGGAGCAGGAGCGGGAAGATGAGGAAGTCGCAATGCTGGATGAATTCCCAGGGGGGGCTACTCTATCTGAGACAAGTCAACAACAGGAGTCTGATGAGGAGTCAGAGGAGGATGGTGCCGGGGCGGATGAGCAGGAGCAAGAAGAGCATGCTTTAAACCTTTCTGGGATCCCTGTTGTGCGAGGATGGGGAGAGGAGAATGAAGAGGACGACATTATCCTGGATGATGAGCAGGAGCCAGGCCACCACACCGCTTCCACTTTAGTGCAAATGGGGGCCTTCATGCTCCAGTGTTTTAATAGGGACCCCCGTATAAAAAGCATGAGGGTCAAGGACCAGTACTGGGTGGCAACGTACTTAGACCCCCGGTACAAACACAAAATGGCGGAAATGTTACCGCCGTCGCAGAGGGCTGTCAGAATGCAGCACTTCCAGGCCTTGCTTCGAGAAATGCTGCATTCTGCTTTTGCGTGCGCTGGCAGAGGAGCAATTCCCACTCCCAGAGAAGGATTTGCGGGTACCAATCCAACAGCGCCTGCAAGAAGAGGCCGGTTTGAAGATGTGTTGGTGACTTCGGATATGAGGTCATTCTTTCAGCCGACCCATCGACAGGTGTCATCCGGATCCAGCATCAGGGAACGCCTAGACCGTCAGGTGTCCGACTACATTGGGTTAACGGCCGATGTGGACGCTCTGAGGAGTGATGAACCCCTAGACTACTGGGTGGGCAGGCTTGACCTCTGGCCAGAGCTTGCCCAATTTGCAATCGAACTGTTGGCTTGCCCCTCATCCAGTGTCCTGTCCGAAAGGACGTTCAGCGCAGCAGGGGGGATTGTGACCGATAAGCGTACTCGCCTAGCTCACCACAGTGTTAACTACCTCACATTTCTAAAAATGAATGAGGCATGGATCTCGGAGGAATTCAACACATGTGACCAGTAGACCATGTATATGTCTATAAACTATTTTTTTAATCAAGCACACAGACCTTCTTAATTCATTTGGCTCACTTCCTTGACCCAAAAAAGCACACCGTACTATATGCCCCTACCCTCCTCTTTGAAGAGGTTGAGCGGTGTCATATTTCTACTGGGGCTGCTTATGATATCCCTGTGCTGTGCTGACTTCCTCCTGGGGGTTCTTATTATGAAGGGATCACACTATCCCTGTGCTGTGCTGACTTCCTCCTGGGGGTTCTTATTATGAGGGGATCACACCATCCCTGTGCTGTGCTGACTTCCTCCTGGGGCTGCTTACGGTGCTGCTGTCAGTGCTGTATGTCACGGTGCTGCTGTCAGCGCTGTATGTCACGGTGCTGCTGTCAGCGCTGTATGTCACGGTGCTGCTGTCAGCGCTGTATGTCACGGTGCTGCTGTCAGCGCTGTATGTCACGGTGCTGCTGTCAGCGCTGTATGTCACGGTGCTGCTGTCAGCGCTGTATGTCACGGTGCTGCTGTCAGCGCTGTATGTCACGGTGCTGCTGTCAGCGCTGTATGTCACGGTGCTGCTGTCAGCGCTGTATGTCACGGTGCTGCTGTCAGCGCTGTATGTCACGGTGCTGCTGTCAGCGCTGTATGTCACGGTGCTGCTGTCAGTGCTCTGTATTACGGTGCTGCTGTCAGATGCCTCTATCACGGTGCATGTGTCATTCCGGTATGTCACGCTGCTGGTGATCATCTCCTGCACCCTCTTCTTTGCCTACCCTGGTCCCTGACCTTCCCTCTCCTCCATTGCCTTCATTAGCTCCATAGTCCTGAATTGTTAGAACAATTTCCCAAATAAAATAAAAATGCTTGTAGTTATCGATCCCAAATTCACCTCATACATGTATTATGTCATTGTCCAGATGGTGGGACTACGTTTTACCCCCTAATAATTACCACGTGGCCGCAAATTCGACATGAAGGTTTGCAAAGTTCGCCTCCCATTGAAGTCAATGGGGCCCGCGGCGAACGGTCGGTTTCGCGAACGTTTGGGTCCGTTCGCATTTCGCGTTCGCGAAACGTCCCGTCGGAAGTTCGTCCATCACTAACCACCACTCCAGTTGAGAATAGTAATAGAGACAGGAGAAATGATGAGAACATGTCGGCCATGCTGTTACTGTAGTAAGGAATTGAAGGCCTAGTGGACTTGTCTCTTCCTTGTCTCTGGCCTTTTCTGAACTGGTACCTACCTTGGCCAGTAAGAATGGAGAGTGAAGTGTTCTAATAAGATACAGTGCTGGTTATGTGGAAATTAATATTGTATTGCTCCCCCCAGGAATGAGGCCCACACTAACATGAGAAGAGGCAGGAGGCCAGTTAGTGGTACCCAAGAATGCAAAGCTACATATTGGTTAAAAAAAAAAAAAAAAAGCTACAAGTCCATCTAGTTCAGGGGTCGGCAAGCCATGGGGGTAGGGGGTAAAGGACACTCCTGTGAGGGGAAGGGGGCAGAGGACACAACGGTGGGTGAGGGGGTGATGTAAAGAAGGCAGAGGACACTGCATTGGGGGGTACAGAATACCACGTCTACGTATTTTTATTGGAAGTTTGATCTTTTTTCTTTTCTTTTTAAGAGCACTGCCTAGTTCACCCCCCTTCCGGAGATCTTTGCTTTCCTCCATGTTGTCTGGGTAGATCTCAACCTCTGAAAGGTCTCCTGACCAAATTCAATCAACAGGAGGGGCGTGGCCAGCGCATGAGCTGAATGGAAGCTCTGTGAGAGAGCTCTGTGACACGAACGGGCATATTAGCGACAATTCACAGCGAATATCGGTAAAAAAGATACGAACAGACAACGGAAGTGTTCCTGAATCCGAAGGTGATGTCAAAAAAGCGGAAAGACGAACGGAAAATGAAAAAACTAACCACATTCTCCTCTCAGTCAGCGGGTGGGAGAAAAAAAGATGGCACAGATCCTCTCACAGCTGCTGTACCAGCAACAGCCTCCTCAGGGAGAGCGCAATACACTGACAGGCCTGATGCTGCTCTAGAAGAATCACCTCAGAAAACACATCTGGAATCTCCTCATGAGGAAGATTACCTCAGCCCTACATGTCGCAGCCCGGCTAAAACTCGTATCAAACTGGATTTCACAGGCCAGGAGGTAAGCTATAAAATACCTCATATTAGTCAAGATAACACAGTCATAACTCCTATAGCTTCACCTATAGCCGCATTCCCCACTAATAACCAGCCTATTCTGGACACCCAATTAAAAGAAATGCTATTAACTTTACATACTTCGCTTCATACGGATATTTTACAACTCACAAATCAATTCTCCAAAGCAGTGAACTCCTTAGGTGAAAGAGTACACACTATTGAGAACTCTATGGGAGACATGACCAATACTATTGATGATTTAATAGATGCTCATGAAGAAAATAAAGCTGAAAAAGAGTGGCTTAAATTTAAAATCGCAGATTTAGAAGACCGCTCAAGGAAGAACAATCTCAAAATCAGGGGTATCCCTGAAAATATACAGCAGTCTGATCTTAAAAAATATGCCACTGACTTATTCTCCAACTTGCTGCCAGCTATACCAGCCTTAGAGCTCACAATTGATCGTATCCATCGGATTCCGAAACCGTCATTTCTCCCTCCACAGATACCACGTGATGTACTACTTAGAGTACACTTCTACCATGTTAAAGAACAACTCCTATATAAAGTGTGACATCTAGGACAACTTCCACAACCATATAATACAATCCAGATTTATGCTGACTTGTCTAAACATACTCTAGATATGAGAAGACAACTTTCCACGATTACAAAAGCTCTACGTAATCATAAAATTGAATACCGTTGGAAACAACAATCTAAACTACTGATACAGAAGAACAACACCTACCATACAATCACTTCTGTGGAACAAGGCATTAAGTTACTTCACGCATGGGGTATTATCCCCGAACCAACTCCACCTATCGGAGCTAAGAAGAATCTGGAGAAACTTACGCCACAATGGCATTAGCTTTCATTGACTAGATCCGGTCAAAATACAATCCTATCTATAGGAAACCGATCTATCAGCTTGCCCGCCGTGCCGTGCGATACTAAATCTTTGGAACAGCTGACCTTTGAACTAATTCCCCATTCTAATGTTGCAGTATGCATTGAAATGTTTACCACTGCAAGTTAAGTTTAATGTTTGGTTATATTTTTGTTTGTGCTTTTACTTTTATTTTTTTCTTCACAGTATCCTATACACAACTCATAGCATTCAAAGGGACAGGTATGTTGTGAACCTACAAAATTTGAATCAAAACTTTTCAGTCACTAAATTTTTGGACATTCATAGTCATTTCAGACTACAGATTGTTCACATGGAAGTAGAATTTAAAGCTATTATCAGGCTAGTATGTACTTACTTTTTCCATCTTATTAATATCCTTTTATGAGTATAAAGTTAATATCTTTAAATACTAATGGTCTTAACCATCCAGCAAAAAGAGCGTCGATGTGGCAAATGGCTAACACCCAGCGATGTCAAATATTGTGTATACAAGAAACCCATTTCAAAACAGGCGCTACTCCCAGTTGCACCCATAAGAACTTTCCTCACATATTTACAGCATCAGGCCAACAGAAAAAAAGGGGAGTACTTATTGCCATACATCATTCAGTTAATTTTCAATTGCATGAATCTATTGTAGATACCGATGGACGATACCTCATATTAATATGTACCATTGATAATACACTTACTACATTGGTAAATGTGTATGCGCCTAATAAAAGGCAATCCCATTTTCTGAATGGCCTGATGAGAAAAATAGGTAAATGCCGAAAAGGTGCCTTAATAATTTGTGGAGACTTCAACACAATACATGAACAAGAACTAGACACTTCTAATCCAAAAACCAGAACCAACTGTGCACTTAAATTTTTTTTGAATAAAAGCGATCTCTATGATGTATGGAGATGCCATCATCCTGGAGATCGTGAATACACATATCATTCCCTGGTACATAATACCTATACTCGTATCGATTATATTTTTACGGATAAGTGGTTATTGCAGCGGGTGAGGGAGTCTGACATTGCACCCATCACTTGGACTGATCATGCCCCAATTAGTATGACTATTCTACCTAAACACTCTCAAACGACCCATTTTCTATGGAGAACAAATGCATATCTTATCAAAATGCCTACCTATGCTACAGCTATACAAAACCAGATAACTGAATTCTTTAAATATAATGTGGGATCGGTGTCAGACTCCGCCACCCTATGGGGTGCTCATAAAGCATTTAGTAGGGGAATCCTAATGCAACTGAATGCTCAATTCAGGAACAATAAAACGAAACTCATTGAGAAACTTACTGCTGACATTAAAACATTAGATTCCCAAAACCAATCTCACCCATCACAACAACTGAAAACTAAACTACAAATATTACGACAGGAACTCAGAACGACTTTATTGAATACATTTGAAAAACATACTAGAAAACTTAAAGCTAAATATTACCATACTAGCAACAAAGCAGGAAAAAACATGGCACTTCGGATCAAAGGCAGATATTCCAAATCAAAGATTCCATATCTATACCACCCTATTACTAGGGAAAAATTGCAAGACCCCCAAGACATAGCGAATGCATTTAGCTGTTATCATAGCTCCCTTTACAATCTTAAAGATGATTCTCAAACTCCCACACCTACCCCAAAGATAATAAGTGATTTCTTAGATACTATTAGCCTCCCATCATTAACTACTGATCAAATCTCTGATCTTAACGTCCCATTTTCAGTGGAAGAAATTGCTAGAACTATAGACTCCCTGCCCAACAATAAATCTCCGGGCCCAGATGGAATGATAGGAGAATACTATAAATTACTTCGAGATATACTGGCTCCCCACTTATGCTCACTTTTTAACGAAGCGGCATCCAAATCAGAATTTCCGGCTGAGATGCTTCAGGCCTTGATCATAACACTGCCGAAACCAGGCAAAGATCCCAATGCTCCCCAAAATTTCAGACCGATTTCATTATTGAACATTGACATCAAAATATACGCCAAAGCAATAGCGAATCGACTGATGAACTACATACCAGACCTCATTCACAAAGATCAATCTGGCTTTACTAAAGGTCGACAATCTTCAGATGCAACAAGACGTCTGATTGATATTATACACTTCACTGAGAGACATCAAACGCCTTCTCTGCTCCTTTCTTTGGATGCAGAGAAGGCGTTTGATAGGGTCCATTGGGGCTATTTACAGTCAGTGCTTTTAAAATTCGGCTTTCATGGAAATATTTTATCGGCAATTTTTGCACTGTATAAGGGCCCCTCAGCGAGAGTATACACAAATGATATGATGTCTAGGCCCTTTGGCATCTCGAATGGAACACGACAAGGTTGCCCCTTATCTCCTTTAATATTTAATTTAGCCATCGAACCTCTAGCAGAACGTATACGATCTGACACAAAACTATCTGGTATAAAAATTGGGCAAATAGATAATAAAATAAGTCTGTTCGCAGATGACATAGTGCTTATAGTGTCTGATCCTATTTCATCTCTCCCGAATCTCCAAAATATACTAACGACATTTGGAGCAGCATCATATTATAAAATCAATGAAACTAAGTCCAATATTTTAGACCTAGGATTAGATAACACAACCAGGCAGTTATTGTCTAATAAATACCCCTACCACTGGAAAGACGAGGGGATTTCTTATTTAGGAATCACTCTCACTAACAAAACAAAACAGTTATTTAAAACAAACTTTTTACCATTTAAGAAACATTTTGAAACAGATCTGACAACACTTAGTAAATTCGAATTTACATGGGCTGGTCGCCTGGCAGCTTTCAAAATGATGACCTTACCAAAATTATTATATCAACTCAGGTCCCTTCCAATATGTATCCCTAAATACTACTTTAAATCCTTACAAAGCAGTTTGGGAAAATATCTATGGAATGGCAAAAAATCCCGTTGCGCATACCATATACTAATTAAACATAGAAATATAGGTGGTGCGACTGTACCTGATCTACAGGATTATTATGACGCAACTCTTTTGACCCAATTGCAAGAATGGTTCTTGCCTACTCCTAAAACTTTATGGGGACAAATTGAGAAAGACATCACACGACAGCCTAATATGCAATTCTGGTTACTTAGTAGGAAAATTAAGTCCACAATTACAGCTCAATACCCACCAACGGTGAAAGCAACGCTACACTCTTGGCAGAGAATCATCACATACAAATGGGATAAAACTCCAATCACGGTGTTAAACCCTCCTCTAACAATTATACCAACATTAATTCCTGGCGTACAAATACACGACTGGAATTTGGGTGGGGATATCAAACTTGGTTCCTTCTTCCAACAGGGCTCATTAAAGTCTTTTTCTCAGTTAAGTAATGAATTACAGCTTCCGAATTCTGAGCGATCTACATATATTCAAATAGAAAAGTGTCTGCTACACAATCCACAACTCAGAGCTTCAATCCCTATTAAAATATGGTCTTTCCTCAATAACCATGCCACCTCACAGAAAGGAGTAGCTACAATATACCCAATTCTAGGGGAAAAAAACATACCCAGCAAACTACCTTCCTTCCTTAAATGGGAACAAGATTTGGGGCAAGACTTTTCAATTAAACAATGGATGGCTTCCCTACGAAGCATATATAGGGCCACTGCATGTGTTACACTATGGGAACTGGCACAAAAAATTGTTCAAAGACAATACTTGACTCCACATATCCTAGCAAAATTCAAGGGGAACTCGTCACCTAATTGCTGGAGAAATTGTACCCAATTGGGGACCCTATTTCATATTATGTGGGACTGCCCAAGCTTACATAACTACTGGCAGGCAATCTCCCATTTACTCACTTCCGTAACAGGTATTGTCCTTCAACTTTCACCAGAACTAGCCATTCTGAATATGAATTTACATACGATTCCCAAACAATATCGTAAAGTAGTAACACATATACTTTTAGCTGCGAGACTATCCATAACTAGAAAATGGAAAACTGACTCTCTTCCTACTATAACAGAAGTTATAGAATTAACCCAACTCCACCACTCCTATGAATTGTTATTTCCTAATGACAAATCCCTATATATTAAGGAACAACAACTATGGGAACCTTGGAGTACATGGTACAAAAATTATACTTCCACAATTTAGATAATGCTGATTCTTTAATCATATAGAAGAAAGAACTCCTGTGCGTTTTAATTTTTTTTTTTTTTTTTTTTTTGGATGGCTTTAAAAATAATTTCATAGCAAAGTGACAAATATATCACATATTTGTTTATCTGAATTGAGCTGCGGAGTAAGAATAGATCTTTATTTTCCTTCATAAAAGATAACTACTGTGTTTGAATTTCCTTTAGGATGTTGGCCTAGGTACTCCAAGACACAGATAGATCCCTGTGAGGGGTGTCTTGGGGTCCAGAAGTGGCCGTTATCCATATCGCTATTTATAAATCTTACAATAATTATATTACTGACTTTATTATACAAATTCTAAGAGACTTACTCTTGTTAGAGTCCCTTTATGACTATGAATATTAGATACTTAGGAATACTACTTTATTCTTTATTGTGGATTATTTGTTTCTATGCTATATTATGCTGAGAAAACCCTGTCACTACATTATACTGTGTTATGTTACTTTTATTACTATATATTATTTTTTTTTTGTTTTGTAACCCTTGTTGTAACTAACTCTGCTAAAAATCTCAATAAAAACATTTGAAAAGAAATTCAATCAACAGAAAACCTCCATATACACAAGGAAGGTTCACCTCCAGTTGAAGCTACGTGACAATGATGTTGCAAAACGCGTCGACGTAACAACGGCAGGTATACTCTCACTACACCATTGCCATCAAGGAGAGTGAACGTCTGTTTGGCCTGGAGACCATTTGACCCTTCAGTTAGTTCTCTATTATGTCCGGTGCTCCTATTTGAACAACAGAGGCGGCCTGATTGTGGAATAACACAGCCTTAAAACAGAATATATCGATCCCGTTAATGACCGACCTAGACATTGCCACTTGAACTACAAGCCAGCCTAATACATAGCTTGTTTAACCACTTGCTTACTGGGCACTTAAACCCCCCTCCTGCCCAGACCAATTTTCAGCTTTCAGCGCTGATGCACTTTGAATGACAATTGCGCGGTCATACAACACTGTACCCAAATGAAATTTTATCATTTTTTTCCCACAAATAGAGCTTTCTTTTGGTGGTATTTAGTTACAGCTCAGAGTTTTATTTTTTGCTAAACAAACAAAAAAAGATGCAAAATAAAAAAAAAAACTAAAAATCATGTTTAATAGTTTGTTATAAAATTTTGCAAACAGGTCATTTTTCTCCTTCATTGAAATGCGCTGATGAGGCAGCACTGGTGGGCACTGATAGGCTGCACTGGTGGGCACTGATAGGCTGCACTGGTGGGCACTGATAGGCATGGTTAAGGTGGCACCGATAGGCACGGTTAAGGTGGCACCGATAGGCACAGATAAGGCGGTACTGATAGGCACAGATAAGGCGGCATTGATGGGCACAGATAAGGCGGCACTGATGGGCAAAGATGGGCACAAATAAGATGGCACGGATGGGTGGCACGGATGGGCACGGATAGGTACCACTGATAGATGGGACTGATGGGCACTGATAGGTGGCACTGATAGGTGGCACTGATGGGTGGCACTGCTGGGCACTGGTAGATGACACTGATGGGCATAGATATGTGGCATATGAGGTGAAGCACTGTTGTTGAGGCAGATTGTGGGCACTGATAGGTGGCACTGTGGGCACTGATGGGTGGCACTATGGGCACTAAGGGGTGGTACTGATGGGTGACACTTTTACTATATGTATGTTGCACTGGCAGGGGGCAGGTGGGCACTGATGACTTGGCTGTGATCGGGACTGAAGTCCCTCTCACGGCCGCCGGTGATCGGCTTTTTTTTTTTTTTCTCTCCTCGCGCTGTCAACATAGATTACCGGCTCTGTTGTGATCACATAATCAGCTGTCATTGGCTGACAGCTGATCACGTGGTAAGGGGTCGGGATCGACCCCTTGCTTCGATTAGTGATCAGGCGAGTCTCATAGACTCGCTGATCACAGAGCGCGCCACGCGCGTCCCTCCGGGGGGCGCGCAGGCCGCTCGTGCACGGGACGACGTCAATAGACGTAGTCCCGGCAAAGCAGGTCCGCGCTGCAGCCGTCATTCGGCTATAGCGCGGATCACTAGTGGTTAAAGAGCAGGGCGCCGATTTGAATCGGCCGATAAGTGGATCTGTGTATGACCCTGGATTACAATTGTTATCGTACACGAGAAAGGTTGGCTGTCGGGATATCACCGATTGATTTACATCACTGAGGTGAAGCGGCCTGAGGGGAGCCTGGACATCATTGAAATCTGCTAGCAGTCTTTTGAAAACCACTTGAAAGCCAAGTATATAAAAAACTGATGAATATTGATACATGCAGTTGTGCAAAATGAAACATTGTGTTACATGCCCCTCACAAGCACTTTCGTTTGTTATCTCGATAACTAAGTACAACATTGATTGACTGTTTAATTGTGCAATGGAAAACGACGTTTTCATTGGTTTTGAGCAATGGACTTTGGTTAAATTGAGGATTTCCTTAAAGTGCACTCAACGTTCTGAAAAATTGGAAATCAACTGACACCTGAAAAGTATATAAATTTAAAATCAAATCAAAAATTAGCTTTCAACTGAGCAGAAATCTTCCTTTTATGAAGAAGAAATAGACTATTTTACTCAGGGAAGTTATAGATATAAGTCCAGACAGTCACTATTCCTGGGAAATCCATGTGCTGAGACTCCAATTATTTTGAATGATTTATTATTTGATTATATATAAAGGGACTACAGTACTGTCCCCTTTGGAATCTCAGGATATGGTTGGTGTGTGAGGTACCTCCGTCCAGGGGGCGGACTGACCATTGAGCCACTCGGGCACTGCCCGAGGGCCCCATGCCACTAGGGGGCCCCATCAGGGTTGCCAGCCTCAGTAAACTAGGGACAGTATGTAAAAATTTGTGTTTTTTTTTTACACTCTGTCTCTGAAATGTCCCTTACCGACATCCTTTTGGTCTAAAAATCCTGAGATTATAGCTGCCCCGCCTCTCCAGTACCTTCTCAGCCAATAGAAACATGTCTGTGTATACTGTGTGTGTGTGTGTTTGTGTCTACTGTGTGGCCCCATAATCTCTGATTGCCTGGGGGCCCCATAATATCCTATTGCCCGGGGGCCCCATGAGTTGTCAGTCCGCCCCTGCCTCCGTCTGTGTATATGTTTTATGTTGGTCTATTGTTTTGTATGTGTCGTGTTTTTTATATTAGTTGTAGGTTTATGGAAATATTTTTTTAATAGTCACTTAGGTGGTGTGAAGTCTAAAGTGTATATCAAACACTTTTAGGATTATTTATGAACAAGTCATTGTACTTTATGAATTTTTTTGTAATTACGGTATTTTTCGCGAATTAACCACTTTCAGACCGGACCAATTTGCTGGTCAAAGACCAGACCACTTTTTTGCGATTCGGCACTGCGCCGCTTTAACTGACAATTTGTGCGGTCGTGCGACGTGGCTCCCAAACAAAATTGACGTCCTTTTTTTTCCCCCACAAATAGAGCTTTCTTTGGTGGTATTTGATCACCTCCTGCGGTTTTTATTTTTTTTGCGCTATAAACAAAAATAGAGCGACAATTTTGAAAAAAAAAAACGCATTATTTTTTACTTTTTGTTATAATAAATATCCTCCAAAAATATATAAAAAAATCGCAATAAGCGATTATTGATTGTTTGCGCAAAAGTTATAGTGTTTACAAAATAGGGATAGTTTTATGGCATTTTTATTAATAATTTTTTATTATTTTTTTTTTTTTACTAGTAATGGCGGCGATCAGCGTTTTTTTTTTTTTTTTTGTGACTGCAACATTATGGCGGACACATCGGACATTTTTTACACATTTTTGGGATTGTCATTTATACAGTAATCACTGCTACCCTGTTTCCCCTAAAAAAAGACCTAGTGTGATTGTCGGTGATAGCTGCAATAAAAGCCCTACCCCCAAAATAAGCCCTAGTTAAAGTCCTTGTAGGTCTTCTTTTCAGGGTAGGGCTTATTTTTGAGGAAACAGAGTAGGGCTTATTTGGGTGGTAGAGCTTATATTGCAGCCAACACCGACAATCATGCTAGGTCTTATTTTAGGGGAAACAGGGTATATAAATGCAGTGATTCCTGTGTAAATGACACTGGCAGTGAAGGGGTTAACCAGTGGGTGGCAGTGTAGGGGTTAAGTGTTCCTATGGGTGTGTTACTAACTGTGGGGGGGGGGGGGGGTTGGGCTTTCATTTAGTGAACACTGATCTCTGCTCCAATCACATGGAGCAGAGATCAGCGTCACTAGTTGCTAGGCAGAATGGGGAAATGCTGTTTACACAGCATTTCCTCCATTCAGCCGCCCCGTGAGACGATCGCGGGTATGCCCGCGGCGATCGAGTCCGCGGGACCCGCGACCGGACTCACAGGGGGACAGGGGGTCCCGACCGGCACACGAGCGTGTCCCGCCGGCGGCGCGCTCGTGATGGCAGGGTGGCATTGAAGATTGGACGTACATGTACGCCAATATGCCTGCCCGTGCCATTCTGCCGACGTACATCGGCGTGCGCTGGTCGGGAAGTGGTTAAATAAAGAATGCTTTTATTTATTTATACTTATTTATTTCAGCCTAAAGTAGCGATCTGTTTTTCTCCCTTGTTTTCTTTGAAGGTGAACCTTCCTTGTGTTCCCCCCAAGGGACATATCGTTTTATATGCATTGTGTTTTGGCAGCCTTGATATAAGGAGAAGTGATATTAGGCAATTTGATTAATACCCATATAGAGTCAAGGAGAAGAGATTTTTCCCTTTTTTCTTATGTTTAAGTCCATATACACAATCCTTCGCCCACAGTGGATCCAGAGTAGGGATGAGCTTCGTGTTCGAGTCGAACGTACGTTCGACTCGAACATTGGCTGTTCGGCCGTTCGGCGAATTCCGAACGTTTGGGCCGTTCGCGTCAAAATTCGAGTGATGCGCGCGCGGACCACAATGCACTGCGGTGGCGCAGTGCATTGCTGCCCCATGATTGGCCAAGCATGCACTGTGACCCCGCATGCTTGGCAGCGAGGAGAGCCATGATTGGCCACAGGCATCCTGCCTATGGCCAATCATAGCTCAGGCTGTGTAGTGCACGCCCCACACTATATAAGGCCACCTTTAAGGCGGCCTCGTGTAGTGTGTTACTTTGCATCTGAAGCAGTGGGTGTTCTGTGTACCTTCAACACAGTACACACCAATCGTTTTTGGCTGATTTCCTATCTTGCTGCTGTGTAGTGGTTGTTGTCTGTGCCCTGACTGCAGTATACACCACTATATTCACCTCACCTATATAGCTAGTGATCTAGCTTTAACCACTTAACTGCCCATTGCCGATTAACGGCTTCAGGGCGGTTGTTTGACTCTGAGAGGCCGTTAATTAACGGCCTCCCAGAATTCTGCTCTCACGTGCCCCGAGGTGTGCGCACTCGAGAGCATCCGTGACCTGTGGACCCGGCGCATCACGGATCACGGTAAACGGCCGCTCATAGCGGCCGTTTACCACGTGATTGCTCCGTCAAATGACGGAGTGATCACTTGGAAACAAACCGGCGTCATGTTATGACGCCGGTTCCTCCCTCCCCTTTCTGTACCGATCGGTACACCGGAGGGGAAAGAGATCGGTGTCAGCAGCGATGTGGGCTGCATCTGCAGTGCCCACATCGCTGCTCACCGAATTTAACCCCTCAATTCCCTGCCAATACTCTGCAATACCAGTGCATACTCTGCAGTACCCTGCCATTACTCTGCAGTACCCCGCCATTACTCTGCAGTACCCCGCCATTACTCTGCAGTACCCTGCCATTACTCTGCAGTACCCCGCCATTACTCTGCAGTACCCCGCCATTACTCTGCAGTACCCCGCCATTACTCTGCAGTACCCTGCCATTACTCTGCAGTAACCCCCATTACTCTGCAGTACCCCCAATACTCTGCAGTACCCTGCCATTACTCTGTAGTACCCCCCAATACTCTGCAGTACCCTGCTATTACTCTGTAGTACCCCGCCAATACCCCGCCAATACTCTGTAATACCCTGCCATAAATTGCCATACCCAGCCATACTCAGAGATACCCTGAAATACCCAGGCATAGACGCCCCCCACCCCTCACCGCCCTCCGGTGCTTCTACCAACTCGCCAGTACGATCAAAGCCAGAATCTTTTTTTTTTTTTATTTCAGGCTTCCCAGCCTAGAGGTGAGATGTGGGGTCATATTGACCCCCCAGATTTCACTGTAAAGAGGACCTGTCACCCCATATTCCTATTACAAGGGATGTTTACATTCCTTGTAATAGGAATAAAAGTGATCAAAAATATATTTTTGGGGAAAAAAATGTCAAACTAAAATAAATAAAGTAAAATGAACAATAAAAAAATAAAATAAAAATTAAAGCGCCCATGTCCCCATGTGCTCGCATGTGCCACACATGTGAGGTATCGCCGAGAATGTTAGAGCGAGAGCAATAATTCTAGTCCTAGACCTCCTCTGCAACTCAAAACATGTAACCAGTAAAAAAAAAGTTAAAGCGTCGCCTATCGGGATTTTTTAAGTAGCGACGTTTGGCGCCATTCCACGGGCATGTGCAATTTTGAAGAGTGACATGTTTGATATCTATTTACTCAGCATAACTTCATCTTTCACTTTATGCAAACATTGGGCTAACAAGCGGTTAATAATAGAGCTTGCAGTCAGTAGTGTTAGGAGATAGTGCGTGCTGTCTGCGTGCTCTGTACCCAGTACATACCGCTATAATATAGGGCAGGCCCCTACTTTCAAACATCCAACTTACAAACATCTCCTACTTGCAAACGCAAGGAGACAGCAGCAAGTGAGATGAAAAAAGATGGACGACAAAACAAATTATACAGGGGTGATAACCCTTCCCTATGTTTTCCAAAAAGCTTAAAGATAGTTTTTTTGACTGGAGCTACACTTTAAAAATGTACCAGTTGAAAATTACAAACAGATTCAACTTAACACAACAAACCTACACAGTCCCTGTCTTGTTTGCACCG
Source organism: Lithobates pipiens (assembly GCF_037356315.1). Taxonomy (NCBI): domain Eukaryota; kingdom Metazoa; phylum Chordata; class Amphibia; order Anura; family Ranidae; genus Lithobates; species Lithobates pipiens. The sequence goes on along the minus strand of NW_027507750.1, from coordinate 2,694,449 downwards.
CCTGTATACTGCTGTTCTGAGTATATAGGGCCTGGGGGCCACACGCATTTCCTTTTTTTAATATGGGTACGGGGTTCCCCTTAATATGCGTACAAGACCCAAATAGGCTGGTAATGGGCAGGGAGGGCTACCCATGCCATTTTTCTCAATGATTTTCAACCATATTGCAGGAACCAGATATAACATTAAAACCGCAAGCAGTTTTAAATGGTGTTATTTCCGCTTAATGTCATTTTGTGCAGGGACTGTTCTAAACACGGGAAACACGTGGCACTTCACTGGCATACTACAGACACCCCCCAGGCACCATATTTAAAGGAATATTTCACTTTTTTTTTTCACTTTAATTGTCATTAAAATCAGTGCTCCCGCCAAAACGGCCGTTTTTAAAACTTTTTTTTGCATTGACCCATGTCCCCTGAGACAGGAGGCAGGTCCCCAAACCCTTTTTAGGACACTATCTTGCATATTAGCCGTTAAAATGAGCACTTTCCAATTCGAACGTTCGAGTCCCATAGACTTCAATGGGGTTCTAACGTTCGTACCGAACGCGGGGGTCGTTCGCAAGTTCTGGTGCGAACCGAACCGGGGGGTGTTCGGCTCATCCCTAATCCAGAGGAAGGCAAAAAACCCCAGCAGAGCCATGATCCAATTTGCTACAGCAGGGGAAAAAATTCCTTCCTGATCCCCCGAGAGGCAATCGGATTTTCCCTGGATCAACTTTCCCTATAAGTGCTCATGCACACGGACGTTTTAAAAAACTGGCTGCAAAGCTAGCTCCAACGCTTGGAAAAATCAGCGTTAAAAACGCGATTTTTACCACGTTTTGCATTGGCGTTTTTGTGCGTTTTTGCGCGTTTTTTAGCGTTAGCGTTAAGTAGCGTTTTTAAAGAAACACATCTCTTGGCTATAGCACTCAGAAAACAAAGAAAATATGTTGCGCATTTATGCGCGTTTTTGCGCCTTTTTGCCGCGATTCGCGTTTTTACAGCTCTAGCTCCGCGCCAGGGAACGCACTGGTCCTGGGTTTTTTTTACAGCTTAAAAACGCCTATGCCATTTGCAGCTCAAAATGGGCATGAAGCCATAGACTAACATGGACAGGTCTTTTTAAGCTGCAAAAAACGCTCAAAAAAGCGGCTGTAAAAACGTCTGTGTGCATGAGGCCTTAATGTCACCCAGTTATATTCTGTACACTATAATCCAGGACTTTCTTATAGCAATCCACTGAGCCGGCCAGATCCACCTCTGGAGGGAGTCTATTCCACATTTTCACAGCTCTTACTGTGAAGAAACCTTTCCGTATTTGGAGATTACATTTTTTTTTTCCTCCAGACATAAAGAGCCCCCCCCCCCCGATGACCTTAAAGTGAATAACTCTCAGTAAGTAACGTAGTAACAATGCTCTCTTGATCCCGCCTACGTAATTGTTGGCAAACTTCGCTGATAAGACAAAATGTTTGAGCTTCTTTAAAGGTAACCAGTTAGACTTTGTGAAGAAGCATTTCACTCGGGCAGATAAGGGTATCTCCCTTCTGAACTCACCATACACCACCACAGTGGCTGACGCGCTTCGTCTCTTAGCAACAATATTGGACGCCATGCACGTGTAGTTCCCGGAGTCGGAGAGCCGCGCGTGTCGTATGATCAGGTTGTGATCTGCCCGGGTGTCGATGTTTTCATCCTGCAGGGCATCGATTGGCTCTTCATTCTTCAGCCACTCCACCTGAAATAGAGGAGAAAAGGTCAGAACCTCTGCTCTAGAAATACTCCATTTCCTCTCATGCATGACGACACACACAATGCGTTACTACGAGCGACATTCTATTCTGGATCTATAGTCACCCATCGTCTGACATTGTAGCCCACTCTTGTAGGGAAATAACTTTTAAAGGGCCTCTGTGAGAGACCAAGGGGGTCGGCTATGGGCCGGGCAAAAACATGTATGTACCGCGTGTCTATTGAGAGCCAGATAGAAATGAGCCGGGTCTGTGTGACAACAGGAAGACACCCAACACCCAACCTACCCACATCCAGGATTAATGAGCCGCCAAATCCCAAAGGGCCCTCATGCAGCTACACAGGTGGTACACTGGCCCCTGTAGGCACACTAAAGTCCATCACCTTTAAAGCAGAACTACACTGTATCCGAGCAACAAACTGAAAACACAAATGAATTAATGTTTTATATTCAAAGCAAACTTCTCCATCCGCCCATCCATGTCTCCATCCATCCATCCATCCATGTCTCCATCCATCCATCCATCCATGTCTCCATCCATCCATGTCTCCATCCATCCATCCATCCATGTCTCCATCCATCCATCCATGTCTCCATCCATCCATCCATCCATGTCTCCATTCATCCATCCATTCATGTCTCCATCCATCCATCCATCCATTCATGTCTCCATCCATCCACCCATCCATGTCTCCATCCATCCATCCATCCATGTCTCCATCCATCCATCCATCCATGTCTCCATCCATCCATCCATCCATGTCTCCATCCATCCATCCATGTCTCCATCCATCCATCCATCCATGTCTCCATTCATCCATCCATTCATGTCTCCATCCATCCATCCATCCATTCATGTCTCCATCCATCCACCCATCCATGTCTCCATCCATCCATCCATTCATGTCTCCATCCATCCATCCATCCATGTCTCCATTCATTCATCCATCCATCCATGTCTCCATTCATCCAACCATCTCTCCAACCATCCATCCATATCTCCATCCATCCATGTCTCTATCCATCCATCCAACCATGTCTGCAACCATCTCTCCATCCATCCATCCATCCATGTCTCCAACCATCCATCTCTCCAACCCTCCATCCACCCATCCATCCATGTCTCCATCCATCCATCCATGTCTCCATCCATCCATCCATCCATGTCTCCAACCATCTATCTCTCCAACCATCCATCCACCCATGTCTCCATCCATCCATCCATCCATCTCTCCAACCATCCATCTCTCCAACCATCCATCCATCCATATCTCCAACCATTCCTCCGTGTCTTCATCCATCCATGTCCCCAACCATCCATCCATGTCTCTAACCATCCATCCATGTCTCGAACCATCCATCCATGTCTCCATTCATCCGTCCATGCATGTCCCCAACCATCCATCCATGTCTCCATTCATCCGTCCATGCATGTCCCCAACCATCCATCCATGTCCCCAACCATCCATCCATGTCTCGAACCATCCATCCATGTCTCCATCCATCCATCCATGTCTCCAACCATCCATCCATGTCTCCAACCATCCATCCATGTCTCCATCCATCCATGTCTCCAACCATCCATCCATGTCTCCATCCATCCATGTCTCCAACCATCCATCCATGTCCCCAACCATCCATCCATGTCTCCATTCATCCGTCCATGCATGTCCCCAACCATCCATCCATGTCCCCAACCATCCATCCATGTCTCGAACCATCCATCCATGTCTCCATCCATCCATCCATGTCTCCAACCATCCATCCATGTCTCCAACCATCCATCCATGTCTCCATCCATCCATGTCTCCAACCATCCATCCATGTCTCCAACAATCCATCCATCCATGTCCCCAACCTTCCATCCATGTCTCTAATCATCCATACATCCATGTCTCCAACCATCCATCCATGTCTCCAACCATCCATCCATCCATGTCTCCATCCATGTCACCATCCATCCATGTCTCCATCCATGTCTCCATCCATCCATCCATGTCTCTAACCATCCATCCATGTCCCCAACCATCCATCCATGTCTCCATCCATCCATCCATGTCTCTAACCATCCATCCATGTCCCCAACCATCCATCCATGTCTCCATCCATCCATCCATGTCTCTAACCATCCATCCATGTCCCCAACCATCCATCCATGTCTCCAACCATCCATCCATGTCTCCAACCATGTCACCATCCATCCATGTCCCCAACCATCCATCCATGTCTCCAACCATCCATCCATGTCTCCAACCATGTCACCATCCATCCATGTCTCCATCCATGTCTCCATCCATCCATCCATGTCTCTAACCATCCATCCATGTCTCCAACCATCCATCCATGTCACCATCCATCCATGTCTCCAACCATCCATCCATGTCTCCATTCATCCATCCATGCATGTCCCCAACCATCCATCCATGTCTCTAACCATCCATCCATCCATGTCTCCAACCATTCATCCATGTCTCCATTCATCCATCCATGCATGTCCCCAACCATCCATCCATGTCTCTAACCATCCATCCATCCATGTCTCCAACCATTCATCCATGTCTCCATTCATCCATCCATGCATGTCCCCAACCATCCATCCATCCATGCATGTCCCCAACCATCCATCCATGTCTCTAACCATCCATCCATCCATGTCCCCAACCACCCATCCATCCATCCATGCATGTCCCCAACCATCCATCCATCCATGCATGTCCCCAACCATCCATCCATCCATGCATGTCCCCAACCATCCATCCATCCATGCATGTCCCCAACCATCCATCCATCCATGCATGTCCCCAACCATCCATCCATGTCTCTAACCATCCATCCATCCATGTCCCCAACCACCCATCCATCCATGTCTCCATCCATCCATGTCTCTAACCACCCATCCATCCATGTCTCCAGCCTCCTCCCACGAAGACTCCTGGGATATATGACACCATTTTTGGCCTGGGCCAGAAACCAGGAAGACGCTATAGAAATGTACAGCTTTGTGAATCGAGTCTCTTGCTATTTTCTTGGCACAGGAAAGATTTATGGACATTGAAGGTTCCAAGTACTCTTCTCCCCCCCCCGCTATACCCACACACCAACCCCTCCCCCCGCTATACCCACACACCAACCCCTCCCCCCGCTATACCCACACACCAACCCCTCCCCCCGCTATACCCACACAGCAACCCCTCCCCCCGCCATACCCACACACCAACCCCCTCCCCCCGCTATACCCACACACCAACCCCTCCCCCCGCTATACCCACACACCAACCCCCCCCCCCCGCTATACCCACACACCAACCCCTCCCCCCGCTATACCCACACACCAACCCCTCCCCCCGCCATACCCACACACCAACCCCTCCCCCCGCTATACCCACACACCAACCCCTCCCCCCGCTATACCCACACACCAACCCCTCCCCCCGCTATACCCACACACCAACCCCCCCCCCCGCTATACCCACACACCAACCCCTCCCCCCGCTATACCCACACACCAACCCCTCCCCCCGCCATACCCACACACCAACCCCCTCCCCCCCATCACAAAACTACTCATACGATTTCTACCAAGTGGTTTAAATCCGATTTTAGAAGTGTGTAAATGTTGGTCGATCAAATCATTTTGTACAAAAATTTTAATTTTACATCCACATTTCTGTACATGTAAAACCAAAAAACGTATAAATTTCAGAATTTGTCTTCGGAGAATATTTTTGTAAGCTGGACTTGAATCATTGTTCTCGGGATTTATATTCAGGAAATATATTCAATAACACGTGTGATTTATTATACTAGATTATCATTTCCATCTTTGTCTGAAAGCAGAGTTCACCTGTGAAACGCGTTGCATTTCTAGCCCCTCCGTGTCCAAGTGAAACATCAGGATAAATATACGATCGACGACCCTCATCTAAGGGCATCGAACGCACCGGACACCCCCAGAGACCTCGGTGTCAGGCATAAATATGTGAGGCAGTGCTTGAGAAAAATTCCGGGATGTTTATTTTATGTTTCTCATTTTATAGTTTTAATGTAAGTAAAGAAATAAAGATGTCATTTTTTTGTTTACATTTTTTGACTGTCCAACATATTTATAAAGAGTATCTCACAAAAGTAAGTACACCCCTCAGTCACATGTGTGTAAATCTTTTCATGTGACAACACTGAAGAAATGACACTTGTCTACAATGTAAAGTAGTGAGTGTACAGCTTGTATAACAGTGTCAATTTGTCCGAATATTAATTCACAACGAAACTAACCTGCACATGTTTATTGCCTTTACACACACATGAACTTTAATGACATCCAAGTCTTAGTCTGGAGGGTTCAATATTGAGTTGGCCCTTTGCAGATATAACAGCTTCACCTCTTCTGGGAAGGCCGTCCACAAGGTTTAGGAGATGTGTCTATGGGAAGGTTTGACCATTCTTACAGAAGAGCATTTGTGAGGTCAGGCACTGATGTTGGACGAGTCTCCACTCTAATTCATCCCAAAGGTATTCTATCGGGTTGAGGTCAGGACTCTGTGCAGGCCAGTCAAGTTCCTCCACCCCAAACTCGCTCATCCATGGCTTTATGGATCTTGCTTTGTGCACTGGTCCAAAACATTTGGTGGAGGGGGGATTATGGTGTGGAGGAGGGGGGATTATGGTGTGGGGGTTGTTTTTCAGGGGTTGGGCTTGGCCCCTTAGTTCCAGTGAAGGGAAATCTTAAGGCGTCAGCATACCAAGACATTTTGTACAATTTCATGCTCCCAAATTTGTGATAACAGTTTGGGGACGGCCCCTTCCTGTTCCAACATAACTGCCCACCAGTGTACAATGCAAGGTCCATAAATACACAAAGGAGCGAGTTTTGGGTGGAGGAACTTGACTGGTGAGTTATTCCACCCAAAACTTGTTCATCCATGTCTTTATGGACCTTGCTTTGTGCACTGGTGGGCAGTTATGTCGGAACAGGAAGAGGCCGTCCCCCAAACTGTTCCCACAAAGTTGGGACCATGAAATTGTCCAAAATGTCTTGGTATGCTGAGGCCTTAAGAGTTTCCTTCACTGGAACTAAGGGGCCAAGCCCAACTCCCGAAAAACAACCCCCACACCATAATTCCCCCTCAACCCCCCACACCATAATTCCCCCTCCACCCCCCCCACACCATAATCCCCCTCCACCCCCCCCCCCCCACACCATAATCCCCCCTCCACCCCCCACACCATAATTCCCCCTCCACCCCCACACCATAATCCCCCCCTCCACCCCCACACCATAATTCCCCCCTCCATCCCCCCCCCACACCATAATTCCCCCCTCCACCCCACACCATAATCCCCCCTCCACCCCCACACCATAATTCCCCCCTCCACCCCCCCTCACATCATAACCCCCCCTCCCCCACACCATAATCCCCCCTTCCACCCCCCCCACTATAATCCCCCCTCCCCCCACACCATAATTCCCCCCTCCACCCCACACCATAATCCCCCCTCCACCCCACACCATAATCCCCCCTCCACCCCCCACACCATAATTCTCCCCTCCACCCCCCCCACACCATAATCCCCCCTCCCCCCACACCATAATTCCCCCCTCCACCCCCCCTCACACCATAACCCCCCCTCCCCCACACCATAATCCCCCCTTCCACCCCCCCACTATAATCCCCCCTCCCCCCACACCATAATCCCCCCTCCACCCCCCACACCATAATTCCCCCCTCCACCCCCCCACACCATAATCCCCCCTCCCCCCACACCATAATTCCCCCCTCCACCCCCCACACAATAATCCCCCCTCCACCAAATGCATAAAGCAAGGTCCATAAAGACATGAATGAGTGAGTTTGGGGTGGAGGAACTTGACTGGCCTATATACAAATAAATAGAATAAGTCCCGACCGCTCTGATTCCCAGTTTGGGGCGGAGCATTCAGTGGACCTGCTGACAGGAAATAGTCATCTATTTTCCTATTGCAAACATCACCATCCATTTATGATCCATTCTTATAAATGAATGATTATGGCACACGGGGCACATGGACCGTCCGCCCCGGGTCAGATACTGATTTATGATTTTAATGATTGTGTGTAGGATATTGTTTTTATGGCCCATATGTGTAGAAATGAGACGTAAAGCTCCATTTTTATATCCATCATCAATGTTAACAGTTCTCTCGACACTCCGACCTACTTTTCACACCATCGTGAAAGTGTGACGATTCCCTGTGCCGGGGTCCACCCGTGCTTTACTCCATGTCCGGGTGCACCAGTGGTGGCTGATGCTCACAATTTCTGTGGGGCGCAAACAAACTGAAAAATACTAACCCCCCCCCCCCCCCATCGATTGCAGCCTCACTGTGCCCACGAAATGCAGCCACTGTTCCCATCATATGCAGCCACTCTGCCCATCCTATCCAGTCATTGTGCCCATCAAACACGGCCACTATGCCCATCAAATGAAGCCACTGTGACCATCATCTGCAGCCACTTGTGTCCGTCAAATGCAACCACTTGTGCCCATCATATACAGCCACTCTCTGCGCCCCGAGCCCATCCTATTTTTAAGCCTACTAGAGCCTCTGACTCTTATCATGTGCTTCAAAAGTACCACCCCCTCCCGCCATAGGAATCCATGCGTCCGACGTCCTGAAAGGGGCCAGGCGAATGGATGGGGGGGGGGGGGGCGGTGCCCATTCAACCACAGTGCAGGGGACATTTTTGCCCATTCTTCTTCTTTGTAAAATATCTCAAGCTCTGTCAGATTGGATGGAGAGCGTCTGTGATCAGCAATTTTCAAGTCTTGCCACAGATTCTCAATGGGATTTAGGTCTGGGCTGTGACTGGGCCATTCTAACACATGAATATGCTTTGATGTAAACCATTCCATTGTAGCTCTGGCTGGATGTTTCGGGTCGTTGTCCTGCTGGAAGGGGAACCTCCGCCCCGGTCTCAAGTCTTTTCCCGACTCTAACAGGTTTTCTTCTAAGATTGTCCTGTATTTGTCTCCATCCATCTTCCCATCAACTCTGACCAGCTTCCCTGTCCCTGCTGAAGAAAACCATCCCCACCACATGATGCTGCCACCACCATGTCTCACGGTGGGGATGGTGTGTTCAGGGGGATGGGCGGTGTTAGTTTTCCCCACACATAGCGTTTTACTTTTAGACCCAAAAAGTTGAATTTTGGTCTCCTCTGACCAGATCACCTTCTTCCACATGTTTGCTGCCCCCTCCCCCACATGGCTTCTCACAAACTACAAACAGGACTTCTTATGACTTTCTTTCTCCAATGTCTTTCTTCTTGTCACTCTTCCATAAAGGGCAGATTTGTGGAGAGACGACTAATAGTTGTCCTGTGGACAGATTCTCCCCCCTGAGCTGTGGATCTCTGCAGCTCCTCCAGAGTTACCATGGACCTCTTGGTTCTTCTCTGATGAATGCTCTCCTTGCCCGGCCCGGTCAGTTTAGGTGGGCGGCCATGTCTTGGTAGGTTTGCGGTTGTGCCCATACTCTTTCCATTCTCTGATGATGAATTGAACAGAGCTCCGTGAGATGGTCAAAGCTTTTATAATAACCGAACTCTGCTTTATACTTCTCCATAACTTCATCCCTGACCTGTCTGGTGTGTTCCTTGGCCTTCGTGATGCTGTTTGTTCACTAAGGTTCTCTAACAAACCTCTGAGGGCTTCACAGAACAGCTGTATTTATACTGAGATTAAATGACACACAGGTGGGCTCTATTTACTAATTAGGTGACTTCTGAAGGCAATTGGTTCCTCTAGATTGTAGTTAGGGGTATCAGAGTAAAGGGGGCGCCATACAAATACCCCTCCCCCCCCCCCACTTTTCACATATTTATTTGTATCATTTATCATTTTCCTTCCACTTCACAATTATGTGTCACTTTTTGTTGGTCCATCACATAAAATCCCAATAAATACATTTACGTTTTTTGGTTGTAACATGAGAAAATGTGGGGAATGTCAAGGGGTATGAATACTTTTTCAAGGCACTGTAGGTAAAGGAAGGTGACACTTTGACAAATGTTGTAGAAAAGAATCCAAATAGACCAACAGACAACGACGTCTTCAGATTTGTGTCCATTCTCCTTCCAATAAAGGAAAGGGACGTGTTTGATAAATGTAGGATTTCAGGAGAGTTCGCCGATCGTAGAACTGCCGCTGTAATTCAGATGAACTCCTCTTAGATTTTCGCTATTTACAAAGTGGTCTAAATGCTAATTTCATAACATGTCCGGTGTGATTTACGCCGAGTGAAGAGATAACCCATAATCCACGGAGGCAGCAGGAGCCATGGACTCGACAACGGACAGCGGAGGATTCACCAAGCAGAACCAGAACTGACAGCTCTGCTGCCCACTGCACTGCGCTGCTCCGCTGGGTCCCAGACATTCTTCTCTGTCCACATTGCACTAAAAAATGAAAACAGACAAGAAAGGTTTCCATTCTGCAACCGTTCTTCCCCGAGATGTCTGAGAGTCTGAGCCCCCATACACGCGGTCAGAGATTCCGACGGAATGTGTCCGATCGGACCGTGTTGTCGGATATTCCAACTGTGTGTGTGGTCTCCATCGGACTCTTTCCATCGGAATATCCGACGGACCAAGTTTTCCAACTTGCCGGTAAAATTTTCAGACAAAATGCTCCTATCGGACATACTCCGATCATGTGTAGCCTACTCCGACTGACAAAGTGCCACGCATGCTCAGATCAAATTCCTAGACCAAAGCTATTGGCTACTAGCCTGAATGTAGTCCCGTCCTAACGAAATTACCTCATCACGTTCCGAACGATCGGATTTTCCGACAACTTCGTCCGACCCGTGTGTATGCAACAGTTTCGGACAAAATCCGTCTGACAAAATCCGACGGATTTGGTTGTCAGAATGTCTGACCCGTGTGTACAGGGGGCTTACTGCAAAGGAGACAAGTTACAACCTACAGTCACATTATGTCCGGAAACACCGACCCATCAACTGCGGCCCTTTGCTTGCTTCTACCTAGCCCTTGGGGAACTATTCCACCTACTGTCAGCAACAGTGCACCACTATTCCTCTCACCGACACCAACAATGGGGCACTATTCCTCCCACTGACACCAACGATGGGGCACTATTCCTCCCACTGACACCAACAATGGAGCACTATTCCTCCCACTGATACCAATGATGGGGCACTATTCCTTCCACTGACACCAATGATGGGACACTATTCCCCCCCACTGACACCAATGATGGGGCACTATTCCTTCCACTGACACCAATGATGGGACACTATTCCTCCCACTGATACCAATGATGGGACACTATTCCTCCCACTGACACCAATGATGGGGCACTATTCCTCCCACTGACACCAACGATGGGGCACTATTCCTCCCACTGATACCAATGATGGGGCACTATTCCTTCCACTGACACCAATGATGGGACACTATTCATCCCACTGACACCAATGATGGGGCACTATTCCTCCCACTGACACCAATGATGGGACACTATTCCTCTCACCGACACCAATGATGGGGCACTATTCCTCCCACTGACACCAATGATGGGACACTATTCCTCTCACCGACACCAATGATGGGGCACTATTCCTCCCACTGACACCAATGATGGGACACTATTCCTCTCACCGACACCAATGATGGGGCACTATTCCTCCCACTGACACCAACGATGGGGCACTATTCCTCCCACTGATACCAATGATGGGGCACTATTCCTTCCACTGACACCAATGATGGGGCACTATTCCTTCCACTGACACCAATGATGGGGCACTATTCCTCCAACTGACACCAATGATGGGACACTATTCCCCCCACTGACACCAATGATAGGACACTATTCCTCCCACTGACACCAATGATAGGACACTATTCCTCCCACTGACACCAATGATGGGGCACTATTCCTCCAACTGACACCAATGATGGGACACTATTCCCCCCACTGACACCAATGATGGGGCACTATTCCTCCCACTGACACCAACGGTGGGGCACTATTCCTCCCACTGATACCAATGATGGGGCACTATTCCTCCCACTGATACCAATGATGGGGCACTATTCCTCCAACTGATACCAATGATGGGGCACTATTCCAGCCACTGACACAAATTATGAGACACTATTCCTCCCACTGACACCAATGATTGGGGCACTATTCCTCCCACTGACACCAATGATGGGGCACTATTCCTCCCACTGACCCCCAACAATGGAGCACTATTCCTCCCACTGATACCAATGATGGGGCACTATTCCTCCCACTGACACCAATGATGGGGCACTATTCCTCCCACTGACACCAATGATGGGGCACTATTCCTCCAACTGACACCAATGATGGGGCACTATTCCTCCCACTGACACCAATGATAGGACACTATTCCTCCCACTGACACCAATGATGGGACACTATTCCTCCCACTGACACCAATGATGGGGCACTATTCCTCCCACTGACACCAACGATGGGGCACTATTCCTCCCACTGATACCAATGATGGGACACTATTCCCCCCCACTAACACCAATGATAGGACACTATTCCTCCCACTGACACCAACGATGGGGCACTATTCCTCCCACTGATACCAATGATGGGACACTATTCCCCCCACTGACACCAATGATAGGACACTATTCCTCCCACTGACACCAACGATGGGGCACTATTCCTCCCACTGATACCAATGATGGGGCACTATTCCCCCCACTGACACCAATGATAGGACACTATTCCTCCCACTGACACCAACGATGGGGCACTATTCCTCCCACTGATACCAATGATGGGACACTATTCCCCCCCCACTAACACCAATGATGGGGCACTATTCCTTCCACTGACACCAATGATGGGGCACTATTCCTCCCACTGACACCAATGATGGGACACTATTCCTCTCACCGACACCAATGATGGGGCACTATTCCTCCCACTGACACCAATGATGGGACACTATTCCTCTCACCGACACCAATGATGGGGCACTATTCCTCCCACTGACACCAATGATGGGACACTATTCCTCTCACCGACACCAATGATGGGGCACTATTCCTCCCACTGACACCAACGATGGGGCACTATTCCTCCCACTGATACCAATGATGGGGCACTATTCCTTCCACTGACACCAATGATGGGGCACTATTCCTTCCACTGACACCAATGATGGGGCACTATTCCTCCAACTGACACCAATGATGGGGCACTATTCCTCCCACTGACACCAATGATGGGGCACTATTCCCCCCACTGACACCAATGATAGGACACTATTCCTCCCACTGACACCAATGATAGGACACTATTCCTCCCACTGACACCAATGATGGGGCACTATTCCTCCAACTGACACCAATGATGGGACACTATTCCCCCCACTGACACCAATGATGGGGCACTATTCCTCCCACTGACACCAACGGTGGGGCACTATTCCTCCCACTGATACCAATGATGGGGCACTATTCCTCCCACTGATACCAATGATGGGGCACTATTCCTCCAACTGATACCAATGATGGGGCACTATTCCAGCCACTGACACAAATTATGAGACACTATTCCTCCCACTGACACCAATGATGGGGCACTATTCCTCCCACTGACACCAATGATGGGGCACTATTCCTCCCACTGACCCCCAACAATGGAGCACTATTCCTCCCACTGATACCAATGATGGGGCACTATTCCTCCCACTGACACCAATGATGGGGCACTATTCCTCCCACTGACACCAATGATGGGGCACTATTCCTCCAACTGACACCAATGATGGGGCACTATTCCTCCCACTGACACCAATGATAGGACACTATTCCTCCCACTGACACCAATGATGGGGCACTATTCCTCCCACTGACACCAATGATGGGGCACTATTCCTCCCACTGACACCAACGATGGGGCACTATTCCTCCCACTGATACCAATGATGGGACACTATTCCCCCCCACTAACACCAATGATAGGACACTATTCCTCCCACTGACACCAACGATGGGGCACTATTCCTCCCACTGATACCAATGATGGGACACTATTCCCCCCACTGACACCAATGATAGGACACTATTCCTCCCACTGACACCAACGATGGGGCACTATTCCTCCCACTGATACCAATGATGGGGCACTATTCCCCCCACTGACACCAATGATAGGACACTATTCCTCCCACTGACACCAACGATGGGGCACTATTCCTCCCACTGATACCAATGATGGGACACTATTCCCCCCCACTAACACCAATGATGGGGCACTATTCCTTCCACTGACACCAATGATGGGGCACTATTCCTCCCACTGACACCAATGATGGGACACTATTCCTCTCACCGACACCAATGATGGGGCACTATTCCTCCCACTGACACCAATGATGGGACACTATTCCTCTCACCGACACCAATGATGGGGCACTATTCCTCCCACTGACACCAATGATGGGACACTATTCCTCTCACCGACACCAATGATGGGGCACTATTCCTCCCACTGACACCAACGATGGGGCACTATTCCTCCCACTGATACCAATGATGGGGCACTATTCCTTCCACTGACACCAATGATGGGGCACTATTCCTTCCACTGACACCAATGATGGGGCACTATTCCTCCAACTGACACCAATGATGGGACACTATTCCCCCCACTGACACCAATGATAGGGCACTATTCCTCCCACTGATACCAATGATGGGGCACTATTCCTTCCACTGATACCAATGATGGGGCACTATTCCTTCCACTGACACCAATGATGGGGCACTATTCCTTCCACTGACACCAATGATAGGGCACTATTCCTCCCACTGATACCAATGATGGGGCACTATTCCTCCCACTGATACCAATGATGGGACACTATTCCTTCCACTGACACCAATGATAGGGCACTATTCCTTCCACTGACACCAATGATAGGGCACTATTCCTCCCACTGATACCAATGATGGGGCACTATTCCTCCAACTGACACCAATGATGGGACACTATTCCCCCCACTGACACCAATGATAGGGCACTATTCCTCCCACTGATACCAATGATGGGGCACTATTCCTTCCACTGATACCAATGATGGGGCACTATTCCTTCCACTGACACCAATGATGGGGCACTATTCCTTCCACTGACACCAATGATAGGGCACTATTCCTCCCACTGATACCAATGATAGGGCACTATTCCTCCCACTGATACCAATGATGGGGCACTATTCCTCCAACTGACACCAATGATGGGACACTATTCCCCCCACTGACACCAATGATAGGGCACTATTCCTCCCACTGATACCAATGATGGGGCACTATTCCTTCCACTGATACCAATGATGGGGCACTATTCCTTCCACTGACACCAATGATGGGGCACTATTCCTTCCACTGACACCAATGATAGGGCACTATTCCTCCCACTGATACCAATGATGGGGCACTATTCCTTCCACTGATACCAATGATGGGGCACTATTCCTTCCACTGACACCAACGATGGGGCACTATTCCTCCCACTGATACCAATGATGGGGCACTATTCCTTCCACTGACACCAATGATGGGGCACTATTCCTTCCACTGACACCAATGATGGGGCACTATTCCTCCAACTGACACCAATGATGGGGCACTATTCCTCCCACTGACACCAATGATAGGACACTATTCCTCCCACTGACACCAATGATGGGGCACTATTCCTCCAACTGACACCAATGATGGGACACTATTCCCCCCACTGACACCAATGATGGGGCACTATTCCTCCCACTGACACCAACGGTGGGGCACTATTCCTCCCACTGATACCAATGATGGGGCACTATTCCTCCCACTGATACCAATGATGGGGCACTATTCCTCCAACTGATACCAATGATGGGGCACTATTCCAGCCACTGACACAAATTATGAGACACTATTCCTCCCACTGACACCAATGATTGGGGCACTATTCCTCCCACTGACACCAATGATGGGGCACTATTCCTCCCACTGACCCCCAACAATGGAGCACTATTCCTCCCACTGATACCAATGATGGGGCACTATTCCTCCCACTGACACCAATGATGGGGCACTATTCCTCCCACTGACACCAATGATGGGGCACTATTCCTCCAACTGACACCAATGATGGGGCACTATTCCTCCCACTGACACCAATGATAGGACACTATTCCTCCCACTGACACCAATGATGGGGCACTATTCCTCCCACTGACACCAATGATGGGGCACTATTCCTCCCACTGATACCAATGATGGGGCACTATTCCCCCCACTGACACCAATGATAGGACACTATTCCTCCCACTGATACCAATGATGGGGCACTATTCCTCCCACTGACACCAATGATAGGACACTATTCCTCCCACTGATACCAATGATGGGGCACTATTCCCCCTACTGACACCAATGATGGGGCACTATTCCTCCCACTGACACCAATGATGAGGCACTATTCCTCCCACTGACACCAATGATGGGGCACTATTCCTCCCACTGACACCAATGATGGGGCACTATTCCTCCCACTGACACCAATGATGGGGCACTATTCCTCCCACTGACACCAATGATGGGGCACTATTCCTCCCACTGACACCAATGATGGGGCACTATTCCAGCCACTGACACAAATGATGAGACACTATTCCTCCCACTGACACCAATGATGGGACACTATTCCTCCCACTGACACCAATGATGGGGCACTATTCCTCCCACTGATACCAATGATGGGGCACTATTCCCCCTACTGACACCAATGATGGGGCACTATTCCTCCCACTGATACCAATGATGGGGCAATATTCCTCCCACTGACACCAATGATGGGGCATTATTCCTCCCACTGACACCAATGATGGGGCACTATTCCTCCCACTGATACCAATGATGGGGCACTATTCCCCCCACTGATACCAATGATGGGGCACTATTCCTCCCACTGACACCAATGATGGGGCACTATTCCTCCCACTGATACCAATGATGGGGCAATATTCCTCCCACTGACACCAATGATGGGGCATTATTCCTCCCACTGACACCAATGATGGGGCACGATTCCTCCCACTAACACCAATGATGGGACACTATTCCCCCCACTGACACCAATGATGGGGCACTATTCCTCCCACTGACACCAACGGTGGGGCACTATTCCTCCCACTGATACCAATGATGGGGCACTATTCCTCCCACTGATACCAATGATGGGGCACTATTCCTCCAACTGATACCAATGATGGGGCACTATTCCAGCCACTGACACAAATTATGAGACACTATTCCTCCCACTGACACCAATGATTGGGGCACTATTCCTCCCACTGACACCAATGATGGGGCACTATTCCTCCCACTGACCCCCAACAATGGAGCACTATTCCTCCCACTGATACCAATGATGGGGCACTATTCCTCCCACTGACACCAATGATGGGGCACTATTCCTCCCACTGACACCAATGATGGGGCACTATTCCTCCAACTGACACCAATGATGGGGCACTATTCCTCCCACTGACACCAATGATAGGACACTATTCCTCCCACTGACACCAATGATAGGACACTATTCCTCCCACTGATACCAATGATGGGGCACTATTCCTCCCACTGATACCAATGATGGGGCACTATTCCCCCCACTGACACCAATGATAGGACACTATTCCTCCCACTGATACCAATGATGGGGCACTATTCCTCCCACTGACACCAATGATAGGACACTATTCCTCCCACTGATACCAATGATGGGGCACTATTCCCCCTACTGACACCAATGATGGGGCACTATTCCTCCCACTGACACCAATGATGAGGCACTATTCCTCCCACTGACACCAATGATGGGGCACTATTCCTCCCACTGACACCAATGATGGGGCACTATTCCTCCCACTGACACCAATGATGGGGCACTATTCCTCCCACTGACACCAATGATGGGGCACTATTCCTCCCACTGACACCAATGATGGGGCACTATTCCAGCCACTGACACAAATGATGAGACACTATTCCTCCCACTGACACCAATGATGGGACACTATTCCTCCCACTGACACCAATGATGGGGCACTATTCCTCCCACTGACACCAATGATGGGGCACTATTCCTCCCACTGACACCAATGATGGGGCACTATTCCTCCCACTGATACCAATGATGGGGCACTATTCCCCCTACTGACACCAATGATGGGGCACTATTCCTCCCACTGACACCAATGATGAGGCACTATTCCTCCCACTGACACCAATGATGGGGCACTATTCCTCCCACTGACACCAATGATGGGGCACTATTCCTCCCACTGACACCAATGATGGGGCACTATTCCTCCCACTGACACCAATGATGGGGCACTATTCCTCCCACTGACACCAATGATGGGGCACTATTCCAGCCACTGACACAAATGATGAGACACTATTCCTCCCACTGACACCAATGATGGGAC
This sequence comes from Lithobates pipiens, assembly GCF_037356315.1. Classification (NCBI taxonomy): domain Eukaryota; kingdom Metazoa; phylum Chordata; class Amphibia; order Anura; family Ranidae; genus Lithobates; species Lithobates pipiens. The sequence continues at coordinate 2,676,172 of NW_027507750.1, read as the reverse complement.
ACTATTCCTCCCACTGACACCAATGATGGGGCACTATTCCTCCCACTGACACCAATGATGGGACACTATTCCTCCCACTGACACCAATGATGGGGCACTATTCCTCCCACTGACACCAATGATGGGGCACTATTCCAGCCACTGACACCAATGATGGGGCACTATTCCTCCCACTGATACCAATGATGGGGCACTATTCCCCCTACTGACACCAATGATGGGGCACTATTCCTCCCACTGATACCAATGATGGGGCAATATTCCTCCCACTGACACCAATGATGGGGCATTATTCCTCCCACTGACACCAATGATGGGGCACGATTCCTCCCACTAACACCAATTATGGGACACTATTCCCCCCACTGATACCAATGATGGGGCACTATTCCTCCCACTGACACCAATGATGGGGCACTATTCCTCCCACTGATACCAATGATGGGGCAATATTCCTCCCACTGACACCAATGATGGGGCATTATTCCTCCCACTGACACCAATGATGGGGCACTATTCCTCCAACTGACACCAATGATGGGACACTATTCCCCCCACTGACACCAATGATGGGGCACTATTCCTCCCACTGACACCAACGGTGGGGCACTATTCCTCCCACTGATACCAATGATGGGGCACTATTCCTCCCACTGATACCAATGATGGGGCACTATTCCTCCAACTGATACCAATGATGGGGCACTATTCCAGCCACTGACACAAATTATGAGACACTATTCCTCCCACTGACACCAATGATTGGGGCACTATTCCTCCCACTGACACCAATGATGGGGCACTATTCCTCCCACTGACCCCCAACAATGGAGCACTATTCCTCCCACTGATACCAATGATGGGGCACTATTCCTCCCACTGACACCAATGATGGGGCACTATTCCTCCCACTGACACCAATGATGGGGCACTATTCCTCCAACTGACACCAATGATGGGGCACTATTCCTCCCACTGACACCAATGATAGGACACTATTCCTCCCACTGACACCAATGATGGGGCACTATTCCTCCCACTGACACCAATAATGGGGCACTATTCCTCCCACTGACACCAACGATGGGGCACTATTCCTCCCACTGATACCAATGATGGGACACTATTCCCCCCCACTAACACCAATGATAGGACACTATTCCTCCCACTGACACCAACGATGGGGCACTATTCCTCCCACTGATACCAATGATGGGACACTATTCCCCCCACTGACACCAATGATAGGACACTATTCCTCCCACTGACACCAACGATGGGGCACTATTCCTCCCACTGATACCAATGATGGGGCACTATTCCCCCCACTGACACCAATGATAGGACACTATTCCTCCCACTGACACCAACGATGGGGCACTATTCCTCCCACTGATACCAATGATGGGACACTATTCCCCCCCACTAACACCAATGATGGGGCACTATTCCTTCCACTGACACCAATGATGGGGCACTATTCCTCCCACTGACACCAATGATGGGACACTATTCCTCTCACCGACACCAATGATGGGGCACTATTCCTCCCACTGACACCAATGATGGGACACTATTCCTCTCACCGACACCAATGATGGGGCACTATTCCTCCCACTGACACCAATGATGGGACACTATTCCTCTCACCGACACCAATGATGGGGCACTATTCCTCCCACTGACACCAACGATGGGGCACTATTCCTCCCACTGATACCAATGATGGGGCACTATTCCTTCCACTGACACCAATGATGGGGCACTATTCCTTCCACTGACACCAATGATGGGGCACTATTCCTCCAACTGACACCAATGATGGGACACTATTCCCCCCACTGACACCAATGATAGGACACTATTCCTCCCACTGACACCAATGATAGGACACTATTCCTCCCACTGACACCAATGATGGGGCACTATTCCTCCAACTGACACCAATGATGGGACACTATTCCCCCCACTGACACCAATGATGGGGCACTATTCCTCCCACTGACACCAACGGTGGGGCACTATTCCTCCCACTGATACCAATGATGGGGCACTATTCCTCCCACTGATACCAATGATGGGGCACTATTCCTCCAACTGATACCAATGATGGGGCACTATTCCAGCCACTGACACAAATTATGAGACACTATTCCTCCCACTGACACCAATGATTGGGGCACTATTCCTCCCACTGACACCAATGATGGGGCACTATTCCTCCCACTGACCCCCAACAATGGAGCACTATTCCTCCCACTGATACCAATGATGGGGCACTATTCCTCCCACTGACACCAATGATGGGGCACTATTCCTCCCACTGACACCAATGATGGGGCACTATTCCTCCAACTGACACCAATGATGGGGCACTATTCCTCCCACTGACACCAATGATAGGACACTATTCCTCCCACTGACACCAATGATGGGGCACTATTCCTCCCACTGACACCAATGATGGGGCACTATTCCTCCCACTGATACCAATGATGGGGCACTATTCCCCCCACTGACACCAATGATAGGACACTATTCCTCCCACTGATACCAATGATGGGGCACTATTCCTCCCACTGACACCAATGATAGGACACTATTCCTCCCACTGATACCAATGATGGGGCACTATTCCCCCTACTGACACCAATGATGGGGCACTATTCCTCCCACTGACACCAATGATGAGGCACTATTCCTCCCACTGACACCAATGATGGGGCACTATTCCTCCCACTGACACCAATGATGGGGCACTATTCCTCCCACTGACACCAATGATGGGGCACTATTCCTCCCACTGACACCAATGATGGGGCACTATTCCTCCCACTGACACCAATGATGGGGCACTATTCCAGCCACTGACACAAATGATGAGACACTATTCCTCCCACTGACACCAATGATGGGACACTATTCCTCCCACTGACACCAATGATGGGGCACTATTCCTCCCACTGATACCAATGATGGGGCACTATTCCCCCTACTGACACCAATGATGGGGCACTATTCCTCCCACTGATACCAATGATGGGGCAATATTCCTCCCACTGACACCAATGATGGGGCATTATTCCTCCCACTGACACCAATGATGGGGCACTATTCCTCCCACTGATACCAATGATGGGGCACTATTCCCCCCACTGATACCAATGATGGGGCACTATTCCTCCCACTGACACCAATGATGGGGCACTATTCCTCCCACTGATACCAATGATGGGGCAATATTCCTCCCACTGACACCAATGATGGGGCATTATTCCTCCCACTGACACCAATGATGGGGCACGATTCCTCCCACTAACACCAATGATGGGACACTATTCCCCCCACTGACACCAATGATGGGGCACTATTCCTCCCACTGACACCAACGGTGGGGCACTATTCCTCCCACTGATACCAATGATGGGGCACTATTCCTCCCACTGATACCAATGATGGGGCACTATTCCTCCAACTGATACCAATGATGGGGCACTATTCCTCCCACTGACACCAATGATTGGGGCACTATTCCTCCCACTGACACCAATGATGGGGCACTATTCCTCCCACTGACCCCCAACAATGGAGCACTATTCCTCCCACTGATACCAATGATGGGGCACTATTCCTCCCACTGACACCAATGATGGGGCACTATTCCTCCCACTGACACCAATGATGGGGCACTATTCCTCCAACTGACACCAATGATGGGGCACTATTCCTCCCACTGACACCAATGATAGGACACTATTCCTCCCACTGACACCAATGATGGGGCACTATTCCTCCCACTGACACCAATGATAGGACACTATTCCTCCCACTGATACCAATGATGGGGCACTATTCCTCCCACTGATACCAATGATGGGGCACTATTCCCCCCACTGACACCAATGATAGGACACTATTCCTCCCACTGATACCAATGATGGGGCACTATTCCTCCCACTGACACCAATGATAGGACACTATTCCTCCCACTGATACCAATGATGGGGCACTATTCCCCCTACTGACACCAATGATGGGGCACTATTCCTCCCACTGACACCAATGATGAGGCACTATTCCTCCCACTGACACCAATGATGGGGCACTATTCCTCCCACTGACACCAATGATGGGGCACTATTCCTCCCACTGACACCAATGATGGGGCACTATTCCTCCCACTGACACCAATGATGGGGCACTATTCCTCCCACTGACACCAATGATGGGACACTATTCCAGCCACTGACACAAATGATGAGACACTATTCCTCCCACTGACACCAATGATGGGACACTATTCCTCCCACTGACACCAATGATGGGGCACTATTCCTCCCACTGACACCAATGATGGGGCACTATTCCTCCCACTGACACCAATGATGGGGCACTATTCCTCCCACTGATACCAATGATGGGGCACTATTCCCCCTACTGACACCAATGATGGGGCACTATTCCTCCCACTGACACCAATGATGAGGCACTATTCCTCCCACTGACACCAATGATGGGGCACTATTCCTCCCACTGACACCAATGATGGGGCACTATTCCTCCCACTGACACCAATGATGGGGCACTATTCCTCCCACTGACACCAATGATGGGGCACTATTCCTCCCACTGACACCAATGATGGGGCACTATTCCAGCCACTGACACAAATGATGAGACACTATTCCTCCCACTGACACCAATGATGGGACACTATTCCTCCCACTGACACCAATGATGGGGCACTATTCCTCCCACTGACACCAATGATGGGACACTATTCCTCCCACTGACACCAATGATGGGGCACTATTCCTCCCACTGACACCAATGATGGGGCACTATTCCAGCCACTGACACCAATGATGGGGCACTATTCCTCCCACTGATACCAATGATGGGGCACTATTCCCCCTACTGACACCAATGATGGGGCACTATTCCTCCCACTGATACCAATGATGGGGCAATATTCCTCCCACTGACACCAATGATGGGGCATTATTCCTCCCACTGACACCAATGATGGGGCACGATTCCTCCCACTAACACCAATTATGGGACACTATTCCCCCCACTGATACCAATGATGGGGCACTATTCCTCCCACTGACACCAATGATGGGGCACTATTCCTCCCACTGATACCAATGATGGGGCAATATTCCTCCCACTGACACCAATGATGGGGCATTATTCCTCCCACTGACACCAATGATGGGGCACGATTCCTCCCACTAACACCAATTATGGGACACTATTCCCCCCACTGATACCAATGATGGGGCACACTCTTAAAGGGAGTGCTCCTAATCTCAGCTGGTTACCAGTATAAAAGACACCTGTCCACAGAGGCAACCAATCAGATTCCAATCTCTCCACCATGGCCAAGACCAAAGATCTGTCCAAGGATGTCTGGGACAAGATTGTAGACCTACACAAGGATGGAATGGGCTACAACAATGGTTCTCAACCCTGTCCTCACCTACCCCCAACAGGCCATGTTTTGGGAATTTCTCTTTAGATAAAATAGCTCTCCAAAATACTAAGCCACTGACTCTGATTTAACGCCTCTGTGCAAGATAAAGGAAAACCTGCAAACATGGCCTGTTGTGGGTACTTGGGGACATGGTTGAGAACCACTGGCCTACAAGACCATCGCCAAGCAGCTTGGTGAGAGGTGACAACAGTTGGTGGATTATTATTCACAAATGGAAGAAACACAAAATAACGATGGATCTCCTCGGTCTGGGGCTCCATGGAAGATCTCACCTCGTGGAGGATCAATGATCAGGAGAACGGTGAGGAATCCGCCCAGAACTACACGGGAGACTCTTCTCCATGATCTCCGCTGGGACCATAGTCACCAAGAGAACAATCGGTAACACACTACACCGCGAGGGACTGAAATCCTGCAGCCCCCGCAAGGTCCCCCCGCTCAGGAAATCACATGTACAGGTCCCCCCGCTCAGGAAATCACATGTACAGGTCCCCCCGCTCAGGAAATCACATGTACAGATCCCCCCGCTCAGGAAATCACATGTACAGGTCCCCCCGCTCAGGAAATCACATGTACAGATCCCCCCGCTCAGGAAATCACATGGACAGGTCCCCCCGCTCAGGAAATCACATGTACAGGTCCCCCCGCTCAGGAAATCACATGTACAGGTCCCCCCGCTCAGGAAATCACATGTACAGGTCCCCCCGCTCAGGAAATCACATGTACAGGTCCCCCCGCTCAGGAAATCACATGTACAGGTCCGTCTGAAGATCACTAATGAACATCGAATGATTCCGAGGAGAACCGGAGGAGGTTCTCAGTGTGTGAGGTAGAGCTGCAACTAACGATTAATTTGTCTGTCGACTAATCTATCGATTATTTCTTCGATTAGTCAACGACTATCCGATTATTTTTTTTATTTTTATTTTTTAATGAATCTAGTGTTTTTTTTTTTGATTAGCTAATTCATCCTTTGGATAACCTTGAGAGTATTGTATGGCAGAGTATTGGCGGGCATTGCATTGCAGGGCAGAGTATTGGCGGGCATTGCATTGCAGGGCAGAGTATTGGCGGGCATTGCATTGCAGGGCAGAGTATTGGCCGGCATTGCATTGCAGGGCAGAGTATTGGCGGGCATTACATTGCAGGGCAGGGCATTGCAGGGCAGAGTATTGGCGGGCATTGCAGGGCAGGGCATTGCATTGCAGGGCATTGCATGGCAGGGCATTGCATTGCAGGGCATTGCATGGCAGGGCAGGGCATTGCATGGCAGGGCAGAGTATTGGCGGGCATTACATTGCAGGGCAGGGCATTGCAGGGCAGAGTATTGGCGGGCATTGCAGGGCAGGGCATTGCATTGCAGGGCATTGCATGGCAGGGCATTGCATTGCAGGGCATTGCAGGGCAGGGCAGGGCATTGCAGGGCAGGGCATGGTAGAGTTTTGCAGGGCAGGGCAGAGTATTGGCGGGCAGGGCATTGTAGGGCAGGGCATTGTAGGGCAGGGCATTGCAGGGCAGGGCATTGCAGGGCAGTGCATTGCAGGGCAGGGCATTGCAGGGCAGAGCATTGCAGGGCAGGGCAGAGCATTGCAGGGCAGGGCAGAGTATTGCAGGGCAGGGCAGAGTATAGCATAGCATAGCATAGCATAGTATTGCAGAGCAGGGCAGAGTATAGTATAGTATTGCAGGGCAGAGTATAGCAGGGTATAGCAGGTTATAGCAGGGCAGGGCATAGCAGGGCAGGGCATAGCAGGGCAGAGCAGAGTATAGCAGGGCAGAGCAGAGTATAGCAGAGTAGAGTATGGCAGGGCAGAGTAGAGTATGGCAGGGCAGGGCAGGGTAGAGTATGGCAGGGCAGGGTAGAGTATGGCAGGGCAGGGTAGAGTATGGCAGGGCAGGGTAGGGTATGGCAGGGCAGTGCAGGGTAGGGTATGGCAGGGCAGGGTAGGGTATGGCAGGGCAGGGCAGGGTAGGGTATGGCAGGGCAGGGTAGAGTATGGCAGGGCAGGGTAGGGTATGGCAGGGCAGGGTAGGGTATGGCAGGGCAGGGTAGGGTATGGCAGGGCAGGGTATGGCAGGGCAGGGTATGGCAGGGCAGGGTATGGCAGGGTATGGCAGGGCAGGGCAGGGTATGGCAGGGCAGGGTAGGGTAGGGTATGGCAGGGCAGGGCAGAGTATAGCATGGCATGGCAGGGCAGAGTACAGCATGGCATGGCAGGGCAGAGTATAGCATGGCATGGCAGGGCAGAGTAGAGCATGGCATGGCAGGGCAGAGTAGAGCATGGCATGGCAGGGCAGAGTAGAGCATGGCATGGCAGGGCAGGGCAGAGTAGAGCATGGCATGGCAGGGCAGAGTAGAGCATGGCATGGTAGGGCAGGGAAGAGTATTGCATGGCATGGTAGGGCAGGGCAGAGTAGAGCATGGCATGGTAGGGCAGGGCAGAGTATTGCATTGGCAGGGTATGGAGGGATGGCTGCATCCATCCGACCTCTCCCCTCCACTGCACAGATCAGTACAGAGAGGGGAGAGAGAAACCGGCGTCATGTCATGACGCCGGTTTGTTCACAAGTGATCGCTCCATCGGAGCGATCACATTGTAAACACCTGGGTGTAGAAAGATGGCCGCCGCTTCGGAGCTAGGCCGAAGCCGCGGCCTCTCCTAAGGCCGAGACCGCGGATCGCGGCATGTGCGCACGGATCGGTGACGATCCGTTGCACCCCTAGGGACGGCGGCACGGAGGGGGAGAAGAGAGGGGGACGGCGGCACGGAGGGGAGAAGAGAGGGGGACGGAGGCACGGAGGGGAGCGGTAAATGCTAAGCACTGCCCCCACTGTGACGCATCGACGCCCTGCACGCACGTCGACGCATTTTCTTAGTCGACGTAGTCGATTACGTTGACGCGTCGTGGCAGCTCTAGTGTGAGGAAGTGTTGTGATCAGATGAGACCAAAATCAAGCTCTTTGGCATCATCTCAACTTGCCGTGTTTGGAGGTGGAGAAGGAATGCTGCCGATGACCCCAAGAACACCATCCCCCCACCATCATACATAGAGGTCCTATGACCCCAAGAACACCATCCCCCACTGTCATTCATGGAGGTCCTATGACCCCAAGAACACCATCCCCCCACCATTATACATAGAGGTCCTATGACCCCAAGAACACCATCCCCCACCGTCATTCATGGAGGTCCTATGACCCCAAGAACACCATCCCCCACCATTATACATAGAGGTCCTATGACCCCAAGAACACCATCCCCCACCATTATACATAGAGGTCCTATGACCCCAAGAACACCATCCCCCCACCATTATACATAGAGGTCCTATGACCCCAAGAACACCATCCCCCACTGTCATACATGGAGGTCCTATGACCCCAAGAACACCATCCCCCACCATTATACATAGAGGTCCTATGACCCCAAGAACACCATCCCCCACCATTATACATAGAGGTCCTATGACCCCAAGAACACCATCCCCCCACCATTATACATAGAGGTCCTATGACCCCAAGAACACCATCCCCCACCGTCATACATGGAGGTGGAAACATTAATCTTTGGGGTGTTTTTCTCTTAAGGTTACAGGACAACTTCACTGCATCAAAGAGACGATGGACGGGGCCACGTACCATCAAATCTTGGGTGAGAACCTCCTTCCCTCAGCCAGGGCATTGAAAATGGGTCATGGATGGGTCTTCCAGCATAACAATGACCCAAATCACACGGCCAAGGCAACAAAGGAGTGGCTCAAGAAGAGGCACATTAAGGTCCTGGAGTGGCCTAGCCACTCTCCAGACCTTAATCCCATAGAAGATATGTGGAGGGAGCTGAAGGTTCGAGTCACCAAACGTCAGCCTGGAAACCTCAAAGCGGAGTTCCACCTATTTAAAAGTCAGCAGCTACAAAAAGTGTAGCTGCTGACTTTTTAATAATCAGACACTCCCCTGTCCCACAGTCCAGCGATGCGACCACAGGAAGCCCTACTCCTCCCCTCCTCCTCTCCGCAGTGCCAGCATTCTAACCATAGGCACCCGGCTGTGCACATGCGCGAGCCGCGCTGCTCGCTATGAATGGCCAGGCAATCTTCTGGGTCCTGTGACGTGTCCCAGAAGATTGCAGGGCAGGAGGGGGGAGAGGTGATCTTCCTTCCGGCGCCATGGCGTCAGGGGGGGAAGTGGGAGCTGGGTACCTCTAAAAACAGGGTACCTGCCCCCCCCCCCCAAAAAAAAAAAAAAAAAAGAGAGACATGCCAAATGTTGCATCTCAGGGGGTCACCAACACTTAAAGTGCAAGTTCAATTTTTGGGTGGGACTCCGCTTTAATGACTCGGAGAGGATCTGCAAAGAGGACAAAACCTGTGTGCGAACCTGGAGGCCAACTCCAAGGAACATCTGACCTCCGTGATCGCCAACAAGGGTTTCTCCCCCAACTGCTAAGTCCTGCTTTGTGAAGGGGTTCAAAGGCTTATTTCACTCATTAAAATGCAAATTCATTTATAACTGTTTTTGAAATGCGTTTTTCTGGGTGTTTTTGTTCTCTCACTGTTATAATAAACCGACCAATAAAATTATAGACCGATCGTTTCTTGGTACAAAATCAGCAGCCAATCGAAATACTTTTTTCCCCTACTGAATGCTGCGCTGTCTGCGGATCCTTTCTTGGCATTTTCCTTATTCATTTTATTTCATGATTCTTATTGCAAAATAATGGTGTCATATAAGGGAGGGGGAGGGGGGCGGGGTGACCAGCTGGAGGTGTCATATGCTACTGCCTTGGCCTATGGATATTGGGGGGCACCGCGCCCCCCCCCCCCCCCGCTGTACCTCCCTCTGCAGTCTCCCGGCACTAGTTGTCAGCCTATAAAGGTGTATGGGGAGTTCCCCCAACACATGAAAAATTGCATACACATGCATCCTGGTATCTTATGAATATGCATGCATGTCTGTCAGCAGAACATTCCGGCTCTGGGAAAACAATAACTTCTCCGCTAAGCAAACAAAATTCATTCATTTAATAAATAACCGACATCTTGATAGTCGGCCGCGCGAAGCCGCGCCGCCTCCCCGGTGTCTCACGGCACGCCGCAGCGCTGTAGGGACTTGTTTCTTTTCCCCCAAAGTCTTGCCACGATTTTAAATGATACCTTGTGGGTGCAAAATGTTACTTCCTACGTTCCCGAGCGACCATAGGAAGGGAAGAATAAACACAGAAACCACGTTCAGACTATAGGCTGCTTCACAATTGTAGGCATGTCATAGCACCAGAAGGGGCCAACTTTCCAGCAAGTCTTTGGAGGCAACCAGACTATACCTACACGGTGGTTCCTTTCTCAATGTGGCACCCGGGGGCACATGCCCACCCTGCCCACCACCCCGTTAGTTTTAGCATTTTATAGTAAGCACAGTTTATTATGCTTCAGTTACGAAAAGGACACAGGAGCAATCAGTAGCGATCAAAAGGAAGGGGCCGGTAAATTATATATTTACCAGCTGCTCCCCTCGCTCTCCATCCTGGCACATCCCCTGGAGAGGAGGGGGGGGGGCAGGGAGCAAAAAGAAATGGAACCTGGACAGGAGGGGAAGCGGGGACAGCATTTAGTAGAACTGATCCCCTGGATTTATCTCTGGTGGCAGTTGAATGCTGGTGGGAGGAAGACGTGGAGAAGCTGACCAGCTGCAAGAGGAAAATACAGCCAATTGGTTCCAGTAAATGCTGCCCCGCCTGTCCCTCCTGTCGGGGTATGACAGGGTGGCTGTCCGGGCCAACTGGAGAATGAAGACACCGCGGAATCCCTCTCAATGCAGCACCCGGGGCACATTCCCCATCTGCCCCCCCCCCCCCCACCCAAGTTTCGGCATTGTCTACTGGTGTATGGTCAACTTAAAGTGTTACTGAAGCCAGTAATATGAAAATAGTTCATTCGCCACCCCCCCCCCCCCCCAGTGCCCACAGCTTATCATTTTTTTTAAATTTAAATACTGACACTATATACCTTTTTGGCTGATCTGTATACCCTGGCCATGTAATAAACTGTAATAAGAAAGAGGGGAAAGAAGAAGGTGGCTCCCAGCCCTCCATGGCTTACATGAGAGCCATTCGTTTTCTCTGCATGCAATTCACTGGTGAACCGTTCAATCAACTGTAGCCCGGCATGCACAGCGCAGGCATCACGCCGCCACCAATGACCCATTTGGGATTTCATTCTCACTGTATAATAATTATGTAGCCTGGCTTATAAGAAAGAGGGTGCAAAGGCCATCACAATACCCCTGTACCCGACAATGACAATTCCACCATTCCCTATGAGCTGATCCCACCATTCCTTAGGAGCTGATCCCACCATTCCTTGGGAGCTGATCCCACCATTCCTTGGGAGCTGATCCCACCATTCCTTAGGAGCTGATCCCACCATTCCTTGGGAGCTGATCCAACCATTCCTTAGAAGCTGATCCCACTTTTCCTAAGGAGCTGATCCAACGATTCCTTGGGTGCTCTCCCTGTGTACTGATCCCTCTATTCCTTAGAGACCTAATCAAACTATTTCTTAGGAGCTGATCCCACTAAACCTTAGACAGACCCACCATTCATTAGGTTCTGATCCCACCATTCCTTAGGAGCTGATCCAACCATTCCTTAAGGGCTGATCCAACCATTCCTTAGGAGCCAATACCACCATTCCCTAGGGAGCCGATCCAACCATTCCTTAGAAGCTGATCCCACAAACCCTAGCAGATGATTTATTCAGGAGATAATCCAACTAATCCTTGGGTTCACCTTTTGTGATGCTGATCCCCCTATTCCTTAGGGACCATATTCCACTATTCCTTAGGAGCTGACCCCACCATTCCTTAGGAGTTAATCCCACTATTCCTTAGGAGCTGATACAACCATTTCTTAAGGGCTGATCAAACTATTCATTAGGAGCTGATCCAACCATTCCTTAGGAGCTGATCCCACCATTCCTTAGGAGCTGATCCCACCATTCCTTGGGAGCTGATCCCACCATTCCTTGGGAGCTGATCCCACCATTCCCTAGGTAGCTGATCCAACCATTCCTTAGAAGCTGATCCCACTTTTCCTAAGGAGCTGATCCAACGATTCCTTGGGTGCTCTCCCTGTGTATTGATCCCTCTATTCCTTAGAGACCTAATCAAACTATTTATTAGGAGCTGATCCCACTAAATCTTAGACAGACCCACCATTCATTAGGTTCTGATCCCACCATTCCTTAGGAGCTGATCCAACCATTCCTTAAGGGCTGATCCAACCATTCCTTAGGAGTTAATCCCACTATTCCTTAGGAGCTGATACAACCATTTCTTAAGGGCTGATCAAACTATTCCTTAGGAGCTGATCCAACCATTCCTTAGGAGCTGATCCCACCATTCCTTAGGAGCTGATCCCACCATTCCTTAGGAGCTGATCCAACCATTTCTTAAGGGCTGATTGAACTATTTCTTAGGAGCTGATCCCACCATTCCATAGGAGCTGATCCAACCACTCCTTAAGGACTGGTCCAACCATTCTTTAGAAGCTGATCTCACAAACCCTCGGAGATAAGCTAACTAATCATTGGATTCACCTTCTGTGTGCTGATCCCTCTATTCCTTAGGGACCATATTCCACTATTCCTTAGGAATTGACCCCACAATTGCTTAGGAGCTGATCCCACTACTCCATAGGAGCTGATCCAACAAATCCTTGAGTTCTCCTCTTGTCTGCAGATCTCAAAATTCCTGATCCCAATATCCCTTGTCTGCAGATCTCACTGTTCCTGGTCCCACTATTCCTTGTCTGCAGATCTCACTGTTCCTGGTCCCACTATTCCTTGTCTGCAGATCTCACTGTTCCTGGTCTGCAGATCTCACAATTCCTGATCCCACTATTCCTTGTCTGCAGATCTCACTATTCCTGATCCCACTATTCCTTGTCTGCAGATCTCACTGTTCCTGATCCCACTATTCCTTGTCTGCAGATCTCACTGTTCCTGGTCCCACTATTCCTTGTCTGCAGATCTCACTGTTCCTGATCCCACTATTCCTTGTCTGCAGATCTCACTGTTCCTGGTCTGCAGATCTCACAATTCCTGATCCCACTATTCCTTGTCTGCAGATCTCACTGTTCCTGGTCCCACTATTCCTTGTCTGCAGATCTCACTGTTCCTGGTCCCACTATTCCTTGTCTGCAGATCTCACTGTTCCTGGTCTGCAGATCTCACAATTCCTGATCCCACTATCCCTTGTCTGCAGATCTCACTGTTCCTGATCCCACTATTCCTTGTCTGCAGATCTCACTGTTCCTAATCCCACTATTCCTTGTCTGCAGATCTCACTGTTCCTCATCCCACTATTCCTTGTCTGCAGATCTCACTATTCCTGATCCCACTATTCCTTGTCTGCAGATCTCACTGTTCCTGATCCCACTATTCCTTGTCTGCAGATCTCACTGTTCCTGGTCCCACTATTCCTTGTCTGCAGATCTCACTATTCCTGATCCCACTATTCCTTGTCTGCAGATCTCACTATTCCTGATCCCACTATTCCTTGTCTGCAGATCTCACTATTCCTGATCCCACTATTCCTTGTCTGCAGATCTCACTGTTCCTGATCCCACTATTCCTTGCCTGCAGATCTCACTGTTCCTAATCCCACTATTCCTTGTCTGCAGATCTCACTATTCCTGATCCCACTATTCCTTGTCTGCAGATCTCACTATTCCTGATCCCACTATTCCTTGTCTGCAGATCTCACTATTCCTGATCCCACTATTCCTTGTCTGCAGATCTCACTATTCCTGATCCCACTATTCCTTGTCTGCAGATCTCACAATTCCTGATCCCACTATTCCTTGTCTGCAGATCTCACTGTTCCTGGTCCCACTATTCCTTGTCTGCAGATCTCACTATTCCTGATCCCACTATTCCTTGTCTGCAGATCTCACTGTTCCTGATCCCACTATTCCTTGTCTGCAGATCTCACTGTTCCTGGTCCCACTATTCCTTGTCTGCAGATCTCCCTGTTCCTGGTCCCACTATTCCTTGTCTGCAGATCTCACTATTCCTGATCCCACTATTCCTTGTCTGCAGATCTCACTGTTCCTGGTCCCACTATTCCTTGTCTGCAGATCTCACTATTCCTGATCCCACTATTCCTTTTCTGCAGATCTCACTATTCCTGATCCCACTATTCCTTGTCTGCAGATCTCACTATTCCTGATCCCACTATTCCTTGTCTGCAGATCTCACTATTCCTGATCCCACTATTCCTTGTCTGCAGATCTCACTATTCCTGATCCCACTATTCCTTGTCTGCAGATCTCACTATTCCTGATCCCACTATTCCTTGTCTGCAGATCTCACTGTTCCTGATCCCACTATTCCTTGTCTGCAGATCTCACTGTTCCTGATCCCACTATTCCTTGTCTGCAGATCTCACTATTCCTGATCCCACTATTCCTTGTCTGCAGATCTCACTATTCCTGATCCCACTATTCCTTGTCTGCAGATCTCACTGTTCCTGGTCCCACTATTCCTTGTCTGCAGATCTCACTATTCCTGATCCCACTATTCCTTTTCTGCAGATCTCACTATTCCTGATCCCACTATTCCTTGTCTGCAGATCTCACTATTCCTGATCCCACTATTCCTTGTCTGCAGATCTCACTATTCCTGATCCCACTATTCCTTGTCTGCAGATCTCACTATTCCTGATCCCACTATTCCTTGTCTGCAGATCTCACTATTCCTGATCCCACTATTCCTTGTCTGCAGATCTCACTGTTCCTGATCCCACTATTCCTTGTCTGCAGATCTCACTGTTCCTGATCCCACTATTCCTTGTCTGCAGATCTCACTATTCCTGATCCCACTATTCCTTGTCTGCAGATCTCACTATTCCTGATCCCACTATTCCTTGTCTGCAGATCTCACTATTCCTGATCCCACTATTCCTTGTCTGCAGATCTCACTATTCCTGGTCCCACTATTCCTTGTCTGCAGATCTCACTATTCCTGATCCCACTATTCCTTGTCTGCAGATCTCACTATTCCTGATCCCACTATTCCTTGTCTGCAGATCTCACTATTCCTGGTCCCACTATTCATTAGGAGCTGATCCCTCGGTGCACCTCTGGTGTGGAAGTTCCACTAATCTTAGGTGTTGATCAGCTATATCACTGCAGCAAATCTAATGACACGGATGTGCAATGACCCTGATCCGCCTCCCTATAGAAGAATCCAAGTAATAATTCCATACTGCATCTCTGCATTTTCTTGCAATAGTTTTTTTTTTCATTAATAAGAGTCGCGGTGTCTTCCATCAGCAGTAAGTGCTCATTATATCTCGTTCCATTGCTATCTCTGCAATGTCGGTATAAATTAATTATAAGGCATTGACCCTTTCAGTGCTGGGGGAAGAGGCGCTTTTATACATGGCTGCGAATGGAGGAGTCACAGCTCTTCCTTTCTTCCTTTCTCATATAAAAGCTTTGCTACTTGGCTGTAATGTTTGATTTGTGACAGCTTAATATTAGCTTAATATTCTGCAGGCATAAAGCTAATGTCCCGCGATTCACTCTGTCGCATAGAGATAAAGAGTAAAGACTCCGAAATGAATGGGAAGTGTTTAAAGAAAGGGGTCGTAGCACAGAGAGGACCAGACATGGACCCTTTCCTTCCCGGCACACACCAAAGTCCTCTTTGTCATAGAGACGTGTCACCGTCTCCGCGCGGGCTTCGTCTGATAGGTAGACATGTCTATCGCAAGGTGCAATCTTCAAAACTGAACTCCTGGCAGATATAAAAGTCACAAATGAATTCATTAACACAGAACTCGTTCTATTTATTTTGAATACAAGCAGAGTATAAACCTTGGAGCAGCTTCCTGCAGTCCCTGTACAGCAGGGCTAGAGATATGCAAGGACGAAGCAGCACAAAGAGTCAATCAGTTCAAGTGACAGAGAGACGAGCTCATCCCTGTGCTGCTTCTGCATTCACTGTCCAGTCATGGGTTTTGGGGAGCAGGTCCAAGATGACCTGGGCTCAGAGGAAGTGGGTTAAATGGTGCTGGCCATTGGACTGAGGACATCCAGTGGGGGGGTGGAGGATATTTCGTTTTTTGTTACCTATCTTTTAAAAGAGCCAATTCATTTTTTTATCTTATTTTTGTTCTGCTTTAAAAAGAAATAGACGTGAAATAAGTTTAGATGGAGGGAAAATCTCCTTCCCTGGATGTGTGTATGATGGGGGCCCCGTGAGCTCGTATAAAAAAGGAGGTAAGAAAAGATTTCGGCTTTGCATTTGCAGAAATAGGTTTGCAGCAGCTTCAATCTTTTCAACTGACCAATGGAGGGGTTGTAGATAGAGAAGAGAAGGGGCCTGAGGGCGGAGACTTGGAGGACCCCCTTGGAGGATACGATACAAAACAGAGGTGTACATGTGCAAAGACATAGGCCCGGCACGCCTGCCAGTATCCTGCATGGACGCACCCATTTGCGCAAATTCACCTCGGGAATTGGTGCAAAAAGACCCATTCAAGGAAATAAGCGATGAAAGAGGATTGCTGGATGATCTTCAGCTTGCCCGCGCTCCTTGTTCCTGTATATCCTGCCTTTATCCCGATTTTTCATTACTGACCTATTGGCTGAACTGGATGGACTTGTGTCTTTTTTTCAACCAGACTAATTATAACTATGCCTCTGGACTTCCTCTCTGACTGACCTCTAGTTGTGACCTCAGCTTATTTAAGGACTCTGCTTCTTCTGACCATCCATTTATAATAACTCTGGCTTCCTTCCTGACTACTCTGCTGCTTCTGACCATCCATGTATGACTGGCTTCCTTCCTGACTACTCTGCTGCTTCTGACCACCCATGTATTACTCTGGCTTCCTTCCTAACTACTCTGCTTCTTCTGACCATCCAAGTATGACTCTGGCTCTGATTCCTGACTACTCTGCTTCTTCTGACCATCCAAGTATGACTCTGGCTCTGATTCCTGACTACTCTGCTTATTCTGACCATCCATGTATGACTGGCTTCCTTCCTGACTACTCTGCTTCTTCTGACCACCCATGTATTACTCTGGATTCCTTCCTAACTACTCTGCTTCTTCTGACCATTCATGTATGACTCTGGCTCTGATTCCTGACTACTCTGCTGCTTCTGACCATCCAAGTATGACTCTGGCTCTGATTCCTGACTACTCTGCTTCTTTTGACCATCCATGTATGACTCTGGCTCTGATTCCTGACTACTCTGCTTCTTCTGACCATCCATGTATGACTCTGGCTCTGATTCCTGACTACTCTGCTTCTTCTGACCATCCATGTATGACTCTGGCTCTGATTCCTGACTACTCGGCTTCTACTGACCATCCATGTATGACTCTGGCTCTGATTCCTGACTACTCTGCTTCTTCTGACCATCCATGTATGACTCTGGCTCTGATTTCTGACTATTCTGTTGACCTTCCGTGTATGACTCTGGCTTGGTTCTTGACCATGCTTCTCCAGCTCTGCCTCGCCAGCCTGATCTTGCATCTGCCATGAGTGTCATCACACCATGTGCTCCTGCCTGAGAACCACCCTTCCTGAAGCAGCTTCCAGCAGACCAACAAAAACGGCATCTGTGTTTTTTTGAGCCTTGCACTTCCTGTCATCACCTCCAGGGGTGCTTGGACCTTAGCTGCAGGGTTAGCCCTCTCCTCACCTCAGCCTCCAACCAGGGACATGACAAGAGGAAGAGGAAGGGTTTATGGTGACGTTGAATGAGTTCTTAGCTAGGTAGGAGGAGGACAAGAGGAGAGCGGACCATTGGAGGCCCAGGGAGTTTTTTTTACAGTTTTCTTACAATTTCATGTAAAAATATTCAACATGCTTATTGCCGTGTGTCTTTATTGGAGATGCCCACTCACTTCCTGTCCTGATGGCAACATTTTTTCATTGTATGATTTTCAATATATCTACCTATATACACTATATTACCAAAAGTATTGGGACACCTGCCTTTGCACGCCCATGAACTTTAATGGCATTCCAGTCTTAGTCCGTAGGGTTCAGTATTGAGTTGGCCCACCCTCTGCAGAAGGCCTGTCTCGCAGTCTCCGCTCTAATTCATCCCAAAAATGTTCTATGGGGTTGAGGTCAGGACTCTGTGTAGGTCAGTCAAGCTTCTCCACCCCAAACTCACTCATCTATGTCTTTATGGACCTTGCTTTGTGCACTTGGTCCACATCCTTTGGTGGAGGGGGGATTAGGGTGTGGGGGTTGTTTTCCAGGGGTTGGACTTGGCCCCTTAGTTCCAGTGAAGGGAACACTTAAGACGTCAGCATACCAAGACATTTTGGACAATTCCATTGCTCCCAAATTTGGGGGAAAAGTTTGAGGATGGCCCCTTCCTGTTCCAACATGACTGTTGGAACAGGAAGACATGGATGAGCAACGTCCAAAAAAACATGGATGAGCAAGTTTGGGGTGGAGGAACATGACTGGCCTGCACAGATTCCTGATCTCAATCCCATAGAACACCTTTGGGTTGAATTAGAGCGGAGACTGTGAGCCAGGCCTTCTCGTCCAACATCAGTGCCTGACCTCACAAATGCGCTTCTGGAAGAATGGTCAAACATTCCCATAGACACATCTCCTAAACCTTGTGGACGGCCTTCCCAGAAGAGTTGAAGCTGTTATAGCTGCAAAGGGTGGGACCAACTCAATATTGAACCCTCCGGACTGAGACTGGGATGCCATTAAAGTGCATGTGCGTGTAAAGGCAGGTGTCCCAATACTTTTGGTAATATAGTGTATTTCTGATGGCAACATTGCTCTGGGACAGGAAATGAGGGCACATCTCCACAAAGGAGTCCCAGACAGGAGTAAGACATGAGAGAGGTTGTAACCCTCCTCTAACCCTCCTCTAAAGCTGTGACTTTAAAAACACCATAGAGAGTTATGACTGGAGAAGTACTTTAGGTGTCCATAGATGGTCCCTCCAGATGAGCATCTAATTGATCAAGAAGTTGGGATTTATAGATCGGTTCCTGTCCTCTCTGCAGTCAAGTTACAAACACCAACCTCTTCTTCTGGATCCTCATCGGTTTACTATAAAGTCAACTGTTAGCTACACACTGCTGTATATCATCGGTCAGTTGATGTTGCATATACTGCATACAAGCTATGGCTATAACCTTTTATTGTCGGAGTAAGAAATGGCCCCACTATGATGACAACAATCCTTGGAAAAAAACGTTATTCCAGGTCTGTAACCTGGCAGTCCCATCCCATAGCCACACCCCTTTTACACGTTTTGCCCTGACTGGGCTTTACTGTAGAGATATCAAAGGGCGGCCATTTCTAACATCTGCATTGCTGGCCAAATAGAGTGAGGAAGGACATCACCTGTGGGAACCCCCGACCAAGTAGGAAGAACCAGAGCAAAACTGGTATTCTAGAACTTTCCAATGTTGGCCTCGGGGTTTCAAGTTCTTTTCAAAGACAATAAGGTCAATAAAGTCCTTCCCTGCCTTCAGTCCGTTATCCCTGCAGTCATATACTATTGTGAGGACCAGGATCTGAACCCGGGAACCTCTGGCTGTGTTTGGCATTATCTCTTCTTGCTGAGCCACCTGAGATGCTGGACGGCTCCCTGCCTGATTCTTTAAACAACCTTGTCCTATAACCTGTTTCTCTTGAACCTTGAACTCTTTGCTCCTCCCATTAACTCCCTGCACTTCCTGTTTTCCAGATTATTGTGCTCTCTCTAGCCAATATTTCCCTCTTGTTGCCCCTGCTGCTGTCTGTATCTTTGCTGCCACTCATTACCGACCTTTGAATTTTTACTGACTACACTTTCGCTTGATCCCAACTCGCAACC
The DNA here is from genome assembly GCF_037356315.1 of Lithobates pipiens. Lineage (NCBI taxonomy): Eukaryota > Metazoa > Chordata > Amphibia > Anura > Ranidae > Lithobates > Lithobates pipiens. Next base: position 2,655,796 of record NW_027507750.1, on the reverse strand, counting down.
ACCTGCTACTGACCTTTGGCTTGTTTACTGACTATGCTTCTGCTTGATCCTTATCTATTATATCTGCTACTGGACCCCGGCTTGCTCAAATCCTGGTGGGGCGATCCTGAGGACCGTGACCTGGTACTAACGCAGCAAAATGAATCCCCACCATCAGGAGTTTTGGTGAAAACCGGTTAGTTAGACCTCGGGTGAGTCTGCATTATCCATGAGAGTGACCTGCTTGTGTACTTTTCCTGCTGGTTGGTGGGAGCCTCTCTACTGCTATAGCTACTGGTCTCCGAGCCTGACCCCTGACCCCTGACCTCTGACCGTGACAACTATAGTTGACTGTTATTGGCCCGACTTTTATCTGACCCACCTTTGGATTACCCCTGCTGGTTTATGCCTGCTACCTACCTGACTTGCGGATCTTGGCCTGGACGCTTGACCAAGATTTTGCCTATTGATTCTGTAGGGGCTCAGTGATGGTAGAACGGAAAAGGGTCTTCACCAAACGGTTACCTCAAGCACGGAAGAGCACAATTGTCTACAATGTCTGTGAGCTTCGCTGCCCGCTTGTTGCTCGTCTCTGACCTTGACCCTGCTGGTGTTCCTTACCAAAACCAAGTTGTGACCCGGGTCTGCTCTCGGCTAGTCTGGGTGAAGTTGGGTGGCCCTCATCGCTGTGCTTCTGCTTTCCTGACACCAGAGATCCCAAGTTCAAGTCCATCATTCCAGCTTCCTTTCACTCTAGCAGTCCCTGTCTCAACTTCCAGGGGTGCTTAGTAGGGTTGCCACCTGTCCAGGATTCACCTGGACAGTTCGGGTTCGGAATCATGTGTCCGGGTTTCAGACTGTCTGCAACCCGGACACATTATTTAGACTGGTCTATGGCTTCCCAGCAGGGTTGCTGGCTGCAGTTGTCTAAGCTGAGAGTGTCTGTTACTCTCTTTCACACTCCCCAAAGCCAACACTAACAACCGCCCCCCAAACACATACAGATGGGAGAGGAGAGAGGGCTCGATCTGCACCTCTTCCCCCCCCCCCACCCCTATCCCTCTTTGTCTGCCCACAATCCAATACCTGGCACTGTGCCTCAGAAAAGGGAAATTTGTGCCAGAAATTTGAAGTCCAGCAGCCTCAGATCCAACTGGATGAGAGGCGCTGACTGTCAAGAGGTGAGTGAGCTCACCATCCATCTCACCATCCATCCATCTGTGACTGAAGTCTCCCCCCTTCACTCTCTTGCCTCTGAGTAAGTACACTAAGGAAAATCAGGGTTCTTAGAGCACCCCTTACATCAGAGTTCCCCTTTACACCAGAGGTTACAGTCTTTCCCCTTACATCAGAGTCCTCTCCGTACATCAGAGTCCTCTCCGTACATCAGAGTTCTCAGTGTCCCCCCTTAGATGAGGGTTCCCAGAGCATCCCTTATGTTAGAGTCCCCAAAGTTCTCCCTTACATCAGAGTCTGGAGAGTCCCCCCTTACAGTGAAAGGGAACTCTGCAAGTTCAGATGTAAAGGGAGAACTCTGTGGACTCTGATGTAAAGGGGAACTCTTGTTATTAAAGCGGGATTCCACCCTAAAGTGGAACCTCCGCTGATCGGAACCCTCCCCCCCTCTGGTGTCACAATTGACACCTTTCAGGGGGGAGGGGGGTGGAGATACCTGTCAAAGACAGGTATTTTCACCCATTTCCTGCCCTGCCGCGCTGTCTGCTGGGACACACACGGGTCCCAGTGACAGCGCAGAGATTTCCTATTGCGCGGCGCAGCTCGCGCATGCGCAGTAGGGACCCGGGAAGTGAAGCCGATTCGCTTCACTTCCTGATTCCCTCACCTCGAATGGTGGCGGCAGCAGCCGAGAGCCGAGCGATCGATCGGCCTCGGCTGCCGGCATCGCTGGAACCCGGGACAGGTGAGTGTCCATTTATTAAAAGTCAGCAGCTGTAGTATTTATAGCAGCTGGCTTTTAATATTTTTTTTTTGGGCGGAATCCCTCTTTAACTTCATATCATTAGAAATGTTATTTAGTAGCAAAATATATGTATAGTTTATACTATAAAAAAAAAAGATTGCTGTGCGCCGCTAAAGTGTTCGGGTTTGACTTGAAGAAAAGGTGGCAACCCTAGTGCTTAGACAGGAATCTTCTAGGACAGGGATATGCAATGAGCGGACCTCCAGCTGTTGCAGAACTACAAGTCCCATGGAGGCAGAGCAAGACTCTGACACCCACAAGCATGACACCCAGAGGCAGAGGACATGATGGGACTTGTAGTTTTAGAACAGCTTAGGGTTGCCACCTGTCCAGGATTCACCCGGACAGTTCGGGTTTTGGAATTATGTGTCCGGGTTTCAAACTGCCTGAAACCCGGACACATTATTCAGACTAGGCTATGGCTTCCCAGCAGGGTTGCTGGCTGCAGTTGTCGAAAGCCGAGAGTGTCTGTTACACTCTCTTTCACACTGCACAGAGCCAGCACAACAACCCCCTCCCCAAACACACACACAGACGGGAGAGGAGAGAGGGCTTGATCTGCTCCTCTTCCATCCCACCCCTACCCCTCTGTGTCTGCCCACATTCCAGTCCCTGACACCGTGCCTCAGAAAACGAAAGTGGTAGCCGGAAATTTGAAGTCCAGCAGCCTCAGATACATCTGGATGAGAGGTGCTGACTGCCAAGGAGTGAGTGAGCTCACCATCCATCCCTGTCTGTAACTGAAGTCTCCCCCCTTCTCTCTCCTGCCTCTGAATGAGTACACTAAGGTAATTCAGGGTTCTCAGAGCACCCCTTACATCAGAGTTCCCCTTTACACCAGAGGCCACAGTGTCCCCCCTTACATCAGAGTCCTCTCCATGCATCAGAGTTCTCAGTGTTTCCCCTTAAATCAGGGTTTCCAGAGCATCCCTTATGTTAGAGTCCCCAGAGTTCTCCCTTACATCAGAGTCCGCAGAGTCCCCTCTTACAATGTAAGATAACTCTGCAAGTAGATTCAGATGTAAAAGGGGAACTCTGTGGACTCTGATGTAAAGGGGGATTCTTGTGATTAATTTCATATGATTAGAAATGTTAGTTTATTGTAAAATATATGTATAGTTTATACTATAAAAAAAAAAAAAATTCTATGCACCGCTAAAGTGTTCGGGTTTGACTTGAAGAAAAGGTGGCGACCCTAGAACAGCTGGAGGTCCGCAAATTGCAGACCCCTGCTCTAGGAGGAGACCCTCATCATCTCAAGCTCCTCATACAGGTACGTGACATATAGGGAGGCAATTTGCACATTTGCCAGATTGCCAATCCAGGGCCGAACGATGGCATCTGTAGACGGGCAATCAAAATAACTCTGCGGTTCTACATTCTACTTCTACCTATTTAGCAGATGACGACATTTTCAATCCTCCGCCTGAGACTCGTGGGATTGTGACCGTCTGCTTCATACGTGTAATAGTCTGACACCTCGGAGGTTAATCGCCTTCTCATTACCCCCAGCTGAAAGATCCCACCTATGGGGTATTAAGCCCAGGAGCTCATCTGGCTACGAATAAAAGATCCTGCGGCACGAAGATGCTTCACAAAACAGCTTTTAACCTTCCCGAAACCCCCTCCCCCACCTCCTACTTTATTTTCCGCGGCCGCATCCAGTGAGGTTGGTTTTATTAGCATTAAATTAACTTCAGAAGCTCTTTTATGCAATAATTAGATTTTTTTTTTTTTCTTCTTCTTTTTTTTTTTTTTTTTCTAATCGGGGTTGACTCTTTCCAATTTCTCGCCTTATCTTTACGAGCCCGGCGCTCGTGCATCGCCCTCGCCAAATTGAAGGAACGTTCTTGTGTATGTGTGCCGGTGTTTTTCTAGTTAAAGTTATTGGATTTTTTTTTTTTTTCCTTCGACTCTTTTAATTTGTGTGCCGAGACTGAAAAGGACGGAATCTCTGGAGCAGAAAAGTATAAAGGAGGCGCCGGGTGAGGCGCCGGGTGAAGCGCCGGGTGAAGCGCCGGGTGAAGCGCCGGGTGAAGCGCCGGGTGAAGCAGACAGGAATTTTTTTTTTTTTTCTAATCAGGTGCATTTATTTTACAGAATGTTAAATGGATGGGAGCTGGAGAAGAACATTTGTGGCACGAAACCGATCGCCTGTGTGCGGCAAATTCAACCGCTGCGCGCTCATTGCTTCTCTGCAGTGTGGGGCGTGTTTTGTGTAGAGGTCGTGTTTAACCCCATAATACATATTTGACATATATAAGATATATATATATATATATATATATATATATGGGTGTGTCTATACCGGGCCCTTTCACCCCCTTCCTAGCCCAGGCAAATTTTAAGCTTTCAGCGCTGTCACACTTTGAATGACAATTACGCTCTCATACAACACTGTACACATATGACACTGATAGGCACTAATTGGCGGCACTGATTGGCTGCACTAATGGGCACTGATGAGGTGGTACTTATGGGCGGCACTGATAGGCAGCACTGATGGGCACTGATTGGCTGCACTGATAAGACGGCACTTATAGGCAGCACTGATGGGAACTGATAGGAGGCACTGATGGGAACTAATAGGCGGCACTGATTGGCTCTCATAGGCTGCACTAATGGGCATTGATAGCTGGCACTGATTGGCTGCCCTGATGGGCACACATAAGGTAGCACTTATAGGCAGCACTGATGGGCACTATTAGGCAGCACTGATTGGCACTGATAGGCAGCACTGATAAGGCGGCACTTATAGGTGGCACTGATGGGTACTATTAGGCAGTACTGATTGGCACTGATTGGCGGCACTTATAGGCAGCACTGATGGGAACTGATAGACGGCACTGATTGGCTCTGATAGGCTGCATTGATGGGCACTGATAAGCGGCACTGATGAGCACTGATTGGCTGCACTGACGGGTACTGATAAGGCGACACTGATGGGCACTATTAGGCAGCACCGCTAGGCTGCACTGATGGGCACTGATAGGCACTGATTGGCTGCACTGATGGGCACTAATGAGGTGACACTTATAGCCGGCACCGATGGACATTGATAGGCTGCACTGATGTGCACTGATAGGCGGCACTGATGGACACTAACGAGGTGGCACTTATGGGCACTTATAGGTGGCACTGATGGGCACTGATGGGCACTGATGAGGCTACACTGATTGGCACTGAATAGCTACACTGATGGGCAGTGATAAGCAGCACTGATGGGCACTGATGAGGCTGCACTGATTGCCACTGAAAGATTGCAGTTATGGGGACTGATGGACACTGATTCTAAGTGTGAACAATGTCCTGAGAGCCTTGCGGTTAACGGCTCTCCTTTCCTCCTACAGACACAGAGTGTGAGGAAAGGAATGCTGATAACCAACGAGCCTGTTTACATGTGAACAGCTGTAATTGGCCCTTTACCCCAATCTGTGATTGGCTCTTTACCCCGATCTGTGAGCAGCTGTGATAGGCCCTTCACCCCGGTCTGTGATCAGCTGTGATTGGCCCTTTACCCCTATCTGTGATCAGCTGTGATTGGCCCTTTACCCCGATCTGTGATCAGCTGTGATTGGCCCTTTAGCCTAATCTGTGATCAGCTGTGATTGGCCATTTACCCCGATCTTTGATCAGTTGTGATTGGCCCGTTACCCCGATCTTTGATCAGCTGTGATTGGCCCGTTTCCCCCGATCTGTGATCAGCTGTGATTGGCCATTTACTCTGATCTGTGATCAGCTGTGATTGGCCATTTACCCCGATCTTTGATCAGTTGTGATTGGCCCGTTACCCCGATCTTTGATCAGCTGTGATTGGCCCTTTACCCCGATCTGTGATCAGCTGTGATTGGCCATTTACCCCGCTCTTTGATCAGCTGTGATTGGCCCTTTACCCCGATCTGTGATCAGCTGTGATTGGCCATTTACCCCGATCTTTGATCAGTTGTGATTGGCCCGTTACCCCGGTATGTGATCAGCTGTGATTGGCCCGTTACCCCGATATGTGATCAGCTGTGATTGGCCCGTTACCCCGATCTGTGATCAGCTGTGATTGGCCCTTTACCCGATATGTGATCAGTTGTGATTGGCCCGTTACCCCGATATGTGATCAGCTGTGATTGGCCCGTTACCCCGATCTGTGATCAGCTGTGATTGGTCCTTCTCCCTGCTCTGTGATCAGCTGTGATTGGTCCTTCTCCCTGCTCTGTGATCAGCTGTGATTGGCTCTTCTCCCTACTCTGTGATCAGCTGTCCGAAGGACACCGCAGTTACAGAGCGTGCCTGCTGCACGCCGCAGGAGATGCGCAGGGGGCGGGATTCTAGAAGAATGTCTAATGACGGCCCCCTCCCAGAACTGGACCAATGCGCTGTAGCCATTATTCAGCCATTGCACTGCCTGCGAGCAGATAATGCCTCAGGCCAGTCATATGAAAAGTGGAGCTCCAGGCAAACAGCTAAATACACAGATAATATACACAGATATATGTGGGAGAGATGTTTTACCCCCCAAAGGATTTCAGATTCGGAATACTCCATTAATCCCAAAGTGAAATGATTAATTCTATCCATCCAGATCTGAGCTTTACACGGCTCAGTCCTGTCCGGAAGGTGGGGGGGGGGGGGGGGGGAGGGAAAATGATCTTTCTCTGTTGCTGTTTCACTTTCACTTACAGATGTCCCCCCAAACCCCACCCCCACCCTGTGATTGGACACTGCATGGATCCTCCCCCAGGGTTCCTCCGGAGGTTCCTTGACCAATGACCAACGTCTGCCTCTCAGATAAGTTCCCCCCGGACACCATTCATCTTTTTGGCTGTCTGCGGGGGGGAGGGGGGGGGGGGGATTCTTTCCAATGTCCACAAGTTTGGGCAGATTTCCTCCCGCTGACCATCCCCCGATGTATCCTGAGTTTTTATTAGCGGAGGTTCCCTGAGACTGGAATGTTTTTCTCTGTGGTGAGGAGGTTGGGAAAGGCTGGGAAAGTGAGAGAAGAAGCTCCTTCCCCGTCACTCTGCTCTGTCCTTCAATCAGCATGCACATTGCCCGGGGGGCGGGGCATGAGTCTCCATTCTAAACAAAGGCCCAGCGTAATGTCCTTCAGACTTTAGAGGGTCCGGACTGCGGCCAGTGGGAGTAGAAAATGTCCCGACACCAGTGGGGGGGAAATATATATATAATGCCCCATCACTGGTGTCATTGGGCCCCCTCATTGGTGACATGCAGACGTAATACTGCGCTGGTAACAGTATGCAAAAAAAAATAAAAAAATTGTGAAAAATAAATAAAAAATGTAACGGAAAATTACAACTTCAAAAAACCCTCCATGTGTCTAACTAAATACCTCAGACTGCCTACTTTCAAAAAAGGGGTGATTGGGGGGGGGTATTTGTACTGGGGGTGATTTGAGGGGGTATTTGTACTGGGGGGTAATTGGGAGGGATTTGTACTGGGGGTGATTTGTGCTGGGGTGTGATTTGAGGGGGTATTTGTACTGGGGTGATTCGGGGGGTATTTGTACCTGGGGGGTGATTTAGGGGGTATTTGTACTGGGGATGTTTTGGGGGGTATTTGTACTGGGGGATGATTTGGGGGGTATTTGTACTGGGAGGTGATTTGGAGGGTATTTGTACTGGGGGTGATTTGGGGGTATTTGTACTGGGAGGTGATTTGGGGGGGTATTTGTAGTGGGGGTATTTTGGGGGGTATATGTTCTGGGGGGTGTTTTGGGGGGTATTTGTAGTGGGGGTGTTTTAGGGGGTATATGTTCTGGGGGGTTATTTGGAGGGTATTTGTACTGGGAGGCAATTTGGGGGGGTATTTGTACTGGGGGGTGATTTGGGGGGTATTTGTACTGGGAGGCGATTAGGGGGGTATTTGTAGTGGGGGTGATTTGGGGGGTATTTGTACTGGGGATGTTTTGGGGGGTATTTGTACTGGGAGGTGATTTGGGGGGTATTTGTACTCTGGATTTTTTGGGGGGTATTTGTACTGGGAGGTGATTTGGGGGGTATTTGTACTTGGGATTTTTTGGGGGGTATTTGTACTGGGAGGTGATTTGGAGGGTATTTGTACTGGGGGTGATTTGGGGGGTATTTGTACTGGGAGGTGATTTGGGGGGGTATTTGTAGTGGGGGTGTTTTGGGGGGTATATGTTCTGGGGGGTGTTTTGGGGGGTATTTGTATTGGGGGTGTTTTGGGGGATATTTGTAGTGGGGGTGTTTTGGGGGGGTATATGTTCTGGGGGGTGTTTTGGGGGGTATTTGTACTGGGGATGCTTTGGGGGGTATTTGTACTGGGAGGTGATTTGGGGGGTATTTGTACTGGGGGTGATTTGGGGGGTATTTGTACTGGGGATGCTTTGGGGGTATTTGTACTGGGAGGTGATTTGGGGGGTATTTGTACTGGGAGGTGATTTGGAGGGTATTTGTACTGGGGGTGATTTGGGGGGTATTTGTACTGGGAGGTGATTTGGGGGGTATTTGTAGTGGGGGTGTTTTGGGGGGTATATGTTCTGGGGGGTGTTTTGGGGGGGTATTTGTATTGGGGGTGTTTTGGGGGATATTTGTAGTGGGGGTGTTTTGGGGGGGTATATGTTCTGGGGGGTGTTTTGGGGGGTATTTGTACTGGGGATGCTTTGGGGGTATTTGTACTGGGAGGTGATTTGGGGGGTATTTGTACTGGGGGTGATTTGGGGGGTATTTGTACTGGGGGTGATTTGGGGGGTATTTGTACTGGGGGTGATTTGGGGGGTATTTGTACTGGGGGTGATTTGGGGGGTATTTGTACTGGGAGGTGATTTGGGGGGTATTTGTACTGGGAGGCAATTTGGGGGGTATTTGTACTGGGAGGTGATTTGGGGGGTATTTGTAGTGGGGGGATTTTTTGGGGGGTATTTGTACTGGGAGGCGATTTGGGGGGGGGGGTATTTGTAGTGGGGGTGATTTGGGAGGTATTTGTACTGGGGTGGTGATTTGGGGGGTATTTGTACCATCCTGGCGTTTTTGGGCCTCAATATATGAGATCGGCCGTCATTACATCAGGATTGGTGGATTGTCACCAATGTAAACTATATTGCAAAAATCGGCACTGTCAAACTTTGAATGACAATTACGCGGTCATGTAACGCTGTACCGGATGACATTTGTATCATGTTTTTCCCACAAATAGAGATTTATTTTGGTGGTACTTAATTATTGCTGCTTTTTTATTGTTTGCTACAAAAAAAAACAAAAAAAAGGACAGAAAATGTTGAAAACATAATAATAATAATAATAATATAATAATAATAATAATAATATAATAATAATAATAATAATACAATTTTGAAAATAGATATTTTTTCTCCTTCACTGATGTGTGCTAATGAGGCAGCACTGGTGGGTACTGGTAGGCGGCACTGGTGGGCCCTGATGAGGTGGCACTGATGAGGTGGCACTGGTGGGCACTGATGAGGTGGCACTGGTGGGCACTGATGAGTTGGCACTGATGAGGTGGCACTGGTGGGCACTGATGAGGTGGCACTGATGAGGTGGCACTGGTGGGCACTGGTGGGCACTGATGAGGTGGCACTGATGAGGTGGCACTGATGAGGTGGCACTGGTGGGCACTGATGAGGTGGCACTGGTGGGCACTGATGAGGTGGCACTGATGAGGTGGCACTGGTGGGCACTGATGAGGTGGCACTGATGAGGTGGCACTGGTGGGCACTGATGAGGTGGCACTGGTGGGCACTGATAGGTGGCACTGGTGGGTACAGTATTGTATGACCGCGTAATTGTCATTCAAAGTGTGACAGCGCTGAAAGCTGAAAAATGGCCTGGGCCGGAAGGGGGAGGGGCTTCCTGCCCAGGTATTGAAGGGGTTAAAGAAAGAAAAAAAAAAGAGAGAAAACATCTGATTGGTTGTTGTATTGCCCATGCCTCCTCTCTCCGTCTAGTCATTTCTATGTTGGATTACAACAGTTATAAAGAAAAAAAAAAGAAAAAATAAAAAAAATAAAAAAATTGCGTTGCATTAGCGCTCAGCACAAAAGATCCGCGCTGATTGGATATTATAGGATACAAAATGTTTGTATATAATTCCCATCATAAGTGGTATGAATTACGCTTGATGTCGGCGTTATTATGACGCTTGGAAGAGTTCTGATGAATAATCGCCACCACCTGGAGGAACGTTCGCCGCACAAAGGACGCGCCAGTCGCCTCTTCTCCCCTCTTTACTTCCCATTGGCCGTCTCTTCTTCTTTTTCACTTAAAACATTTACAAACCTTTTTTTTTTATTTTTTTTATTGAAGGTCTAATTATCGTGGCGAGGCAGCTGCAAGTTATTTATAATGCCGAGGACCGAGCGGCGTTATGTAATGCGTCCATGAAAATCCGTATTACCCCCCGAATAATGGAGGTCAGGCTATTTGCAGTCCAGTAGTGGAGCGATCATTAGCGGGAAGCAGATGCCGGGATACGTAATTTTGGAAATACTAAATGAAAGCTTCATTTTTTTTTTTTAATAGTTAAATAATAATAATAATACCTAATAATAAACAATTGAATTCATAATATTAAATAATATAATAATAATAAATGATAAGTAATTTATTAAAATGATTTATAATTAATAATAAATAAAAATAATAAGTAATAATAAAAGTAATTTGTAATACTATTTTATTGAAGGTCAATAAGTAATTTCATATAATAATTAATTTATAATAAATAATTAATAAAAAAAGACACATAAGTGATAGTACAAGTGATTTGTAATTTTTTTTTTTTTTTTTTTTAACTGACGTTCAATAAATAATTTAATATAATAATAAATAAAAATAACACATAAGTAATAATAAAAGTAATTTTGTAATAATTTTTTATTGAAGGTCTCATTATCGCGCCCGAGGCCGCTGCAAGTTATTTATAATAATGCCGAGGACCGAGCGGCGTTATGTAATGTGTCCATTAAGATCTGTATTACTACCCCAATAATGACTATTTGCAGTCGGGTTGTGAGCGGACATCAGCGGGAAGCAGAGCCGTGATACGTAATTAGGAAATACTAAATAAAAGCTTCATTTGTAATAAATAAATAAAAAATTTAAATAAGAATAAGTAATAACAATAATTAATAATAAGTAATAAATATAATCGCAATAATAAATAATGCATAATTTATTATAATTAATTTATAATAATAATAAATACAAATAATACATAAGTAATAATAACAGTAATTTGTAATACTTTTTTTATTGAAGGTCAATAAGTAATTTAACCACTTTCAGCCCCCCGGACCATTTTGCTGGTCAAAGACCAGACCACTTTTTGCGATTCGGCACTGCGTCGCTTTAACTGACAATTGCGCGGTCGTGCGACGTGGCTCCCAAACAAAATTGCCGTAATTTTTTTTCCCACAAACAGAGCTTTCTTTTGGTGGTATTTGATCACCCCTGCGCTATAAACAAAAATAGAGCGACAATTTTGAAAAAACGCATTATTTTTTTACTTTTTGTTATAATAAATATCCCCGAAAAATATATAAAAAAAGTTTTTTCCCTCAGTTTAGGCCGATACGTATTCTTCTACATATTTTTGGTTAAAAAAAACGCAATAAGCGATTATTGATTGGTTTGCGCAAAAGTTATAGCTTCTACAAAATAGAGGTTAGTTTTATGACATTTTTATTAATATTTTTTTTTTACTAGTAATGGCGGCGATCAGCGATTTTTATTGTGACTGCGACATTGTGGCGGACACATCGGACATTTTTGACACATTTTTGGGACCATTGTCATTTATACCGCAATCACTGCTATGCAAATGCAGTGATTCCTGTGTAAATGACACTGGCAGTGAAGGGGTTAACCAGGGGGTGGCAGTGTAGGGGTTAAGTGTTCCTAGGGGCGTGTTACTAACTGTGGGGGGGGGGGTTGGGCTTTAATTTAGTGAACACTGATCTCTGCTCCAATCACATAGAGCAAAGATCAGCGTCACTAGTTGCTATGCAGAACGGGGAGATGCTGTTTACAATGGCATTTCCTCGTTCAGCCGCCCCGTGAGATGATCGCGGGTATGCCCGCGGCGATCGAGTCTGCGGGACCCGCGACCGGACTCATGGGGGTCCCTGACCAGCATGCGGGTGCGCCGCCGCCGGCGCGGCTCGCAATGGCAGGGTGGCATTAAAGACTGGACGTACCTGTACGGCAATATGCCTGCCCGTGCCATTCTGCCGACGTACATCGGCGTGCGCTGGTCGGGAACCGGTTAATATAATAAATTAATTTATAATTCATAATAAAATAAAAATGGCACACAAGTAATACTACAAGTGATTTGTAATAACGGAAAACTGAATATCAAATACTTACTGGAATTTTCCTTTCCGGACGAGCTCCATGTCCCCCTACTACTGGGTATGCTCCGCCCATACCCCCACCTGCAGGACCTAACTCATAAATGTGACTCCCGCCCTCAGGCCGGCGTTCCATAACTCGATTCCCGCCCCTGGGTGGGAGTCTGCGCTGGCATGGAGCTCGTCAAGAAATGAAAATTGCGGTAAGTATTTTGACATTCAATTTTCCTGACAGCTCCATGTCAGCCTACTATTGGGAACTAACTAGCTACCAAGGGTGGGATCATGTGGAAACAAAATTTGGGTCAATTATGGCCTCCGGCTACCGAGAAAACTGTTTTGCCGAAATGAACAGTTGTGAATAATGAGGTGTCTATGGGACATCGAGAAATAGAGGTTTGTATGGAGGACCACGTTGCCGCCTTGCATGTTGACTTCATTGAATCTCCACAGGCGGCTGCCTAGGAGGTTGTGACCCTTCTTGTGGAGCGCTCCATTATTTCTTCCAAAAGGGCCAACCCCCCCCCCCCCCCTCATCCTTATAAGAGGGAGATCCCTTTTACAATCCAAGAAGCAATCGCTCTACTCGAAGCTCTGGCCCCCCTTTGCGTGAACCTCTGGGAACCACAGGCAATCTGAAGCCCTGGAAGTTGGGGTAGCATGGATATACGTCTTCAGTGTCTCCCCCGACATCCAAAGGACTTTGACCATCTTCCAGATGAAAAGTAGGCACGTGATTTCTTGACTAATGCCCCATACACACGATTGGACATTGATCGGACATTCCATGGATTTTTTTTCCGACGGATGTCGGCTCAAACTTATCTTGCATACACACGGTCACAAAAAGTTGGACGTAAATTGCGAACGTCAAGAACACGGTGACGTAAAACACGTACGACGAGCCGAGAAAAAATTAAGTTCAATAGACAGTGTGGCTTGATTCTGAGCATGTGTGGAAACACTCCTTTAGAGTGTATTGACCACATGCTTAACAAATGAGACAACCTGTTAGGTGTCGTCATCATCTTTATCCTTGGTTGCTTGAACAAGGCAGCATTCTTGCAGTCATATTTATCCGTATCTTCTCTTTGGAAGAGTCGGAAGATGATTGGAGACTGCTCAGTAACCCTTTCATAGGGTGAGTGGAAACACTCCTTTAGAGTGTATGGACTACATGTTTAATGAATAGGACAACCTGTTGGGTGTCGTCATCTTTATCCTTGGTTGCTTGAAGAAGGCAGCATTATTGCCATCATGTTCATCTGTGTCTTCTCTTTGCCTTGGTTGCTTGAAGAAGGCAGCATTCTTGCACCCATGTTCATCTGTCTTCTCTTTGGAAGACTCTGAAGAGGACTGTTTGCCTGGGAAGGCTTGGAGACCGCTCCGTAACCCCTTTTCCCAGGGCGAGTGGAAACACTCCTTTAGAGAGTGTATGGCTGTCAGGGCTGGCTTAGCCCTTCCTCTTCTGGGCTGGCCGCTCAGCTGTCGGCTAATTGCCAGCTCTCTTCACAGTTACCAGCTGTTCCTGATGATGCTCGTCTGGCCTACCTATTTAAAGCCTTCCAGCTCACTTTTTCCTTTGCCCTCGCGTTGGTCACATCACAAGGAACCATCTCCTGCTGTTTGTTTCAAGACTGGCTTGCTGACATCCCTCCTGGCTTCTTATCCTGCTTAAAGTTGCTCTCCTTGGATCCCTGACTTCCGGCCTGGCTGATTACCCATCTGGTTTATGAACTTTGGACTGGCTGACTACCTGATCTGGCTACTGGACTCTGGCTATGCTTGACTACTAGTGGAGGAGCCCGACCTGCAGGGGGTGACCTCTCTTGCGGCTCCAACTCGAGGGCCCTGGTAGAATGAACAGGAAGCACAAGAGTCAGGAGTGGCACGAGTGCCTGGCAGGATCAACAGCAGAGGATGGATCAGGAACCCAGGAAGCATTGTGTAGCAGGACCTCAGACTGGATCAGAAGATAGGCAGGAGCCTGGAAGGAGCAGGATTGGCAGGCAGGTGCAGCAGACAGGAACTGGGCAGCAGGCGTGTACCAGGAACCAGGACACCGGAGCAGGACCTCAGACTGGAACTAGGCTGCAGACAGGAGCTGGTCAGCGAGCTGGAAGCTGGGCAGCTGACAAGGACCAGGAACCAGGATACCGGAGCCAGATATCAGACTGGAACTGGACTGCAGGCAGGAGCTGGACCACAGACTGGAAGCAGAGCAGCAGGCAGGTGTCAGGAACCAGGATACAGGGAGCGAAGAGTCAGACAAGCCGGGTTAGTTATCAGGCGGGCAGTGGAGGTACCAGAGGATCAGGCAGAAGAGTAGTCAGACAAGCCGTGGTCGGATGCAGGAGGAAGACATGGATGGTCAGAGACAAGCCAGGTAAAGTTCATGTACAGGAAACAGGTTTTTAGGTTCAGAGCACACACATGCTGTAGATCAGACAGCAAGATCCCAGAGTGACAGTCAGGTTTAAATAGCCTGACTGGTGCCAGCAGGCGCGCGTGCACGCGCATTGGCGTGCACGCACATGCACACTCACGCGCACAGCAGCACGCGCATGCGCACAGGCGTGCGCACCGGCAAGCCCAGGGCGCCTGTTACTGGCAGGATCTTCCTGACACAATCCCTGACAAGCAGCAATACTGAGCAAAGTCTAAAGAAGAAGAACTCCACATTAGGAATAAAACACAACATGTACAATGCTACCCAAGTCATCTGGGGACTTAAGATAACTTCAAAGTACAGCCCTAAAAACTAAAAAAGCAGTCCAAAAAAATTTTCAATGCAATAGGAATTGGTGTGCTTGGAAATAACCCTCTAAAGGGGGTAACAACCGCCGCTTCCCAGACCAGAGCTCCGACATCACCAGGTGGTGGTTTGTCCATCAAAACCCAATCATGCCAGACACAGGACAGTGAAAAAAAGTGGACAATATCCTGCAGTGGACACAGATCACCCAATGGAATAGTAAATATCACTACTGCACCTTTTAACAATAGTGGGGTACACCTCAATAGCCCAAAGCAGGTGCCTTCTACAACCCCCCGGGCTGCTATGGAGCTCCAAAAAGGCATCCCAGCTACCATATGGGGATCCATTCAATCAAGAGAAACATCACTGAATGCAGGAGAGACAAAAAGGCAATACAATCAGGCAGCAGTGGAGGTGCGTCCATTAAGGGGCGCATGGGCACCACCCCCTCTCTCCAGCCATCAATCTATCCATGGGCACTGTAGCCACCCCCTATTCAGGTGTCCGACCCCTTTTCGGACGCTGAGCGCCTGAATTACAGGGGAGGAGGGGTGTTTTTGAAGCACCTGATTGGAGCCATAGACTCTAATAGGCTTCAAAATAGGTGAACTTGGAGTGCAGAGCATTGCGCTCGGAGTTCACCCAGGTGTGTTAGCAAGGCAAATGAATATTCGCTTTTCTAACACTGAATCGCCTCTCAGCCAATCAGGAGGCACAAGTCTAATACCCGTCACCTGACTGGCTGATGGCAGAGGCACTCTGATTGGACACCTAGCAGAAGGAAGAAGAGAAGCACGCAGAGGAGGACAGAGAACAATGGAGGCTATAGGAGCCGTTGCCTGACCCGCTGCCTGACCCGCCACCAGGATGGGGTAAGTGTGTGCCGGTCAGATGGCGAGCGGGTGAGTGGGGGTGGGGTCACAGTGGCTGTATATGAAGCATGGGGCACTCAATACAAGGAGAATCTTCTCACCATGAGCTGGGTTGTGTTCATTGGGCGTTCTTGAAGGACAGGCTGGCACAATGGGCTGCAGGCATTGGTTCGGACCTGAGATTCTGATTGTCTGGGCTTTAGCAGTGCCAGCATGGATTCAACACTGGAATGGGCTGTGAGGGAGAAGGAGGGTGGCGGATCTACACCACCTACCGGGAGCAGAAGGGTCAGATTTGAGATAAATGTTTATTAAACAAATTCTAACGTAATTAATGCATTTTCATTTTTTGCATCATCAACGTTGAACAAATCTTCTGTTTTTTAAAGTCAGGACTACCTTATTAATAAAATGATGGTTACAGTGCATGTATATGATGGGCACAGAGGCTGCATAAGATGGGCACAGTGGCTGCATAAGATGGGCACAGAGGCTTATTTAGATGGGCACAGAGGCTGCAAAAGATGGGCACAGAGGCTGCATAAGATGGGCACAGAGGCTGCATATGATGGGCACAGAGGCTGCATAAGATGGGCACAGTGGCTGCATATGATGGGCACAGAGGCTTATTTAGATGGGCACAGAGGCTGCATAAGATGGGCACAGAGGCTGCATAAGATGGGCACAGAGGCTGCATATGATGGGCACAGAGGCTGCATAAGATGGGCACAGAGGCTGCATTTGATGGGCACAGAGGCTGCATATGATGGACACAGAGGCTGCATATGATGGGCACAGTGGCTGCATATGATGGGCACAGTGGCTGCATATGATGGGCACAGTGGCTGCAATTTTTTTTTCCAGAATTTTCCCCAAAAAATGTGTGCACTATCTGCCACTGTCAGGCAGAGTTACATACCAGATAGCTGCAGTCATGGTGTCACCTCTGGGAACAGCTGTGCATTTAGCGGAGCATCAATCCCAATGCCAACCATAACACCCACACAAGAATTATTTAAGGGTCCGTACAGTGGGGTCTGCGCTTGGGTGCCACACGTTTAGTGCAGCCAGGTAAGGGGTCCTACTAGGTGAGGAAGAAAAGAGAGGAACTCCGGTCTGAGGGCGGGAGTCAAATAGATGAGTTAGGTCCTGCAGGTGGGGGTATGGGCGGAGCATACCCAGTAGTAGGCTGGCATATGGGCGGAGCATACCCAGTGGTAGGCTGACATTTGGGCGGAGCATATCCAGTAGTAGGCTGACATATGGGTGAAACATATGCAGTAATAGGGTGACATATGGGCGGAGCATATCCAGTAGTAGGGTGCATATGGGCGGAGAATATCCAGTAGTAGGGTGACATATGGGCGGAGCATATCTAGTAGTAGGCTGACATATGGATGGAGCATTTCCAGTAGTAGGCTGACATGTGGGTGGAGAATATCCAGTAGTAGGCTGGCATATGGGCAGAGCATACCCAATAGTAGGGTGACATATGGGCGGAGCATACCCAGTAGTAGGCTGACATGTGGGCGGGGCATACCCCAATAGTAGGCTGACATATGGGCGGGGCATACCCAATAGTAGGCTGACATATGGGCGGGGCATACCCATTAGTAGGCTGACATATGGGTGGGTCATACCCATTAGTAGGCTGACATATGGGCGGAGCATACCCATTAGTAGGCTGACATATGGGCAGAGCATACCCATTAGTAGGCTGACATATGGGCAGAGCATACCCATTAGTAGGCTGACAAGAGAGCTGTCAGGAATTTTTTATTTTTAGTTAGTGAAGGTCAATAAATTATGTAATATAATCATTAATTTATAATGAATAATAAATAAAAATAACACATAAGTAATAATAAAAAGCCATTTGTAATAATTTTTTTTTATCAAAGGTCTCATTATGGTGCCCGAGGCCACTGCAAGTTATTTAGAATAATGCCGAGGACCGAGCGGTGTTATGTAATGCGTCCATGAAGATCCGAATTACCACCCGAATAATGGAGGTCCAGCTATTTGCAGTCGGGTTGTGAGCGGTCATTAGCCGGAAGCAGAGCCGGGAAACATAACAAGGAAATACTAAATGAAAGCTTAATTTGTAATGAATAATTTATAACGTAAAATAATAAGTAATATTAATAAATAAGTAATAAATAATTATAAATAAATAAAATAGAAATAATAAAATAAATAATATATAATTTATTATAATTATTTAAAATGAATAATAAATACAAATAACACATAAGTGATAATAAAAGTAATTTGGAATACTTTTTTTTTTATTGAAGGTCTCATTATGGTGCCCGAGGCCGCTGCAAGTGATTTCGAATAATGCCGAGGACCAAGCGGTGTTATGTAATGCGTCCATGAAGATCCGAATTACCACCCGAATAATGGAGGTCCGGCTATTTGCAGTCGGGAAGTTAGCGGGAAGCAGAGCTGCGATATGCGATTAGTAAAAAATAAATAAAAGCTTTATTAGTAATGGAACTTATTTTTTTTATTATTATATTATTATTATTATTATAGGATTTGGTTCCTCACTTATGAGGAGCCAAGCTCATTGCTCACCGGAGGGAACTAAAACCTTAAAACCTTCAGCCCCCCCCCCCCCCCCCGATGCAAGAAACCATGGAGGGCCCTCATAAGTCCCAGGGGCCCTTCCCTCCAAACCTGGGGCTCTTCCCACTGATCCCGGGGGGGCCCTTTACTCGTGGCTCTTTATAAGCCCCAGTTCACACTGCGACACATGAGGTCGCATGACAAAGTAAAAAACACAAGCGACTAAAAAAAAAGAAAAAAAAAAGGTTCCTGCTCTACTCTTCTGTGACTTTGGATGTGATTTGAGTGCCACAGACGGCAACGTTAAATTGCAAGGAATTTGTAAGCAAGTTGCAAGGATGTCGCAAAGAAATCGCAAAGAAAGTTGCGCGACTTTGAGGTCACAGCAGTATGAACCCCCCTCCCTCCCTCCCCCCTGGCAGAACATCGGGGCCCAGTCACAAGGGTGGCTGTTGCGACTCTGGTAGCTCCGCCACTCTACAAAACTGATTATAGAGGGCCAGAGCAACAAACATTGTATCTTCAAGCGGGAACCTCACCCAAAAGGGGAAAAGAGGAAGTTCCACTTGTTTGCACCTCCCCCTCCACCGACACATTTGGCACTTTTTTTTTTGGGGGGGGGGGAGCGGGTATTTGGTTTTGATGGGTCAGATCACTGCAGAGATGTTTGGACCTTCCCCCCGCCCCTTCTGACTACGGGAAACATTTACTAAGTGCAGCAGATTGAAGAATCGGCTCAGG
The DNA here is from genome assembly GCF_037356315.1 of Lithobates pipiens. Taxonomy (NCBI): domain Eukaryota; kingdom Metazoa; phylum Chordata; class Amphibia; order Anura; family Ranidae; genus Lithobates; species Lithobates pipiens. The sequence goes on along the minus strand of NW_027507750.1, from coordinate 2,636,552 downwards.
TGAGGACATCACCGGATCCCTGGACAGGTAAGTGCTCTGGACAGGTAAGTGCTCTGGACAGATAAGTGCCCTGGACAGATAAGTGCCCTTGTATTGTAAGTCAGCAGCTACAAGATTTGTATATTTTGGGGGGAGCCTGGAGCTCCTATTTAAGTAACTGTTCTGAGACCAGACCTTTGCGATTCGTTTAGTTCTGAATTTGTTTCTTTAACAAATTTCGACAAAATTGGTTAATTCGGAAATATCAGAATTAATGAAAACTCATTTAAAGAATTCTTCCAAATATTTTAAAATTCAAAATTCGAAAACACGAAAAATGTGAAATAATAACTAATAACAACTTAACTATTAAAATATAGGTATTGGAATTTCCTTTTAATTTTGTCTGTTGGTGAACATAACGAATACAAATTTATTCGAAGTTACGAATTATCCTAAATAGAGGATGCTGCATCTAAACAAATGGAATGTAAAAAATGAATAATAATAAATAATAATTATTATTATTAATAATAATAATAATAACAATAATAATAATAATAACAATAACAATAACAATAAAACCCTTTTTTATTATAATAATAATTATTATTATTATTTGTTAATTTGTTCCTTTCCATTCGTTTAGATACGGAAATCATTATTTTGGATAATTTATATTCATTATGTTCACTCACAGCCAAATTTGAAAGGAAATTCAAATACCTATAATTTAATAGTTAGTTATTCTTTAGAATTGTCGGATTTTCTTTCTTATTTTTTGATTTTCGAATTTTCTAATTTACGAACTGTGATCATAACAAATGACCTAAAAAACGAAAAAAAATAAAAAAATTATGAAACGAAAACGAATGAATTTTTAATTTAATAGTTATTGTTAGTTAGTTAGTTATTCTTTAGAATTTTCGTAATTTCTTTCTTTTTTTTGTTTTAATTTTTGAATTTTCGAATTTACGATTTGTGATCATAACAAATGACCCGAAAAGTAAAAAAAACTAAAAATAAATGAAACGAAAACAAATAAATTTTTAATTTAATAGCTTGATATTATTAGTTAGTTATTCTTTAGAATTTTTGTATTTTCTTTCTTTTTTTTTTGATGTTCGAATTTTCAAATTTACGAATTGTGAATATAATAAATGACCCGAAAAACAAAAAAAATAAAAAAATGGATGAAACGAAAACAAAAGAATTTTTAATTTAATAGGTAGTTATTATTAGTTAGTTATTCTTTAGAATTTTCATATTTTCTTTTTCTTTTTTGATTTTCTAATTTTCTAATTATTTACAAATTGTGATTATAATGAATGACCTGAGAAATGGAAAAAAAAAAATTAGTGAAACGAAAACGAATGAATTTTTAATTTAATAGTTAGTAATTATTAGTTAGTTATTACTTTTCATAATTAATATTAATTTTCATATTTGCTTTCTTTTTTTTTTTTTACATTTTCGAATTTATGAATTATGATCATAACAAATGACCCGAAAAAAACCCCCAAAAAACATGCAATGTGATACGAACGGCTTCAGATTGGTCTTTACATTGGGGTGGGGGGGGCCCGGGGGGGCCCCTGTGGTTCCCAACATTCTGGGGTGGGGGGGCCCGCTGGTTCCCGACATTCCGAAAACAGACCGGGGGCGGTGGTTCCCAACATTCATAAAGACAGACACACCGGGGAATTCCAAAGACAGAGCGGGGGGCTGGTGGTTTCCGACATTCCAAAGACAGATGGGGGGGTGGTGGTTCCCGAGATTCATAAAGACAGACTGGGGGGGGGGATTCCCGGTGGTTCCCGACATTCTGAAGACAGACCGGTGGGGGGGCGATGATTCCCAACATTCCAAAGACAGACCGGGGGGGCCCGGTGGTTCCCGACATTCCAAAGACAGACCGGGGGGCTGGTGATTCCCCACATTCCAAAGACAGACCGGGGGGGCCCGGTGGTTCCCGACATTCCAAAGACAGACCGGGGGGCTGGTGATTCCCGACATTCCAAAGACAGACCGGGGGGCTGGTGATTCCCGACATTCCAAAGACAGACCGGGGGGCCCGGTGATTCCCGACATTCCAAAGACAGACCGGCGGGGCTGGTGATTCCCGACATTCCAAAGACAGACCGGGGGGCTGGTGATTCTCGACATTCCAAAGACAGACCGGGGGGCTGGTGATTCCCGACATTCCAAAGACAGACCGGGGGGCCCGGTGATTCCCGACATTCCAAAGACAGACCGGCGGGGCTGGTGGTTCCCAACTTTCCGAAGACAGACCAAAGGGGATTCCCAGTAGTTCCTAACATTTCAAAGACAGACCGGGGGGGCCCGGTGGTTCCGACATTCCGAAGACAGACCGGTGGGGGGGGGCGATGATTCCCAACATTCCAAAGACAGACCGGGGGAGCCCGGTGGTTCCCGACATTCCAAAGACAGACCGGGGGGCTGGTGATTCCCCACATTCCAAAGACAGACCGGGGGGGCCCGGTGGTTCCCGACATTCCAAAGACAGACCGGGGGGCTGGTGATTCCCGACATTCCGAAGACAGACTGCCGCCGTGCAGGTGTGTATGTAAAGTAGAAGAAACCGCTGGGTTAGGTAACAGGTGAGGACTCCTGGGATAAATGGGACATGTGATGTGATACGAAGGGCTTCAGATTGCTCTTTACACTGGGGTGAAGGGGGCCCGGTGGTTCCTGGCAATCTGAAGACAGACTGCGGGGGGGGGGAGGGGGGCAGTGGTTCCCGAAATTCATAAAGACAGACTGGGGGGGGGGGGATTCCCGGTGATTACCGACATTCTGAAGACAGACCGGGGGGGGGGCAATGGTTCCCAACATTCTGAAGACAGACAGCGGGAGGGGGGGGCAGTGGTTCCCAATATTCATAAAGACAGACTGGGGGGGGGGATTCCCGGTGATTACCGACATTCTGAAGACAGACCGGGGGGGGGCAATGGTTCCCAACATTCTGAAGACAGACCGCGGGAGGGGGGGGCAGTGGTTCCCAACATTCTGAAGACAGACCGCGGGAGGGGGGGCAGTGGTTCCCAACATTCATAAAGACAGACTGGGGGGGGGGATTCCTGGTGATTCCCGACATTCTGAAGACAGACTGGGGGGGGGCAATGGTTCCCAACATTCTGAAGACAGACGGGGGGGTGGTGGTTCCTGACATTCCGAAGACAGACCGGGGGGGATTCATGGTGGTTCCTGACATTTTAAAGACAGACCGGGGGGGCGTGGTTCCCAACATTCCAAAGACAGATTGGGGGGGGGGCGTGGTTCCCGACATTCCGCAGACAGAATTGAGCCTGCAGTGGCAGTTGCGCATTGACTGGACTCGTTTCTCCGCCATGAGTTAATTTTCCGGCTCTCGAAGAATTAGAGCCACTAAGGATGTTTTAATGCTTGTATCATGAACTGCAAGCCCCCTGTCTGCAATAAAGCACAAGCTTTAAACAATTCCTCTCCCAGTACCAGACCTGCCTGGAATGAGAATGTTCCCATCAGTGTGGCGGCACAGGCTAATCACATAATATGCCGGCGAAATGCAAGAACAGCCATGGATTAACAGAGCTTCCTCACCGAGGGGCAGCGGGCAGTAAATTAGCATTATGTGTTTGTTCCAATTACAGGAGGTAATTATGGAAACCAGCTTAAATCAAATGTGTGTGTGTTGTGTGTTGGAGGGCAGGCGGGGGGATGGAATGTGTCGTGTTCTGGTGGATAAAGAGCCCCACGGTGATCTGCAATGCTCTCACCCAACCAATTAAATTCTTAAGAACAGTTTGGCCCTGGAGGCCCATGGCGCGTTATTGGAACTAAAAGCATGGCGGTCAAAAGCCTGACTTCATGTGCTCATACCGAGAATGGCCCACCCACTCACATGATCGAATGATCTATCTATCTATCTAAGCAAGAAAAACGAGATGAGCCCCCGTGGAATGAACTGGTTTTCTTCCGTAATTTGCCATAAAATGTGATACTTCCAATGGTACTCGCAGAAGCGCTGCCAGAACTTCTAATGGCGCTTGTGAAATCTCTGCCAGGGCTTCCAGTGGTACTCCCAGATACAGGCCGTCCCGAGTTACGAAAACAATAAGGACTGTAGGCTTGTTCGTAAGTGGAATGGAGATGTGGGATGTTCTGGGTGCTTCTGGGCATGTAGTTAAGTTATCTGGGGATCGTCTGGCCATACAGTACGTGTAGTACTGCAGTGTGGGATGTGTCCGGTGCTGCAAGATAGCTGCCCGGAGATATCCAGGACCAGAGTGGAGCACAAGAGGCCGGCATTGAGGCCGTTCGTATGTAGGAGTCGTTTGTAACTTGGGTGCTCATAACTCGGGGACTGCCTGTACTCTGCTAGAACTTTCAATGGTACAATGGTACTTACAGGTACCTTGGCAGGAATTCCAATGAAACTCTAATGCCGCGTACACACGAGCGGACTTTTCAACATCCAAAGTCCGAAGGACTGAGTCCGTCAGACTATCCGATCGTGTGTGGGCTGCAACGGACTTTTGACTCGCCAAAGTCCGAAGGACTTTAGAATATGGAACATGCTTCAAATTTTTCCGAAGGAACTCCGCCGGACCCGGTCCCCTTCGAAAAATCCGCTCGTGTGTATGCTACTCCGACGGACTAAAACCGACGCTAGGGCAGCTATTGGCTACTGGCTATGAACTTCCTTATTCGAGTCGGGTCGTACGTCATCACGTTCGAATCCGTCGGAGTTTAGTGTGATTGTGTGTGGCCAAGTCCGTTCGGCCGAAAAGTCCGTCAGAACTCCGTCGGAATTCCAGCAGAACTCCGACGGAACTCCTTTGGAAGTCTGTCGGACATAAGTCCGCTTGTGTGTACGGGGCTTTAGAATCCCTGCAAGGACTTCCAATGGTACTCCCAGGTACCCTGGCAGGACTTCCAATAGTGCTTTCAGAATCCCTTCCAGAACTTCTAATGGTGCTTGTGAAATCTCTGCCAGGGCTTCCAATTGTACTTACAGATACCCTGCTAGGACTTCCAGTGGTACTCCCAGATACTAGAACTTCCAATAGTACAATGGTACTCCCAGATACTATGCTAGAACTTCCAATAATACAATGGTACTCCCAGGTACTCTGGCAGGACTTCCAATGGAACTCTCAGAATCCCTGCCAGAACTTCTAATGGTTCTCCTAGATACAGTGCTAGGACTTAGAATGGTACTCCCAGGTTCCCTGGCAGGACTTCCAATAGTACTCTCAGGTACCCTGGCAGGACTTCCAATAGTACTCTCAGGTACCCTGGCAGGACTTCCAAAAGTACTCTCAGGTACCCTGGCAGGACTTCCAATAGTACTCTCAGGTACCCTGGCAGGACTTCCAATAGTACTCTCAGGTACCCTGGCAGGACTTCCAATAGTACTCTCAGGTACCCTGGCAGGACTTCCAATGGTACTTGCAGAATCCCTTTCAGAACTTCTATTGCTGCTCACAGAATCTCTGCCAAGACTTCCAATGTACCTGTCACGGTCTGGAGTCAGGCTGAGAGACCAGTAGCTATAGCAGCGGAGCAGGTATTCCCACAGGTCACCCTGGCTGATGACACAAGTTCACCTGAGGGGCGGGGTCTAAGCACTAACCAGTATTCACCAGAGCACCCAATAGTGGAGATGGGATTTGCTGCATGTTAGTACCAGGTCGCGGTCCTCAGGATAGCCCCACCAGGGGGTGAGCAAGCCAGGGTCCAGTAGCAGATATAGCAGGTAGGGATCAAGCAGAAGCGTAGTCAAGAAACAAGCCAAAAGTCTGTAACAAATAGTTGCAGGTTGGGATTCAGCAGAAGCATAGTCGAGGAACAAGCCAAATGTCGGTAAAGAATGGTAGCGAAGATAGGGTCGGAAGCAGGAGAGACAGGAGGGAGATATTGGCTGGTGAAGGCACAATAGTCTGGTGACCAGGAAGTGCAGAGACCTGGCTTAAATCAGGAAGTTCATGGGAGGAGCAAAGAGTTCAAGGTTCAAGGCAAACAAGATTCAAGACAAGATCATTCAAGGAATTGTCTAAGGAACTGTCCAAGGCACTGTCCAGCATTCCAGGTGGCTCAGCAAGCAGTCACCACCAGACACAGCAGAGGTCCCAGGTTCAAGCCCAGGTGCTAACAGTACCTTTGGAAGTCTTGGCAGAGATTCTGATAGAGTGCCTTCCAGGACTTCCAATGGTACTTTACTATAAATTCTGCCATTACTCTCAGAATCCCTGCCAGGACTTCCAATGGTACTCTCAGAATCCCTGCCAGGACTTCCAATGGTACTCTCAGAATCCCTGCCAGGACTTCCAATGATCCCCCTGGATACTGTGCTAGGACTTCCAATGGTACTGGCAGGACTTCCAATGGTGCTTGCAGAATCCTTTCCAGAACTTCTATTGGTACTCACAGAATCTCTGCTAGGACTTCCAATAGTACTCACAGAAATCCTGGTCAGACTGCCAAAGTTCCCAGTAATGAATCTGGATGTGTCCTCCAACCAGGGAGGGTATTTACGCTTCAGCTTTTGAAGGGGCTATTGATGTGTCTTATCACCAACTGCCCCCTGTGCAAAGGGTTATAATGATTGCCTGACCATTGTGACCCAAATTCCTCTGACTACTCTCTTGCCTGCTGTCTTTCAAGACCTTTGTTTGGACCTGACTATACACTTTCTTGCTGCCTGCCTCGACCCCTGGCTGGACCAGACTACTCTCTATTCTGCAGCCCTGTGAACCACGTCTGCTATGTTCCAACCACCCTCTTTGGTGGAGCTGCCCCGAGGGCCACGACCTGACGTCAGTTTTACAGCAAAGTAAACCATGGCCAACAGGGTTCCCGGGCTATCTCCACCACCAGAAGCTCTGGTGAAGACCAACTGCCACTTAGATTCGGCACCTCAGGTGAGCCCATGCCGCCTGCACCATAACAATACCGGTCCCGTCGTTTAGAACTTTCAGAAGCTGAGAAACGGCAGTCCCCGTCTTTGTCAGGACAAGTTCTCTTTAGTCCTCTGAAAGACAACCGTGTAAAAATGACATTCACGCAAACGTCTTTACGGCCTTCCATGGTCAGGGGTGATGCCAGAAGGATCTGGTGTTTTGTTTGCGGTACTTTATAATAAAGTCGCTCATGAAATGATCGCACGGCCAGTAGATGACGGATGGGCGGCCGTATAAAGATGGAGCACATTAACCTTTACCAGACAATATTGTTTCATCGTGAAGATGGTTCTAAACTGACACAAGGTGAAATGTGATTGGTCGTAACAAGAGCTGCACTTTGTACATTGTCATTGCTCTTTCCACTGAAGCACAATAAAGATTTGAACATCAAGATGCCGGGGGCCGGGAGATCTCCGATAACTCGGTGAGTGCCGGGACAACCGGATGATGCCGAAGATAGAAGAATGATGCTGATGGCTTGAGGAGGCCGGTGCTGAAAGAATACAAAGAATCCTTTACATGAAAATGCCAGTTGCCTGGCTGTTTTGTTGATATGTGGGCCAGCACCATAACAACCAATGACATTCCAGGGCCAGGACACCTGGTGCCATCTGTTGCTATGGCGATGGCGGCCGACTTGCACACACACCGTGGCAATACATGACTCTGATCCAGGGAGGGTGACATGCGGCACCACCCCCCAGCATTCAAGAAAAGATGGAAGTCGCCCTCCCCCAGACCTGTATTTTCCAGCCAGAGTCGGGTGGTGTGTATTTTTCCAGCCAGAGTCAGGTGGCATGTATTTTCAAGTAAGAGTCAGGTGGGGTGTATTTTTCAGCCAGTGGCAGATGGCATGCTTTTTCCAGCCAGTGTTGGGTGGCGTGTATTTTCCAGACAGAGTAAGGTGGGATGTATTTTCCAGCCAGAGTCAGGGGGCGTGTATTTTCCAGCCAGAGTAAGGTGGGGTGTATTTTCCAGCCAGAGTCAGGGGGCGTGTATTTTTTAGTAAGAGTCAGGTGGGGTGTATTTTTCAGCCAGTGGCAGATGGCATGCTTTTTCCAGCCAGTGGCAGGTGGCATGTATTTTCCGGCCAGTGGCAGATGGGGTGTATTTTCCAGCAAGAGTCAGGTGGGGTGTATTTTCCAGCCAGAGTCAGGTGGCGTGTATTTTCCAGCCAGAGTCAGGCGGCTTGTATTTTCCAGCCAGAGTCAGGCGGCTTGTATTTTCCAGCCAGAGTCAGGTAGGATGTATTTTCCAGCCAGAGTCGGGCGGCGTGTATTTTCCAGCCAGAGTCAGGTGGCGTGTATTTTCCAGCAAGAGTCAGGTGGGGTGTATTTTCCAGCAAGAGTCAGGTGGCGTGAATTTTCAAGCAAGAGTCAGGTGGGGTGTATTTTCCAGCCAGAGTCAGGTGGCGTGTATTTTCGAGCAAGGGATCAGGTGGGGTGTATTTTCCAGCCAGGGTCAGGTGGGATGTATTTTCCAGCCAGAGTCAGGTGGCGTGTATTTTCGAGCAAGAGTCAGGTGGGGTATATTTTCCGGTAAGAGTCAGGTGGCGTGTATTTTTCAGCCAGTGGCAGGTGGCGTGCATTTTCCAGCCAGAGTCAGGTGGCGTGTATTTTCCAGCCAGAGTCAGGTGGCGTGTATTTTCCAGCCAGAGTCAGGTGGGGCGTATTGGCAGTTTTGATTGGATAATTCTTGTGATCTGCGGCGGTATCTGAGCACAGAATGTGCTCCTTGTTGCCTTGGGAGATCTTCTAATTGTTGATGGGAACGGCTCACCTCTGGATAGAGCAGCTGTTCTCCGAAACGCACAAAAGACTTAATTTCATGGTAATCGCCCCCGACAAATCCCCGCAAGGAAAAAAAAAATTTCCCTCCAAATAGTGAATTCAGAGAGGATATCCGATGATGTCGGAGGCCGCGCTTTGCCTAGAAGTCAACTTTAGACACAAATTAGCGCCGGCTTCGCTCTCCGCTCCTTGGTATGGAGGCGCACGCAGCGGCGTCTGCGATTTCCTTCCTCCTTTGTACTCCGAGTTCTAGAAATATTGATAACGGGGATAATTAGCACACGTCGTACAATCGCAGAATGAAGGAAGGCTGGGAGAGTCGGATGGCAGTAATCATGTCTGCCTCCACCAAGGAGCAAGGCAACGCACAATATCATGCGTTTGGGTGGAAATTGTTGGATACAATTAGTTTCATGGCAGCTGTCCCGGGGGAGGGGGAAGGGGGAGCACAACGAAGAAAATTTTCTCGTATTTATATCACATTTGTGAAGTCGACAGACGACACGTACTGTCATCGAGAGTCACTCAAAACGTTCTAATTCCAATGTCACGCCATCCATCAGTCAAACGCCGTACTGTCATATGTGGGACATAAGCAAGTGGGGGGGGGGTGCATTTCTATAATGGGGAATATTCTGTTTTTTGTGTATTAAAAACACTTTACAGTTCAAATAACGTATGCTGTGCTCAAAATTACAATAATATAAATAATTATACCAATCACAATGATGTGTGGCCCCTGGGAGACAGCCTTATGCTCTTAATATTAAAATTTTGCCAAACATTGTGGACAATCTCTCAGTCTCCTATTTGGACTATGTTCCCAGTGGGTGCCCACGTTGATTGGTGGACTCTGTAGCCCATATTTGGCTCCCACCTTTGTCCACTCTTTTATTCTGCCCCTGTCCCTGGAACCGTCTGGCTTTTCATGCTCCTCTCTTACTAGCAGGTGGGGCTGGCGTGACCTATCCGTGCATAGATCCTGACGGGGGTGTAGTAGAACCCGGTTTCCAGGGGGATGGTACCACCTGAACCAGTTTCCAGATACCTATATGTGAGATATATCTCTTTGTAAGACAGTGAGGTCCGTTCTCTTTATTTGCTATCTGTAGAACCCAGACTGCATCCTGAAGAAGCCTAACGGTGAAACGCGTAGATACACAAGGGCTCACCGCACATTATGTATTAGTACATATGATTTATATTTTTTTTCTGTACTGTTCTATTCATGTTGTGTATTTTTCAATAAATTGTGTTTATTTTCATACCTCTTCGTTGTTTCCTATGCCTTCAAAGTCCGACCTAGGTTCACTGTTATAGTACACCTTTTTCTTGTTTGTTCCTGAGATTTCATGGGACCAATCACGTTACAGCAGACACTTTGCTGGAGAGAGGAATAAGGTAAGCACTACACCTTATCCCTGCACCCCCCCCCCCCCCCCGCGACTCAACAAGCGTTTAACCCTTGCAGCGTAAAGGCCCCATTCACACCTGAGCATTTTGTAGCTTGAAGTCTGAAGCTACAAAACGCTGGAGGGGGAAAAAATCCATTATTCTCAATGGAGACGGTTCACATCTCCACTCCAAGTCGCCTGAAGCCGAACGCCTGAAGCTCAAACGAGTTCTGGACCCTTTTTTTGTCGATCAGGCAAATTTGGGCGTTTTTCTTCTTTTTACATTGGCAACCTTTTTTGCTGCACAAAATCGTGGCAAAGCGCAGTAAAAAACGCTGCAAAATCGTGGTAAAAAATGCCGCAAAAAAAACGCAGCAAAATCGCTGTAAAATCACGCAATGTTCTGCCTGAAAACGCCATGCTCAGGTGTGAATGGGGCCTAAGTGAAAGGGGGGCAACGGCAATGGTAGTTTTTTTTTGGCATTAAAAAGAGGGCGTATATCTCTTCAAGGCGCATAAAAGCAGCCCAAACTGAAAGTGGTTCTAAAGGCTTATGCCGCGTACACACGACCGGACTTTCCGGCAGACTAGGTCTGATGGAATCAGTCTGGACAATCCGATCGTGTGTGGGCTAATCCAATCGTTTTTCACATAAAAAATCCTAGAAACAGAACATGTTTCAAATCCGTCTGACGGACTCAATTCCTATCGGGAAAACCGTTCGTCTGTGTGCTGGTCTAACAGACCAAATACAACGCAAGGGAAGCTATTGGCTACTGGCTATTGAACTTCCTTGTTTAGTCCCGTCGTACGTCATCACGTTCAAAACTAACGGACTTTCAACCTGACATAGTCCGCTCGTGTGTGGGCAAGTCCGTTCGTTCAGAAAGTCCATCGGAACTCCTCCGAAAGTCTGTCGGAAAGACCGTTGAACCTAGTCTGCCGGAAAGTCCGGGCGTGTGTACGCCGCATTAAGGTTTTTTTTTTTTTACCTTAATGTATTCTCTGCCTTCTGTGAACAGGATGCTCCGGGCTCCTCCGCTAGTTAAAGAGTTGGAAGAAGATAGCGGAGGAGCCCAGAAGAAGACGCCGGAGAGCGGGAGAAGAGAACGGAGAGCGCGGAGAAGAACCGGAGAGCGCCAAGGAGTTGGAAGAAGACCCCCAGTCGGTGGCGACGACGACGAAGGAGAAAGCCGGGCTCCTCCGCTAGTAAAAGAGCTGGAAGAAGATAGCGGAGGAGCCCGGAAGAAGATAGCGGAGGAGCCCAGAAGAAGATGCCGGAGAGCGGGAGAAGATGCCGGAGAGCGGGAGAAGAGAACGGAGAGCGCGGAGAAGAACCGGAGAGCGCCAAGGGGTCGGAAGAAGACCCCCAGTCGGCGGCGACGACGACGAAGGAGAAAGCCGGGCTCCTCCGCTAGTAAAAGAGCTGGAAGAAGATAGCGGAGGAGCCCAGAAGAAGATGCCGGAGAGCGGGAGAAGATGCCGGAGAGCAGGAGAAGAGAACGGAGAGCGCGGAGAAGAACCGGAGAGCGCCAAGGAGTTGGAAGAAGACCCCCAGTCGGCGGCGACGACGACGAAGGAGAAAGCCGGGCTCCTCCGCTAGTAAAAGAGCTGGAAGAAGATAGCGGAGGAGCCCAGAAGAAGATGCCAGAGAGCGGGAGAAGATGCCGGAGAGCGGGAGAAGAGAACGGAGAGCGCGGAGAAGAACCGGAGAGCGCCAAGGGGTCGGAAGAAGACCCCCAGTGGGCGGCGACGACGACGAAGGAGAAAGCCGGGCTCCTCCCCTAGTAAAAGAGCTGGAAGAAGATAGCGGAGGAGCCCGGCGAGAACATCCCCAAAGTCAGAAGCAGACCCCCGGAGCTGCCTAATAAATTACTTTGAAAACCTGTGTTGTGTGTTTGTTTCTTTTTATTAACACTTTTTTTCCCCAGGTGAATGGGTAGGGGATACCCCATACTCATTCACATAGGGTGGGGGGCCGGGATCTGGGGGCCCCCTTATTAAAGGGGGCTCACGGATTCTGATAAGCCTCTTGCCCGCAAACCCCGACAACCAACGGCCAGGGTTGTTGGGAAGAGGCCCTTGTCCTCATCAACATGGGGACAAGGGGCTTTGGGGTGGGGGGGCTGCAGGGCACCCCCCTTTCCCAAAGTGCCCACCCCCCATGTTGAGGGCGCGTGGCCTGGTACAACTCAGGAGGAGGGGGGGGGGGCGCTCGCTCATCCCCACCCCCTTTCCTGACCGGCCAGGCTGCATGCTCGGATAGGGGTCTGGTATGGATTTTGGGGGGACCCCCACACCATTTTTTCGGCATAGGGGTTTCCCCTTAAAACCCCTACCAGACCTAAGGGCCTGGTATGCCCCTGAAGGCATGCAGGTCTCATTAGGGAGGCTACATTGTTGCTTATCTCTCGCACTCGCTGCTATAGGAAAAATTTGACATTTTCCTATTCAACCAGCGCAAGAACCAGCGCAACGGGATCGTGCTGGTTAGAGAAGCCTTTCGCCGAGGAAACACAATATCGGCGGCACCTACTGTACCTGAGCTGGATCTCAATCCAGTGTTGTGCATGAGAGCAGCAGCTCTCTCTCCGCTCCCTCTTCCCATAGCACCGTTGGCCCATTGGCTCCTACAGCTGTCAATCAAATCCAGTAAGGAGAGAGTGGGGGGAGGTGGAGTTGAGCCATGCTATGTGTGTGTGTGTGTGTGTGTGTGTGTGTGTGTGTGTGTGCATGAAAGCAGGCAGTGCAGATCGGGATCGAGCCCCCCCCATAGGAACCGGCTCCCTACAGGGGCACTCCCTAAAGAGGAGGAGCCAGGAGTGTCGGCGGGGAACCGAGAAGAAGAGCAACGGGGCTGTTCTGTGCAAAACCATTACACAGGGCATACAAAATAAATAAATAAAGCTTTAGAATCACTTTAAAGAGTCGTCTGTTTTTGTGCTCCCGGCTGCAGAACCTTCTTCTGGAAGAGGAATCCGAACGATTTCATCAATGGAACAGAAAGACATTTATCTTCATTGCTCGGAGCACATCAATGACACCCCATGGGCGGGAAATCGGGGGGAGGGGGGGGTGGAAGTTACCTTATCTCTAACATTGTCTAAATGAGTCCGCGGAGGAACAGAAGAAGATCTTTAATCAACGTGCCGCCACCCTGCTCCAGTAAGCAGATTTTCAGTTCATTAGATTTAATAAATTTCTCATTATAACAAATGTGACAATCCAGGAATGAATCTCAATATTGTACTTCCGTTTTCCCAATTTGGCTCCCCATACAGAGCAGCCATAACGATCCCCACCGGCCCCCCAACCCCTGAACCCCCAACCCCCTGTACAGCACAGAGGAAGGCAATACGTTGGGATGAGCTTACTTCAAAATAAAGGTTCCAATTATTGCCTTCTCTTTGTTGCTGAATAATTGACATATGAAGGAGATGGCGCTCCAAAGAGAATCGGTTCCTCTCCTCTCCTCTCCGCTAATATAATATTGGAGTTCGGAGAGACATATTGTCTGACAGTTTATAAATAAATTACAATCGCTTCATATCCTGCTGTACTTGCTGTAAGCAATGTACTCTATGCTAATAATTATGTCTTGTTTCCTGCCGCAGAGTTTACCGAGTACACGGAGATATGCAAAAACTAAACCATCGGCTTCAACGCCCATCGCAAGAGGCAACTTCTGTACTCCACCAAACTTTTTATGGGTCCATTGCAAGGAAAGTTCATCAGGATAGAATACGCCAAGGAATTTCATAGAAGAAAAAAAAATGCCCAGACAATGCCCAGCAAAAGAAACATGCCCAGACAATGCCCAGCAAAGGGGATATACCCAGGTCATGCCCAGCAATGGAGATATGCCCATAAAATGCCAAAGGGGGTATGCTCAGGCAATACCCGGCAAAGGAAATACACCTAATGCCCAGCAAAGGAAATATGGCCAGACCATGCCCAGCAAATGGGATATGCCCAGACAATGCCCAGCAAAGGAAATATTCCCAGACAATGCCCAGCAAAGAAAATACACCCAGACAAAGCTCAGCAAAGGAGATATGCCCAGGCAATACCCAGCAAAGCAAATACACCTAATGCCCAGCAAAGGAAGTATGGCCAGACAATGCCCAGCAAATGGAATATACCCAGAATATGCCTAGCAAAGGCGATATGCCCAGACAATGCCCAGCAAAGGAGATATGCCCATAAAATGCCAAAGGGGGTATGCCCATGCAATACCCAGCAAAGCAAATACACCTAATGCCCAGCAAAGGAAATATGGCCAGACAATGCCCAACAAATGGAATATACCCAGGCAATGCCTAGCAAAGGGGATATGCCCGGACAATACCCAGCAAAGAAAATACACCCAGAAAATGTCCAGCAAAGGAGATATGCCTTGACAATGCCCAGCAAAGGGGAAACTGTATACCCAGACAATGCCCAGCAAAGAAGATAAGCCTAGACAATGTCCAGCAATGGGGATACTGTATACCCAGACAATGCCAGCAAATTGAATATGTCTAGACAATGCCCAGCAAAGAAAATACTGTATACCCAGACAATGCCCACCAAAGGGAATATGTCTAGGCAATGCCCATTAAAAGGGGTGCTGTATGCCCAGACAATGGCCAGCAAAGGGGATATGCTCAGATCATGCCTAGCAAAGAAAATATGCCCAGACAATGCCCAGCATAGGGGATGTCCCTGGACAATGCCCATAAAAGGGGATTTGCCCAGGTAATGCCCAAAGAGGGTATGCCCAGGCAATGCCCAGACAAATACACCCAATGGCCAGACAATGCCCAGCAAATGGAATATGCCCAAATAATGTCCAAAAAGGCAATATGCCCAGACAATGCCCAGCAAATGGAATATGCCCAAAATAATGCCCAACAAAGGGACTATGCCTAGACAATGCCCAGCAAAGGGGATGTTCCTAGACAATGCCCAGCAAAGGGGATAAGCCCAGACAATGTCCGGCAAAGGAGATATGTTTAGAAAAAGCCCAGCTAAGGGGATATGCCCAGACAGTGCTCAGCAAAAAAAAAAAAAAAAATAGAAATATATGCTCAGACAAGCAGGTGACTAACCCCTGATACACTCTCCTGGCTGCGTGTTTCATCCAATCCACTCCCAGGTGCTCCAGTCACTGGGCATTTTCTCTAAGCCCAACAGCCAAGGGACACCAGTAGAGCTCCCTCACATTCTTCAGAGTAGCATTCTTATCAATTAAAGGAAACACAAGGCTGGATGCGGTTAATGTTCTTTTACTAAAAGCCCCAATCGATACATGACTTCAATAGATCAACAATTCCAATAATGAACAGATTCTTAGTCCCAAGACTGGCCAGTGGCTGCTTGTGTCCCTGCAGATGGATGGACCCCATGTTCTGCCTGGCTAAGGATGGGAGGGACAGAGGGGTAACCCAGTTTCCGATGTTCTCTGTCCTCTCTCAGGGGCTAGGATGGGGGAACCCCAGGGCACCCTGCCCTCCCCAAGGAGGGAAAGCAATAGCTTAGCAGACAAATGTTTCCTCTTTCTCTTCCTCTTTAGTCTGATTCACCTTCCTCCTTCATCCTGCCTAGACTCCCAGCCTTCTCCCAGGGGGAGGAGGCACTTTAAAGGAGAACGTGCTCTACCACCTGCCTACAAGTGTCTTCTCCCCCTCGTACCCCTTTTTCTTTCCCATCCCTTTCTTTCCTCCTTTCCTTCTCATTTACCAACTCTTTGGCCACATGGGCTTCCCAGCTAGCCCATCACTTGATCTGCCAGCACTTGGATATGTTTGACCTTCCACCAATGCTTCTTACACCTTGTTATGTCGTTATCCACCTAAGTGGGTGTCAAGGCTGGGCTCAGCCCTTCCTTCTCAGAGCTCTGTGCTCAGCTGTCAGTTAATTGCATTCCACAGTGTCTTCATTTCCTGCTCGTCAGCTAGCCCTGCTGGCTATTTAAACTGCCTGGATCAGATCTCTGGTGCCTTCGCCTGGTCAACATATCCGGATACTCTCTGCTGTGTTTTCCTGTTAAAGACTTTTGCCTGGCTGACTTCCCTTCTGGTTCCTGATCCTGTTTACTGCCTCTGATTACGCTGATCTCTGGATTCCTGTTTTACTGGTTTGTTCCGACTACCCGCACCGGTTACCGAACCCTGGCTATGTTTTGACTGCATTTGCTCTGTTTATACCATTTTACCATTTTATTAAAAAGTCTGTCTCTGTCTGATGATTCATGGCTCCTGACAGAGGGACTTTTTTTATATCCTATTTCTGTTTTCTAACAATGATCTGAGCCCACCATCCTCGGTTTACTAGTTTTAGCTCTTTTTTTTACCTTAATGTTCTCTGTTATGTTGAATTTATTTTGGCTTCATGGCAAAGGGTGGGCCAACTCAATATTGAACCCTATGGACTAAGACTGGGATCCCATTAAAGTTCATGGGCATGTAAAGGCAGGCATCCCAATACTTTTGGCAGTATAGCATATTTACACTGATTTAAAGTGTCATGCCGCGTACACACGACCATTTTTTTTCCTTCATAATAAACTCTGACGGTCTTTCCGACGGCGTTCCGATGGAGTTCCACTGAAATGGACTTGCCTACACATGATCACACCAAAGTCCAATCGTTTAGAACGCGATGACGTATGACGGGACTAGAAAAAGGAAGTTCAATAGCCAGTAGCCAATGGCTGCCCTTGCGTCGTTTTTGGTCCGTCGGACCAGCATACAGACGAACGGTTTTCCCGAAAGAAATTTATTCCGTCTGAAAGATTTAAAACATGTTCTATTTCTAGGTCCGTCAGAATTTTTGAAAAAAAAAAAAAAAAAAGTCACATGAAGCCCACACACGATCGGAATATCCGATGGAATGATTCCGTCTGACCTTTTCTGACGGAAAGTACGACCGCGTGTACACGGCATAAGTAAACCCCCCCTCCCCCCCATCGTTTTTAGCCAAGGAAGCTGCCATCTTTGCCTCTGTTTAATCTACAACTGCCATGATGCGGCACATGTGATCAGTTGCGACACCAGCCATTGGGTGGTTTGACAGTTTGGTTGAGAACACAACCCAGTGGGAGTGTTCCGGGAGTGCCGGAAATGAAACAGTTTTATGGAGGAGCAGTCCACATCCCTTCCCTCTGGGAGGGACAGAGGGGTAACTCAGTTTCCGATGTTTTCTGTCCTCTCTCAGGGGCTAGGATGGGGGAACCCCAGGGAACCCTGCCCTCCCAACGGAGGGAAAGCACTAGCTTAGCAGACAAATGTTTCCTCTTTCCCTTCCTCTTTAGTCTGATCCACCTCCCTCCTTTGTCTTGCCTAGACTCCCAGCCTTCTCCCAGGGGGAGGAGGCACTTTAAAGTAGAATGTGCTCTAGCACCTGCCTACATGTGTCTTCTCCCCCTCGTACCCCTTTTTCTTTCCCATCCCTTTTTCTTTCCCCCTTTCCTTCTCATTTACCAACTCTTTGGCCACATGAGCTTCCCAGCTAGCCCATCACTTGATCTGCCAGCACTTGGATATGTTTGACCTTCCACCAATGCTTCTTACACCTTGCTATGTCGTTATCCACCTAAGTGGGTGTCAACTCTGGGCTCAGCCCTTCCTTGCTCTGTGCTCAGCTGTCAGTTAATTGCATTCCACAGTGTCTTCATTTCCTGCTCGTCAGCTATCCCTGCTTGCTATTTAAACTGCCTGGATCAGATCTCCTGTGCCTTCGCCTGGTCAACATATCCGGATGCTCTCTGCTGTGTTTTCCTGTTAAAGACTTTTGCCTGGTAATACGGTGTATTACCGTGCCGTTATATTTACCTAAACTCTTTACATTCTTCATTTTATTGAAAATTGAATTTCTCCTTATACCTGCATTACCATCGGCGTCTATCGTTACATAGAAAACGTGTAATTTGGCTGGAAATTGAAGATTATTTCCAGCTCTGACCTGCCTGCCTGCGCCCGGTCGCCGTATTGTAGCTCCACTTCTATATTTCCAGCAACAACATCCCTTATCGCCGGCGCACCAGTCTTGCTTGGTCTTGCACACGGGGTCACAACGGGTCTGATTACCGGCTCCTTTATACATCCGCCCGCCGCCGTATATTCATTTCTCACTCTGACCTGTAGCTGAGAGACACGAATGTCCTTGAGTCTGCTAAATCACGCACCTTTTTTCCATCAGAAACCCATTGCGCTCCTCATTGTCTCCATTCTAATTACGGCGGGGGTGATTGGTATTCTTCTGGCGCTCAGCATAATGATGGAAAACATATGTGTAGGTGTTTTGGGGGAGAGTCTACAGACGCAGCTCCCAGTATCACACAGGGAGATCTAATCTCCAAATGATGTCTTTTTGGGGCTGATCACACAGATGGGATGACATTAATGGAAACATCATTAAGTTTTTTGTTTTTTTTCTAATTAATCTTTTTTTTTTTTTTTTTCTAAATGATGGGATGTCTAGGGACGGGTATTTAGGCTTCGTAAAAGGTAGCTGAAGTTGCCTTTTATAATTTGTATTTTCAGCAAATGAAAGATTTGTTCTTGTGGTATGTCAGCGCCGGGAGGCCCAACGTTGAGTTATTGCTTCTTTCCGCTAGGAGCCGTCTCCGGGCACTAATACCGGGATGACCAGCTGTTCTCATTTTGCCATAATGTACACCGAACATATATTTTCTAATATGACAGCAAAGTACACGCTAATTAATTGGATTTTATTAAAGTCCTGATGAAAAACGCTCTGAAATATGAGTCAGCTGCTATGAAAACAGGAGGAAGGAGGTGATAGAAGAAAAATATTGTGGTGCCGAGGAAGGGAGTGGGGAACGTTCTCCATGCTTGTCAGACTAGATTCATTTATTCCATATTAATGTCACATTCGCTTTTCTAGAACTCAGTCAAGTGGCAGTATGAACTAAAATCAACTTACAACATACAAGTCAATGCCAACCAATAATATGGTGGAAAGACATTGAGTTACAGAAGAGGGATCTTTGGAGCTGAAAGACCCGACCCCAGAGGAACGGACAAGACTATATTTTACTTTCAAAATCAATCATTAAAAGGCGGTGGCGGCTGCTCCATTAGGGGCGCATGGGCTCTGCCCCCCTAATCCATGCACCCTGACCCTAATCTCCATGCTGGGTGCCGTACACATGGATTCCAATTTGTTTTTTGTTTTGTTTTTAAGCACATGTTTAGAGCCTGACGCTTTAATTGGCTTCATAAAAGGGTGGGCTTAGAGCGCAGTGCCCACCCTTTTTTCGAAAAACCCAGTTGTATGACAATAGAAAAATTAATATTCGCTAAGGTCTTCCTGTTTCTCCTCCCGGCCAATCAGGAAGTGGGTCCTGAGACCCAATTAACTGGGAGTCCTAAGACTTGATTGCCCGCGAGTCCTGATTAGTCGCGACCTTGATGGGGCCTGGCAGGCAATGGGCGAGCGATGTGGTGATCAAGCAATGGGTGGGGGGAAGCGGCCATCGAACCGGGCGAGTGAGTGCGGGGGGGGGGGGGGGGGTGGGGGGTGGTTGATTGGCTGGATGGTTGGGGGGGGGGGCGGTGGCTGGCTGAGGAGGGCGCCCACGCCAAGAAAATTGAGCACCAGCTGCCACTGGATAAGATAATATACTTTATTGTCATTACAAACAAGTTACAATGCCATAGTAAAAGCCATAGTATAGCCAGGTACAACCCAGTGTATCATACTGGAAACTAGGCTTTGAAATGAACTCTTCATCTTGTTTTTCTCTGGAACATGTGGTCACATAGCAAGGGTGTGCTCTTCACAGGCTATCACCCCTTTAGACTGTCATGAATGCTGCTGCCAGACTCATCTACCTTGCCAACTGTTCAATGTCCTCAACTGCTCTCTGCCAAACCCTTCACTGGCCTCCACCCTGAAGTGTGGGGCCTAAGCCCTAATTGGTATTCACCAGAGCTCCTGATGGTGAGGATGGGTTTTTCGGCATGTTAGTACCAGTTCACCGTCTTCGGGATCACCAGTAACAGATATAGCAGGTAGGGATTAAGCAGAAGTGTAGTCAGTAAACAAGCCAAAGGTCGGTAACAAGTGGTTGCAGGTTGGGATCAAGCAGAAGCGTAGTCAAGGAACAAGCCAAAGGTCAGTAACAAGTTGTTGCAGGTAGGGATTAAGCAGAAGTGTAGTCAGTAAACAAGCCAAAGGTCGGTAACAAGTGGTTTCAGGTTGGGTTGAAGCAGAAGTGTAGTCAAGGAACAAGCCAAAGGTCAGTAACAAGTTGTTGCAGGTAGGGATTAAGCAGAAGTGTAGTTAGTAAACAAGCCAAAGGTCGGTAACAAGTGGTTGCAGGTTGGGATCAAGCAGAAGCGTAGTCAAGGAACAAGTCAAAAGGTCAGTAACAAGTTGTTGCAGGTTGGGATTAAGCAGAAGTATAGTCAAGGAACAAGCCAAAGGTCAGTAACAAGTTGTTGCAGGTAGGGATTAAGCAGAAGTGTAGTCAGTAAACAAGCCAAAGGTCGGTAACAAGTGGTTTCAGGTTGGGATGAAGCAGAAGTGTAGTCAAGGAACAAGCCAAAGGTCAGTAAGAAGTTGTTGCGGGTTGGGATCTAGCAGAGGTGTGTAGTCAAGGTACAAGCCAAAGGTCAGTAACAAGTTGTTGTAGGTTCGGGATCTAGCAGAAGTGTAGTCAAGGAACAAGTCAAGGACAACTGCAGGTACACGAAGAAACAAGATATCAGATGCTGGAGAGATCACAATAATCTTACAAACAGGAAGTGCAGAGGCATGGCTTAAATCAGGAAGTTCATAGGAGGAGCAAATGGTTCAAGGTTCACCAGAAATTGTCTCATGAGATCAGACAGGGACCGGACCAGCATCTCAGGTGTCTCAGCAAGAAGACATACTGCTAGACGTAGCCGAGGTTGAGGGTTCAGATCCGTGTCCTGACAGGTAGAGAATTTTGTTAGTTCTGACAAGAGTATTAACCGATTCTCACTCCACTCAAAATGTAAATCTGGCTTTCCAAATACTCTACACACAACCCTCCCTCCCCCCACTATCCTCCAATATAATGTATTGTGTGAGGTTTCATTCATAACTCTGCATACATGCAATACATTCCCCGGGAATGTAACAACAAAGACGCATTCAGCGGAAAACAAGAAAGCTCGTCAATTAGTGGGGGGAACGGCGATAGACTAATTACTACCTCCGCTCTGCCATCATTGTTTGAAAACTGCAGCAGAACTCCAGCAAACCAATTATTATCAGCAATGAATTCCGCCCCGGTGCAATCTGACGAATAGAAGAGAAGAGTAAACACCGGGGTGTTGTTTGCCCTAAAAACGGAGGGTTTGTGTCATACAAAAAATATCTCCTTGTGGGATTTAGATACAGACTTTGCGGATTTTACGTCTTCTGCTGCAGCGAGCGCGTTCATCGCCGGAGTTATGCCTAAAACTTTCGGTCAGCTGTGTGCCGCCCTCGTAGGCTTGGCGCAGTCCAAGTACCGCATGTACTACAGGAAGCTGAACGCGCGCCACCCACCTATCTGCTTTCGTACTTATTACACACGAGACAAGGTAGCGGAGGCATCATCCGGGGGAAGGCGAGGTGTATCTGATGAATGCGAACTACCAATCAGCAAAGCAACCAGCCAGGGGTGTGGGAGATTCCCATTTATCACACTGTCATCGTTATTTATCTGAATTCAAACCAATGCAAAAAAAAAAAAACTGGTACTAGAGCTGCACGATTCCGCCCAAAATCAGAATCACAATTTTTTTTGCTTAGAATAAAGATCACGATTCTTGTGGTATAACGTCTTTTACATTATGCCAAAAAAATGGGCTAACTTTACTGTTTCATTTTTTTTTTTATTCATTAAAGTGTATTTTTTTACCCAAAAAAAATTACATTTGAAAGACCACTGCACAAATACAGTGTGACATAAAATATTGCAACAACCACCATTTTATTCTCTAGGGTCTCTCTATAATATAATATAATATAATATTATATATATATATATATATATATATATATATATATATATATATATATATATATATATATATATATATATATATATATATATATATATATATATATAATATATATATATAAAATATGTTTGGGGTTCTAAGTAAATTTCTAGCAAAAAATAATGATTTTTTTATTCTCCATTTTATTATATATATATATATATATATATATATATATATATATATATATAGATATATATATAGATATATATATAGATATATATTTACATTATGCAAAAAAATTGGGCTAACTTCACTGTTTCATTTTTTTTTTTTTATTCATTAAAGTGTATTTGTTTACCAAAAAAATTACATTTAAAAGACCACTGCACAAATACAGTGTGAAATAAAATATTGCAACAACCACTATTTTATTCCCTAGGGTCTCTCTATAAAAAAAAATATATATATATATATATATATATATATATATATATATATATATATATAAAATATGTTTGGGGTTCTAAGTAATTTTCTTGCAAAAAATTTGGATTTTTTTTATTCTCTATTTTATTATCTATATATATATATATATATATATATATATATATATATATAAAGAAACAAAAAAATCTCAAATACAATCAATAAAACTCACATTGCAATATCCACATTACATTTTTACAATATACATTTATTCTCCCTAAAGATTTTAACTTGAAACTAACAAGTGTTAGAAAAAGTTGTAGTCTTTAGTGGTTAAACTTCCCTCATTTACAGACCGAAGTACATCCCTTTGCTCTAAAGAACAAAAATGTTAAGACCCCTTTCACACTGAGCCTCCTAGGACATCACCGTCATTTTAGCGCTGCTTTACCGTTGTTTTAGCGCCGCTATTCGGACGCTCGCGGGGGCGGTTTTAACCCTCCCCCCCCGCTAACAGACCGAAAAGGGGTTAAATCTGCCCACAAAATGCTGAGGTATCGCAGCACTGCCCCATTGATTTCAATGGGGAGCAGCGGTGAGTTCACCGCTACAAAGAAGCTGCTGGCAGGACTTTTTGTGACGCCCTGCCAGCGCACCGCTCCAGTGTTCCACTGTAGCGCCTGAAAAACGCCTTCAGTGTAAACAGGGGTCTTATAGTTAGCTCAGCAGCTGAGGAATGGTGTGATACTTGGCAGGCTGCTTGTTTTTTTTGCTTTTTTTTGACAGCTGTCAGCTTGAGCAGAGAATTCTCTGCATGGAAAGAATTGCCAAAATGCTTTGTTAGGATTGCGAGGGGGAGAAAAAAAATTGTGATCTCGAATCTTAATGATTCATCTTGCAGCTCTAACTGGTACCACCCTACACTTATCAATCAGAAAGGATTTTGCTGCATTTTAGTGCCAGGATGAGGTCCTCAAGATCGCTCTACCAGGAGGTGAGCAAGGTCCAGTAGCAGATATAGAGGAAGGTTGGGATCAAGCAAAAACGCAGTCAGTAAACAAGCCAAAGGTCAGTAACAAGTGGTTGCAGGTTGAGATCAAGTAGAAGGGTGGTCGAGGGACCAGGCAAGGGTCGGTAATGAGTGTTTTTGCGTAAATACAGACGACAGCAGGAGTGATAAGAATGAGATATTGGAAGGAGAGAGCACAATAATCTGGCAAAACGGGAAGTGCAGAGACATATCTTACATAGGAAGTTCATGGGAAGGGCAAAGGGTTCAAAGTTCAAGAGAAACAAATCAAAAGGCAAGGTTGTCTAAAGAATCGGGCAGGGTTCTGTGCAGCCTCTCAGGTGGATCAGCAAGAAGAGACCGCGTCAGGCACAACAGAGTGTCATGGTTATGCAGTGATCTTCCTGTGTTTGCTTACCTTCCCTCATGTCTTCAGACTAAGAGGTCAGCCACTTCCACCTGGTGGTTTTTATAACCTCTCCTCTAAGCATGGCTCCACCCCAGGCCCTATCAGGGAGCCCTATATTAACCTGTGCACTGCAAGCCAACAGTGCTGATCAACCATTGTGTATTCCTTTGTGTGTTAGCTTCCTGTTACCTGCCGTGTGCTCTTCTGTTGTTCCGTTACCGACTTTGGCGTGTCTTTGACTATCCCTGTTTGCCTGTGACCTGACCTTTTGGCGTGTCCCTGCTTATTCCTGTCTGCTTGTGGCCCCGACCTTGGCTCTGTCCCTCTCCATCCCTATCCTCCTGTTGCCTACTGTGGGTGTGAGCTGGGGGACCCTGGGGGTCGCGACCTGGAGCCAGTTGCAGCCAAGTCCATCCTCACCACTAGAGGCTCTGGTGAACACCTGCTGGCTCTTAGACTCCGCGCCCCAGGGAATTTTACACTCTAACCCCCAGTGGGATCTGTCTCCCGTCCGCAGCAGTCAGCCGTAGGGTCCACAACCTTGCGGTGCACTTCTGATCCCTACAGTGTGCATCTGTCACCTGGGCTCTAGATTACCTGACACAGAGGTTGCAGGTTCAGATCTGGGACCTGACAGGTGCTAAATGTTATAAATTTATATAAAAAGTCAATAATAAACATGTATAATGTGTATATATATATATATATATATATATATATATATATATATATATACAAATAATAAAGAAAAGACATTCAAGGCAGACTGTAAAGTTCAGTGTGCAACTTAAAAAAAAAAATCCATGTGAATCCAAAATAGTGAAAACACTATAAATAAAAAAAATCTATGATCTTCAAGATCATGTGCTCCACCTTTCATATGTTGTGATCTTCCACTTGTGAGGCCATGGAGACCACCAAGTGAGTGTCCATGAATCTGCTCACCTGGGGAGAGACCTCCAGATCATAAGAGGTCCAGATTGGCACGATCTGATATTTAGGCGCAACACTTCCAATCTCAACAGTCTCTGGGATACCACTCTACCACCCTCCACAAGGTTTGCTCCATCATACATCATGTGCGCCTCAAAAACAATAAAAGCAAATCTAATGCTTTCCATTGAAACCTTTTTGTTAACCAAATAGGCAATCCAATATACTCACAAAAAAAAAAAAAAAAAATAATATGTCAGTCGTCAAATAACAAAATACATCCACTTCCCTGGAGACCAGGACATTCACAAGCCAAACGCCACACACAGGAAACACTGCTAGCACTTTCAAACCTGAACGGCTAAGCATGATGACTTCAATAGGTAGGCACCGCCCCCTTACGTGTTGCGTCCCTGGGAAGGGACTTCATCAGACATTGGAGGACACCTACCTCGCCACGCTTACCTGCACCATCCAATACTTACCATAATATTGTTAATAGAAAAAAAAAAAACATATATTTATTGGTAACTGTCTTCTCGTTGTATTTGCTCCACCAAAGGTCATTGAAAACAAAATCATCCCTCACATCAGGGGGCCCATTGTTATTTTATGGTTCAACAAAGGTTGACCGCACTTCAAGGTACGAAGCAGTGATGATTACTTTATTGAAGAGAAAAATCCATCAAGATACGTCATAAGACATCATGAGACCTCTATGCAGGCTTGGCAAGATTAACGGGTTTCATGAATCAAGGTTCGCTTAGTCATAATCACTAATTGCGAGCCTTGATTCGCGAAACGCGTTACTCTTGCCATGTCTGCATAGAGGTCTCATGATGTCTTATGATGTATCTTGATGGATTTTTCTCTTCAATAAAGTAATCATAATAGAAAAAATATAAGCTGCGCTGAGTGCACTATAGACATGTGCAAAAGGAAAAAATTTGTTTAGTTTCGTTTTGTTTTAATTCGTTAATTCATTAATTTCGTTTAGTTATATTCGTTAACTTCCTTAAATTCGTTTTCAGATTTCGTTTAGTTTTCTACCGAATTCGAAAAATCGGCCACATTCGAAAATATTTCAACCAAATTCGAAAATATTTCTACCGGATTTGAAATGATTTCAACCACATTCGAAAATATTTTATGACCCGACTTTAGGGCCATGTATCTCGGGGTCACTTGGTGCTAGAAACTCCAAATTTGGATATGTTGTAGTGCTAGTACTATTGTGTTTGCATACCAAATTTGGGGTTTCTAGCTATAAGTGACCTCGAGATATGTGGCCCCAAAATCGGGTCGCAAAATGTCATTCTCTGCTCTAATAACTAATAACATTTTGCGACCCGCTTTTGGGGCCACATATCTCGGGGTCACTTATAGCTAGAAACCCCAAATTTGGTATGCAAACACAATAATACTAGCACTACAACATATCCAAATTTGAAGTGTCTAGCCCCAAGTGACCCCGAGATACATGGCCCTAAAGTCGGGTCACAAAATATTGTTGAAATCATTTCGAATGCAGTTGAAATAATGTTGAATCATGTTGAAATCATTTCGAATGCATTCGAAATTATTTCAACCACATTCGAAAATATTTTGTGACCCGACTTTAGGGCCATGTATCTCGAGGTCACTTGGTGCTAGAAACTCCAAATTTGGATATGTTGTAGTGCTAGTACTATTGTGTTTGCATACAAAATTTGGGGTTTCTAGCTATAAGTGACCCCGAGATATGTGGCCCCAAATTCGGGTCGCAAAATGTTATTAGTTATTAGAGCAGAGAATGACATTTTGCGACCCGCTTTTGGGGCCACATATCTCGGGGTCACTTATAGCTAGAAACCACAAACCAGAAACCAGAAACCACAAATTTGGTATGCAAACAATAATAATAATAGTACTAGCACTACAACATATCCAAATTTGGAGTGTCTAGCACTAAGTGACCCCGAGATACATGGCCCTAAAGTCGGGTCACAAAATATTTTCGAATGCGGTTGAAATAAGGCAAAAATAAAGTGACAATATAAATACAATACTATTCTACCCCCAACTGATGGGGGAGCTGTGTGTGCCAAAGTATAAAAACAAGTAATGTGATGATATTCACTGCCCTACCTTTAGGTGGGCAGACCACAAATTTAGCGTCCAGTGATATAATAAAACTCAGATGATCAAATTTAAGAAAACACCGCGTGAATATCAAAAATCTCTATGAACATACAAATCAGTAAACAGATAAAAAGTCCAGCTGTAATGGATTAAATGCAAATGGAATCCTCCATAAACGAAAAAGTGTTCAGTCCACCGCCATATGTCTAGAGCCACTTCTTACCGGAAATTCATGACCCCCCCCACTACAGAGGGTCACAATGAGCATATAGGTATGTAATCGTCCCCCACTCCAAAGGAATCCTTCTTACTCTCCTCACACCACCGTTTTCATATATAAATGACTGGTTATGTTCTCATGGGATACCTCTCGTATGTTTGGAAGGCTCCAGATGTACACCATGAAAGAGAGATAGAGCTCCAATAGTGTAAAACCCTTTATTGTAAAAACTTAAGAAATATAAAATAACACTTACAATAAAAATGGAGTTTCAAAGCCTTAAGTCCGTTGCGCCGGCCGGACGCACACACGGACAAACCCGTCCTGCCTGGACACCGAACACGAGGTGATGTTAGCGTGTCGCTCAGCCCTACGCGTTTCGCAACAAAATTGCATCATCCCGTGCCCCTGGATGATGCAAGTTTCCTTAGTGTGTGCCATCAAATGCCAAACATGGAGGAGAAAGTGTGATGGTGTTGGGCTCTTTTGCTGCATTCAGGGTTGGAAACTTGAACATTGACACCCTAAACCCAAATGGTCTAAGCATGCCATATTTTGGCACCTTGCCGCCATACTTTCTGCCATAACTGGTAGGCCAGGAGTTCAGCCTACATCAAGGTGACCCAAAACATTCCTCATAACCACCTTGGAAGGTAAGAACGCAGTATGGCCAGCACAACCAAACCAGACTAAAACTCCACCACCATGGTTTGGATTGAAGTGGACATAAGTGTGAGAGAAAAGCAACCTGCGAAAGGACAATAAAGTTGTGATAAATTATGCAGCGCTGTTGGGAAGACCTGGTACAGTACAAAGAAGGGCGACAAAGATAATAAAGGGTCTGGAGGATATTAGATATGAGGAAAGGTTGTGAGCTCTGATCTTATTCTCTCTGGAGAAGAGACGCCTGAGAGGGGATATGATTTCATTATATAAATAACGGACTGGTGACCCCACAATATATAAATACCGGACTGGTGACCCCACAATATATAAATACCGGACTGGTGACCCCACAATATATAAATACCGGACTGGTGACCCCACAATATATAAATACCGGACTGGTGACCCCACAATATATAAATACCGGACTGGTGACCCCACAATATACAAATACCGGACTGGTGACCCCACAATATATAAATACCTGACTGGTGACCTCACAATATATAAATACCGGACTGGTGACCCCACAATATACAAATACCGGACTGGTGATCCCACAATATATAAATACCGGACTGGTGACCCCACAATATATAAATACCGGACTGGTGATCCCCCAATATACAAATACCGGACTGGTGACCCCACAATATATAAATACCGGACTGGTGACCCCACAATATACAAATACCGTACTGGTGACCCCACAATATATAAATACTGTACTGGTCACCCCCACAATATACAAATACCATACTGGTGACCCCCACAATATACAAATTTCGGACTGGTGACCCCACAATATACAAATTCCGGACTGGTGACCCCCACAATATACAAATTTCGGACTGGTGACCCCACAATATACAAATTCCGGACTGGTGACCCCACAATATATAAATACTGGACTGGTGACTCCACAATATATAAATACCAGACTGGTGACCCCACAATATATAAATACTGGACTGATGACCCCACAATATATAAATACCGGACTGGTGACCCCACAATATATAAATACCGGACTGGTGACCCCACAATATATAAATACCGGACTGGTGACCCCACAATAGGGGGAAAACTTTTCCGCGGAATGGAGTTTAACAAGACTCGTGGCCACTCATTAAAATTAGAAGAAAAGAGGTTTAACCTTAAACTACGTAGAGGGTTCTTTACTGTAAGAGTGACAAGGATGTGGAATTCCCTTCCACAGGCGGTGGTCTCAGCGGGGGGCATCGATAGTTTCAAGAACCTATTAGATAATCACCTGAATGACCGCAACATACAGGGATATACAATGTAATACTGACATATAATCACACACATGGGTTGGACTTGATGGACTTGTGTCTTTTTTTAACCTCACCTATTATGTAACTATGTTGATTTTCAGTGCAGGAAAAAATGTCGCCACAGTTTTTAGCTGTTATATCTGGATGAATATTTTGATGAGCCAAAAATGTTATAATAAAGAACTCTGTGAAATGACAGTTATTTTCTTTAGTTCATCAATCATATCACTAGGAATGCTGAAATATCCTGACATTGTATATAGATATTATGACAGTAGAATACATGTGCTGTTGGCAGATCTATGCCACACATCATATGGGATGTGCTTTCCAGATATACTTCTACGTTCGAGTAAATACAAATGTAATGGTGTAGAGGCCAACATTTCTCTTGGCCTCCAAGATAGATGAATCCTGCGGGGGGACCTCCAGCAAGAAATTTATGAAAAATTATGAAAATTGAGGCTCTCAAGCTTCTTCTTTTCATTGCAGTTAAATAATGAAATCCAAGCAGAAGCAATGTGACCCCCATTGAGTTGTTGATGAAGGAGGGGTGCAGGTTGTCCGACATCCACAGAAGTCTACAGAATGTTTACAGAGAGGACACCATTGATGAGCAATGTCTTCTCAGCGGTGACTCTTGTCAATAACGGCATCTCTGTAAACATTCTGTAGACTTCTGTGGATGTCGGACAACCTGCACCCCTCCTTCATCAAGAACTCAATGGGAGCGCATTGCTTCTGCTTGGATTTCATTATTTACCTGCAATGAAAAGAAGAAGAGTACTAGAGAGGAAGAGTTACTAGAGAGGAAGAGTTACTATAGAGGAAGAGTCACTATAGAGGAAGAGTCACTATAGAAGAAGAGTTACTAGAGAGGAAGAGTCACTATAGAGGAAGAGTCACTATAGAAGAAGAGTTACTATAGAGGAAGAGTTACTATAGAGGAAGAATCACTATAGAAGAAGAGTTACTATAGAGGAAGAGTTACTATAGAGGAAGAGTTACTATAGAAGAAGAATCACTATAGAGGAACAGTCACTATAGAAGAAGAGTTACTATAGAGGAAGAGTTACTATAGAGGAAGAATCACTATAGAAGAAGAGTTACTATAGAGGAAGAGTTACTATAGAGGAAGAGTTACTATAGAGGAAGAGTTACTATAGAAGAAGAGTTACTATAGAGGAAGAGTCACTATAGAAGAAGAGTTACTATAGAGGAAGAGTTACTATAGAGGAAGAATCACTATAGAAGAAGAGTTACTATAGAGGAAGAGTTACTATAGAGGAAGAGTTACTATAGAAGAAGAGTTACTATAGAAGAAGAATCACTATAGAGGAACAGTCACTATAGAAGAAGAGTTACTATAGAGGAAGAGTTACTATAGAGGAAGAATCACTATAGAAGAAGAGTTACTATAGAGGAAGAGTTACTATAGAGGAAGAGTTACTATAGAAGAAGAGTTACTATAGAGGAAGAGTTACTATAGAAGAAGAGTTACTATAGAAGAAGAATCACTATAGAGGAAGAGTCACTATAGAAGAAGAGTTACTATAGAGGAAGAGTTACTATAGAGGAAGAGTTACTATAGAGGAAGAGTCACTATAGAAGAAGAGTTACTATAGAGGAAGAATCACTATAGAGGAAGAATCACTATAGAGGAAGAGTTACTATAGAAGAAGAGTTACTATAGAAGAAGAGTTACTATAGAGGAAGAGTCACTATAGAAGAAAAGTTACTATAAAGGAAGAATCACTATAGAGGAAGAGTCACTATAGAAGAAGTTACTATAGAGAAAGAGTTACTATCAGGGCCGTCTTTAATATTGATTGGACCCTGGGCAAATGTTTTTTTGGGCCCCCCTAAAATACAATTTCGCTCTCCACCTGTTCTAAGACATAAAATAAATAGCAGCTAGACTTAGAAATAGGTTTCCTGTATCAGATCAGGCAGCGGTTGCGATTGGTTGCCAGAGGTTACAGTGTATCATTACCGCTTACTGACTGGTTGCTAGAGGTTACAGCACTCCTTAAGGCTCACTGATTAGTTGCTAGAGGTTACAGCACGATTTCTGCTTGTTGATTAGTTGGTAGAGATTACAACACATCATCTCCTCACTGTAGGGGACATGATATACATATGATTGCCGCCTTTATTTACATAGCTATGCCACCGGATGCAGCTGTTTACATATGAATGCCGGTTATTTACATGTAAACACAGGGCCTGCAGGTGAGTCATCTGTACACAACAATATGGAAGAGCTGGGCAGCATTAGTGGCAGCACATCACACTGAGATATCGTGTCACAACACGGGACTAAAACTTCAAGGGGACAAGGGAATTGAAACTGGGATAGTTGGCAAGTATGAGGCAGCTGCTTTGGGCCCCACAACAATGACAGGGCCCAGGGCAGCTGCCCCTTTTGCCCTGCCTTAAAAACGGCCCTGGTTACTATAGAACATAGAAGAAGAGTCATTATAGAAGAAGAGTTACTATAGAAGAAGAGTCACTATAGAGGAAGAGTCACTATAGAAGAAGAATTACTATAGAGCAGGAATATGCAATTAGCGGACCTCCAGCCATTGCAGAACTACAATTCCCATGAGGCATAGCAAGACTCCGACAGCCACAAGCATGACACCCAGAGGCAGAGCATGATGGGACTTGTAGTTTTGCAACAGCTGGAGGTCCGCTAATTGCAGATCCCTGCTATAGAGGAAGTTACTATAGAGGAAGAGTTACTATAGAAGAAGAGTCACTATAGTGGAAGAGTTACTATAGAAGAAGAGTTACTATAGAGGAAGAGTTACTATAGAAGACAAGTTACTATAGAAGAAGAGTCACTACAGAGGAAGAGTCACTATAGAGGAAGAGTCACTATAGAAGAAGAGTCACTATAGAGGAAGAGTCACTATAAAAGAAGACACTATAGAAGAAGTCACTATAGAAGAAGAGTCACTACAGAAGAAGAGTCACTATAGAAGAAGAGTCACTATAGAAGAAGTTACTATAGAAGAAGAGTAACTATGAAGAAGAGTTACGATAGAGGAAGAGTTACTATAGAAGAAGAGTCACTATAGAAGAAGAGTCCCTATAGAGGAAGAGTCACTATAGAAGAAGAGTCACTATAGAAGAAGAAGAGTCACTATAGAGGAAGAGTTACTATAGAAGACAAGTTACTATAGAAGAGTCACTATAGAGGAAGAATTACTATAGAAGAAGAGTCACTATAGAAGAAGTTACTATAGAGGAAGAGTTACTATAGAAGAAGAGTTACTATAGAAGAAGAGTCACTATAGAAGAAGAGTCACTATAGAAGAAGTTACTATAGAAGAAGAGTAACTATGAAGAAGAGTTACGATAGAGGAAGAGTTACTATAGAGCAGGGATTTGCCATTAGCAGACCTCCAGCTGTTGTAAAACTACAAATCCCATCATGCCTCTGCCTCTGGGTGTCATGCTTCTGGCTGTCAGAGTCTTGCTATGCCTCATGGAATTTGTAGTTCTGCAACAGCTGGAGGTCCGCTAATTGCATATCCCTGCTATAGAGGAAGAGTCACTATAGAAGAAGAGTCACTATAGAAGAAGAAGAGTCACTATAGAGGAAGAGTTACTATAGAAGAAGTTACTATAGAGGAAGAGTTACTATAGAAGAAGTTACTATAGAGGAAGAGTTACTATAGAAGAAGTTACTATAGAGGAAGAGTTACTATAGAAGAAGAGTCACTATACAAGAAGTTACTATAGAAGAAGAGTAACTATAAAGAAGAGTTACTATAGAGGAAGAGTTACTATAGAAGAATTACTATAGAAGAAGAGTTACTCTAGCAATGTGTGACATTTGACTTACCTATAGAAGTTCATAAAAATATTATGTACACTTTTTGTATTACTTTTGGTAAAGCCCTCGTATATCATCCCAGTAAAATAAAATGTAAGTGCAAACATGATTATTTTTTTAATTTCTTGCTGAAAAACTGGAACTCTTCAATATAATTGTTTTGGGATCCCTCACTTGTCAAGACTTTCCACCATATATTTCCATATTAGCACATTACCGGGTTTGACTTATTCTCTTCTATTTTACAAACTTTGTTAAAATGTATTTTTTTTTTTTTTTTTTTCAGTTGCATATTAAAAAAAAAAAAATCTTTTGGTGGAGAAAATGGCGACATTCAGATATGTATCATTTAATATAACACTTATGCATTGAGGAAAAAAAAAAAGAAAAAAAAAGGAAAACCGGCTTCTTATATCAAAAGGTTCTGCCACATCACAGAGCGAAAATAAGTTAATTGAGACCAACTGATGCAATTTAAGAAGCCGCTCCTTTCATTAATGTAATGATAAAAGTCTCCTTGATCCGCAGATCCCTCAGTAGACATGAAATAGTTGGACTTGTTACGGCTTTCAAAAGCGTCCGTATTATCGGTCAGAACTTCGCTCACCTCTAAAGTGCGCTTCTCCCCTCTCCCTGTGGCCTTTTAGAAAATAAAAATAAGATATAGGAACTCTTAAAAAACTTGACCCCCAAAAATGACCTTGGACAATCCAGCCAGTGACAAGGTGCGAGCTTCTAAAATAATGCGTCTTCTAAGATGCTGAATTTACAGAACGCCGAGCGCCATCCGTGCTCCTCTCAGTGACCCTGGACTCCCGATTTAAGCTTCTCGGAGGGGGAGGGGAGGGGGGTGAGCCACCAAAGTCAGCTACATCTCTATTTGTTCTCAATCCCATCCTGGCAGGTGAAAGGAATATCTAACGGATGTTCACAATCCGCTGTACATCAAGGACATAATACTGAAGGTTCTTATTACAGAAGAGGAAGATTCACGTTCAGGTAATAATATCTTCAGGAGCCTCTGTCATTACATATGTAGAGATATATGTACTTCCATGTCTCCGAGGGAGACCGGTCCAGAGGAGGCCGACAAGGCATATCATGATACCGTTTAACCACTCGCCTACCGGGGCAATTTTATCGTTTTTTTTTTTTTTTTAAACACATGTTAAAATCTGCATTGTTTGCTGGAAATTATTGTAAACCCTCAAAAATGATCTCATTTCTGAAAGCAGAGGCCCTGGTGGCAATTTTAACTTTCTTTATGTCACACGATATTTGAGCAGCTATTTATCAAACGCACTATACTACTGTAAAAACACACTATTTTTTATTTTTTTTATTTTAGTGCAAACAAAATGTAGCGCTGGCTCCTGACGAGCAGGCGCTATGGTTTTTGTAAAGTTAAGTTGCCTGAAGCCACAGTTGGGCTTCGGGATTATTTCTCTAAATTTCTGGTATCAGTACCAGTCCAGCTGGGTTGCCCTGGGTTCTCCTTAATCACAGGTGTCGCTGTCACCGCCAGCAAGAGTAGCATTGAATGCCACTATTCTCTCGGAACCAGCCCAGTGGGAGTGTTTTCCTGCTGTGCGTTCTTGGGGGGGGATGGTATTTAAGGTACTGATGCAACATTGGCGGGGTCTTTTTCTGTCTGTTTGGTTCTGGCGGTCCTCCTGACCCAGCCCCATGGCCCTCCTGGCCTGGGGTGCGGAACTATGCATCCTGAGTCTCTGGGCCAGCTGGCCTGAGGTGATGCAACTGCAGGGACAGGCCCGAGCAAATTTTTTTTTTTACTAATCCAAGGGTGGTCTGATGCCGTCTCATCTGAAGGGAGAGGCCCAACAACCGATGAACCCCAGGGGAGGGCTCTTTCAGGAGAAGACCGTGCACAAGGCTGGTTTCTCTGAAGGAGCCTGGAGGCTTAGTTGAAGGACGCAACCTGGATCAACACTCATACGGTATCATTTAAAGATTTTAGTGTTGCACAATGTATAAAAGAGTAGGAGGGGGGAGGGGGGGGGAGGGGGAAAGAAAGAGTCACTATCCATATTTCTATTTTCTTTCTAGTATTCTTCCATCTGCAACCCCCTTGTCCCCTTGCCTATTCGCCCCTCCATCCCTTACGTCCTCTTCACCCCTCTCTCTATTCCTTCCCCTCTTTTCCCCCCCTTTTTTCTCTCTTTCTTTCCCCCTCCCCCCCCCTCCCCCCTCCTACTCTTTTGTACATTGCGCAACACTAAAATCTTTAAATCATATTTCTTAGGGAGTAGGTCAAGCTCCTCTCTAGTGTTTGCAGCAGTTTTTCATTTTCCCTGTTTGGTTGGTTGGCGCAGAGGTATTTTATATATCAACTCATACGGTATCGCCGGATCGGCTGAGAAAACCTGGTACCGCATGTCAGTTCTTTAAATTTATCCACACCCCTCAGTAACGCTCAAGTGTATCTCACAAGTCTGTGGCAGAGACTTTGTCGAGCATCCCACCGGCTGCTAGGCCTAGTGAGAGAGGTCTACCCGGGGGGTTGTTAAATCCAGTTGTGAAACGTTTTTTATTCTCTGGATTTTCTCTAAAGACTTCCATCTTGCAATCCAAGTACCTGGACTCACTCCTAACCCTCTACCCTTTATTGAGAGACTTTGTCTTGTTCTAAATAAATAACCCAAAAGAGGATTCAGTGTCAGTTTCCACATTCTTTGGGCCGTCTACTACGGGAACCCCAAGATGGAGAAGCAACCAAGTAAGGTAATGGTAATCCCAAATCAAACCAGAAGCTCCTCCGGGGGTCAGTGCTACAGAAATATTATACCCAATCAGAAAAAAAGGAATGTGGCATTGTGGGCTACGGCAGTGGCCTCCTTTACATGGAGGAGTGGCATAGGGTGGTACTTGTTACGCCACAAGACTAATGTGATGAAAGATGGGGTCTTGTTTCCCTCTTGTTTGATATACAAAATATTATACCCAATCAGTTGGTAAAATATAAAAGATTGGGTTGGGTCGGGTAAATTGATACCAAACATGCCAAGCCTTAAAAACTGCAAAAAACTGCAGTACCCCAAATTCTCTATAGCCAACGCTTTATAAGCCTTTACAGGTTACCGGTTTTGAGCTATCCGTGAATTATGGCTCTAGAGTTGTTGTTCTCACTCCAACGTTCACCACAATACCTCACACATGGGGCACAATGTACTTACACGGGACCACCCTATCCTGTGCTTTTCATATGTGGTGTGTATGGAGGGGACACGGGTGCTTAAAATACAGAATATATATGTGATCCCTCTCTGATCAACTGTGTGAAAGTGATCCCTCTTTGGCCAACTGCATCAACGTGATCCCTCTCTGGCCAACTACATCGTGATCCCTATCTGGCCAACTGCATCAACGTGATCCCTCTCTGGCCAACTGCATCAAAGTGATCCCTCTCTGCCCAACTGCATCAAAGTGATCTCTCTCTGGCCAACTGCATCAAAGTGATCCCTCTCTGGCCAACTGCTTCAAAGTGATCCCTCTCTGGCCAACTGCATCAAAGTGATCCCTCTCTGGCCAACTGCATCAAATTGATCCCTCTCTGGCCAACTGCATCAAAGTGATCCCTCTCTGGCCAACTGCATCAAAGTGATCCCTCTCTGGCCAACTGCATAAAAGTGATCCCTCTCTGGCCAACTGCATAAAAGTGATCCCTCTCTGGCCAACTGCATCAAAGTGATCCCTCTCTGGTCAGTTGCATCAATGTGATCCCTATCTGGCCAGTCCCCACTCTACCTTGCAGATTGCCAATATCATGCTTATTAAATAGCGTACTCATATAGGGGGTTGATATACTAAAACTGGAGAGGGCAGAATCTGGTGCAGCTGTAGATGGTAGCCGATCAGCTTCTAACTTCAGCTTCTTCAATTAAGCTTTGACTAAAAAAAAAAAAACCCTGGAAGCCGATTGGCTTCTATGCAGGGCTGCCCCGGATTCTGCACTGTCCAGTTTTAGCGATTCTCCCCCCAATGCTGCCAATATGGAGCAAATAAGTAGAGCTCCAGCAATCTTCGTCTAGTTTTTGATAGAAT
The DNA here is from genome assembly GCF_037356315.1 of Lithobates pipiens. Classification (NCBI taxonomy): domain Eukaryota; kingdom Metazoa; phylum Chordata; class Amphibia; order Anura; family Ranidae; genus Lithobates; species Lithobates pipiens. The sequence goes on along the minus strand of NW_027507750.1, from coordinate 2,599,467 downwards.
GCGGACGGGTTAGAATGAAAATAAAACATGCTGGGGAAGGAATAAATAACTCTTTAAAGATAAAAAAAAATGGCTTCCCAAGTGAAGGTTGTAAAGAGAGAGCAGCGCCGAGCCGTACGCCATGTCCCCGGCACGGTGTGACAGGCGCTATAAATGGAGCAGAGGATGGACAGGCCAAGGCAGTCGCTGTCGGTGTAATTAGTATGACTGGCATTTATGGTTGGATAATTAACCCTCTAGATGCTCTGAGCACACGCGTTCCCTGCGCCTAGGGCAGCCGTGCTCCCGTAAGACCTGCGTCTCTGCAAGAGGCCGCCAATTTTCCCTCACTCTGGGCAGAGGATGTAGACCTCAGAGAGACGGAACGGCGAGAAGCAGCAGGAGGTTTTCTTCTTTTTCTTTTTTTTTTTTTTCCCAACTTAATTAACTTTTACTGAGATAACAACCTCGGCCACATCAGGGACACGTCTGACCCGACCACCTCTGGGACCACGAGGAGCAGGATTAGCAGGTTTGTGATTAGTGCACCAGGCTTCCCTCCCGAGTGGCCCTTCTGTCTTGGATCTGATCACCGCCGGTGACACATAAAATCGGGATTTAGGTGGGAGATGTTCGCATTGTGTTGTTGTTGGGTGGACTTTTTCCTGATAAAAGTAGCGTCACCCTCTGACAGCTCCGTCATGGAGAAGTACAGAGATGGACGGGCTCCTGGAACGCCCAGTGCCCACGCCGTCCTCACAAGAAGATACAATCCTTCCATTACATTTCTTTCCTGGAACTTTTCCTTTTTATACATTGTAACTTTATAAAATTATAAATTATAAAAAGGAACCAAAAAAGCTGAAGCGACCACCAGTAGGGGTGAGGTTTGGGTTGCCCCCACCACGGGTTGGAGATTCACAATTCCAGCAAATTTACATGAGGATTCGTCCAGGAGAACTTTATGCACCGGATGGGCCTATCGACTATGACCAGCAGTAAGGATGAGTTCAGGCGTCACGCCCCCCCCCCCCCCCCCCCCGCGCCCCCCGCCAGGAAGCTGACACTCCGCGACGTTCATCGCAGGCAGTGGGACATTTCCTGATCTGTGCAGCTGGGAAATCGGGAAATGGAAAGGAAAGGAACGCTGCGGAGTGTCAGCTTCCTGGCGGGGGCGCGGCGACGTGGCATTTGCGAACACACCTGAGCTCATCCTTACTGCTGGTCATAGTCGATAGGTCCATGCAGTGCAAAACACTCTCCTGGTCCTGGACGAATCTGCATGTGCCCCCCCATGTCATGGAGATGAGAAGATACGGAGATGTTTGTAGTCCATATCAGGAGAGCAGCTTATGGTGGCAACCAGTGCTCCCTCCATAGATCCAGTGGAGTAGTGGCCACCCAGGAACAGGAAGAGTAATATTGGCAAGGTTATCAGCTGAAAATAAAGCAAAAGGAGCTTAAAAAAGAAAAGAAAACGAATGCAGGCACCATACCAAGAAGTAGTCATCTGCAATGTATTATACTTTTGAATGAGAATAGATGAATTGGGACCAGTCTCTGCTCTTCTGAATAATTGTATTGAGTCCATTTAACTGCAACCAACCGTGATATCTCCACCCAACCAAAAAACAAAAAAACTCCTCTTTAACCCTTTAACGTTCTGCTCCACCGTTTGGTAGAGCTCATTTTGAGTCACGCTAACTCATTGAAAAATGTGGACTTAAAAGGGCTAACGCGTTTTGCCATGAATGGCTGATCGCAAGGAAGAGGGTGATTGAGAAAGATGAAAAATATATTATATATGCCCCTAAGGCCGCGTACACACGGGCAGACTGTTCGCTCAACTTTGTCCGTCAAACAGTTTCAGCAAACAGTCCGCTCAAAATTAGCATGGACGGACATGCCCACACACGACGAACAAACAGTTTGCTGAAACCGTGCGCGATGACGTGAACGGCACGTACGACGGGACGCAAAATACGACGTCCTATACACTGCATTACAACTTTCGGCGTGTAAATCCCTGGCATATATTAGGCCAATGATGTCATGAGTATCCCCACCCCTTTGTATAGATGCAGCTACAGGGTGGGGGATCTCCCACATGCGGCTCATTGGCCCAGCAATGACAGATAACTTTAATACACAAGCTCCACCCTGCTTAGAAGGGCCAGTAAATAGGCTTTTGGATTGGCCAGCCCATATGTGTATTTGCACTGTTGCCTAATAAGCTGCATCCAGAGTTGAAGCTGAGAGACTGTGGCCTTTGTGAGGATTCGGGACCCGGCTTCTGGAACCTGCTGATCGCCAAGCCATTGGGAACAAACAAATCACCTGCCAGGAAGTGGTGAGCTGAACTACCCATCCTTAATGCCCGACACACACTGTCAGAGCAAATAGAGACTGCCCCCCATTCAGCAGTAGTGATGGACGAACTTCCGACGGGACGTTTCGCGAACGCGAAACGCGAACGGACACAAACGTTCGCGAAAACGACCGTTCGCCGCGGGCTCCATTGACTTCAATGGGAGGCGAATTTCGCAAACCTTTAGGTCGAATTTGCGGCCACGGGGTAATTATTAGGGGGTAGCACGTAGTCCCACCACCTGGACAATAGCATAATACATGTATGAGGTGAATTTGGGATCGATAACTACAAGCATTTTTTTTTTATTTGGGAAATTGTTCTGACAATTCAGGACTATGGAGCTAATGAAGGCAATGGAGGAGAGGGAAGGTCAGGGACCAGGGTAGGCAAACAAGAGGGTGCAGGAGATACAGAGCACTGACAGCAGCACCGTAATACAGAGCACTGACATCAGCACCGTGACATACAGCGCTGACAGCAGCTCCGTGACATACAGCGCTGACAGCAGCTCCGTGACATACAGCGCTGACAGCAGCTCCGTGACATACAGCGCTGACAGCAGCTCCGTGACATACAGCGCTGACAGCAGCTCCGTGACATACAGCGCTGACAGCAGCACCGTGACATACAGCGCTGACAGCAGCTCCGTGACATACAGCGCTGACAGCAGCTCCGTGACATACAGCGCTGACAGCAGCTCCGTGACATACAGCACTGACAGCAGCTCCGTGACATACAGCGCTGACAGCAGCTCCGTGACATACAGCGCTGACAGCAGCACCGTGACATACAGCGCTGACAGCAGCTCCGTGACATACAGCGCTGACAGCAGCTCCGTGACATACAGCGCTGACAGCAGCTCCGTGACATACAGCGCTGACAGCAGCTCCGTGACATACAGCGCTGACAGCAGCTCCGTGACATACAGCGCTGACAGCAGCTCCGTGACATACAGCGCTGACAGCAGCTCCGTGACATACAGCGCTGACAGCAGCTCCGTGACATACAGCGCTGACAGCAGCTCCGTGACATACAGCGCTGACAGCAGCTCCGTGACATACAGCGCTGACAGCAGCACCGTAAGCAGCCCCAGGAGGAAGTCAGCACAGCACAGGGATGGTGTGATCCCCTCATAATAAGAACCCCCAGGAGGAAGTCAGCACAGCACAGGGATGGTGGGAGCCCCTCATAATAAGAACACCCAGGAGGAAGTCAGCACAGCACAGGGATGGTGGGAACCCCTCATAATAAGCAGCCCCAGTAGAAATATGACACCGCTCAACCTCTTCAAAGAGGAGGGTAGGGGCATATAGTACGGTGTGCTTTTTTGGGTCAGGGAAGTGAGCCAAATGAATTAAGAAGGTCTGTGTGCTTGATTCCAAAAATTGTTTATAGACATATACATGGTCTACTGATCACATGTGTTGAATTCCTCCGAGATCCATGCCTCATTCATTTTTAGAAATGTGAGGTAGTTAACACTGTGGTGAGCTAGGCGAGTACGCTTATCGGTCACAATCCCCCCTGCTGCGCTGAACGTCCTTTCGGACAGGACACTGGATGAGGGGCAAGCCAACAGTTCGATTGCAAATTGGGCAAGCTCTGGCCAGAGGTCAAGCCTGCCCACCCAGTAGTCTAGGGGTTCATCACTCCTCAGAGCGTCCACATCGGCCGTTAACCCAATGTAGTCGGACACCTGACGGTCTAGGCGTTCCCTGATGCTGGATCCGGATGACACCTGTCGATGGGTCGGCTGAAAGAATGACCTCATATCCGAAGTCACCAACACATCTTCAAACCGGCCTCTTCTTGCAGGCGCTGTTGGATTGGTACCCGCAAATCCTTCTCTGGGAGTGGGAATTGCTCCTCTGCCAGCGCACGCAAAAGCAGAATGCAGCATTTCTCGAAGCAAGGCCTGGAAGTGCTGCATTCTGACAGCCCTCTGCGACGGCGGTAACATTTCCGCCATTTTGTGTTTGTACCGGGGGTCTAAGTACGTTGCCACCCAGTACTGGTCCTTGACCCTCATGCTTTTTATACGGGGGTCCCTATTAAAACACTGGAGCATGAAGGCCCCCATTTGCACTAAAGTGGAAGCGGTGTGGTGGCCTGGCTCCTGCTCATCATCCAGGATAATGTCGTCCTCTTCATTCTCCTCTCCCCATCCTCGCACAACAGGGATCCCAGAAAGGTTTAAAGCATGCTCTTCTTGCTCCTGCTCATCCGCCCCGGCACCATCCTCCTCTGACTCCTCATCAGACTCCTGTTGTTGACTTGTCTCAGATAGAGTAGCCCCCCCTGGGAATTCATCCAGCATTGCGACTTCCTCATCTTCCCGCTCCTGCTCCTCCACAGCCTGATCAATGACACGACGCAATGCACGCTCCAGAAAGAAGGCATAAGGTACCATGTCACTGATGGCGCCATGGCTGCGACTGACCAGTTTGGTGATCTCCTCAAATGGCCGCAGAAGTCTGCATGTGTCGCGCATGAGCAGCCACTGGCGCGGTGAAAAAAAACCCAGCTCCCCAGAACCGTTTCTTTCGCAGAGTTCATACAGGTAGACGTTAACTGCACGTTTCTGCTGGAGCAGCCTATCAAGCATATAGAAGGTTGAGTTCCATCGCGTCGGGCAATCGCAAATAAGACGTCTGACCGGCAGATGGTGTCGCCGCTGAATGTCAGCAAGGCGAGCCATGGCCGTGTAAGATCTTCTGAAATGGGCCGAGATTTTCCTTGCCTGCCGCAAGATGTCCTGGACCCCAGGGTATTTGACAAGGAATCGCTGCACGACCAAGTTTAAGACGTGTGCCATGCACGGCACGTGCGTGATTTTGCCCTGTTTCAATGCGCTAAGCAGATTGGCACCGTTGTCACACACCACTTTACCAACTGTCAAATTGAGCGGTGTTAGCCACTCATCTGCCTGTGAACGCAAAGCTGAAAGGAGTGCCGGGCCAGTGTGGCTCTTTGCTTCCAGGCACAACAGACGCAGCACGGCATGGCAACGTCTCACCTGGCATGTGGAATAGGTTCTGGGGAGCTTGGGCGGTGCAGTGGAAGAGACGCTAGCAGCGGAAAAGGAGGAGGCAGCTGAGGAGGAGAGGGAGGAGGATGGAGTAGGAGGAGGAGAAGAAGAGTCAGGCCTGCATGCAATCCGTGGCGGTAAAACCAAATCTACACGGGTGCCACGGGTTACATGCTTGACGGCCGTCAGAAGGTTCACCCAGTGGGCAGTAAAACTGATATACCTTCCCTGCCCGTGTTTGCTAGACCACGTGTCTGTGGTCAGATGTATCTTGGCACCGACACTGTGTGCCAGAGATACATTCACTTGCCGCTGAACATGGCCATATAGCTCTGGGATGCCCTTCTCTGAGAAATACTTCCTTCCTGGGACCTTCCATTGTGGTGTTCCAATGGCCACAAATTTGCGAAAGGCCTCCGAGTCCACCAGTTTATATGGCAGTAGTTGGCGGGCTATGAGTTCTGACAAGCCAGCCGCCAACCGTTGGGCAAGAGGGTTATCCGGCGTCATCATTTTTTTACGCTCAAACATTAGGCCCACGGAAGCCTGCCTTTTTGCAGAAAAATGTGAGCTTGGCGTGATGGAAGGTGGAGTGGAGGACAATTGTGAGGAGAGAGGAGAAGGAGAAGTAGAAGACGAGGCTGGACGGTGAGAGCCTGCAGTGTGGCTTTGTGTGTTCCGTTGCTCCCACTGGGCTCGGTGATGGCTGCTCATGTGCCTTCTTAAGGCGGTCGTCCCTAGGTGAGTATTGGGCTTACCGCGACTAACGCGTTGACTGCAAAGATTGCAGATGGCAACGCTATTGTCAGCAGCGGACACGTTAAAAAAAGCCCACACTGCGGAGCCATGTGCCGGTGTCCTGGGAGCGCCAGATGTGACCGTACATGGTCGATGACTCGCTCCTGATACATTTGCAGTCTGCTTTGTCCCTGCTGTGCAATGTAAGTCATTGCTGCTTCTCCTCCCTATCTGCTGGTCCATATCTCCCTCTGAACTCCCCTCCTCTTCCTCTCTTGTGGGCACCCACGTGACATCACTAGACACGTCATCATCAACGTCACCTTCCCCACCGCTATAAGTAGAGTAGGCAGCAACACCGGGGACCAACCTCCTCCTTGGGCTGATCTGGGTACTGGCGTCAGACTGCTGAGTAGCGCTTGTTGCTACCTCCTCTTCCTGATCCAATACCAAGAGTGGCTGCGCATCAGAAATGTCCTCTTGATATGGATCGGAAAATAATTCCAGTGACTCAAGCGGAAGGTATGTGGTGGTGGTGGTGGTGGTCGTGTTGTTGGTGGTAGTGTCTTTGGGGGTGCACATAGCAGAGAGTGAAGAAGAGGGTGCAGATCGAGAGGATGAGGAGGGTGCAGAAGAGTAAGGCTGAGCGAGCCACTCAACCAAGTCTGGTGCATCCTTTAAAGTAATTGAACGCACCTTCTGCAACTTCCCACTTTGGCTCAAGCCTGTTGCTCCTGCCCTACCCCTACCACCCCTGCGGAAGGGCCTGCCTCTTCCTCTGCATGTCATTTTTTAAATGACCCTGTGACAAAACTCTTAGTCCCTATACCGCTGAAGGACTGCTGCAGTATAGGTGAGCGGTCAGCAGTGGTGCACGTCAACCCTATCTATTGTGGACCGATAGCGGTCCTTACAGAACAGCAGACTGTACCGCACTCAAGCCTATGTACCGTAGCACCCTATACCAAGTTACCAGTCCTTATAAGAACTTTTGTGGACCAAGCAGGTTGTGTATTAGTGTTTAGCAGACTGTACGTCAGTCCCTATACCGCTGAAGGACTGCTGCAGTATAGGGCAGCGGTCAGCAGTGGTGCACGTCAACCCTATCTATTGTGGACCGATAGCGGTCCTTACAGAACAGCAGACTGTACCGCACTCAAGCCTATGTACCGTAGCACCCTATACCAAGTTACCAGTCCTTATAAGAACTTTTGTGGACCAAGCAGGTTGTGTATTAGTGTTTAGCAGACTGTACGTCAGTCCCTATACCGCTGAAGGACTGCTGCAGTATAGGGCAGCGGTCAGCAGTGGTGCACGTCAACCCTATCTATTGTGGACCGATAGCGGTCCTTACAGAACAGCAGACTGTACCGCACTCAAGCCTATGTACCGTAGCACCCTATACCAAGTTACCAGTCCTTATAAGAACTTTTGTGGAACAAGCAGGTTGTGTGTTAGTGATTAGCAGACTGTACGTCAGTCCCTATACCGCTGAAGGACTGCTGCAGTATAGGTGAGCGGTCAGCAGTGGTGCACGTCAACCCTATCTATTGTGGACCGATAGCGGTCCTTACAGAACAGCAGACTGTACCGCACTCAAGCCTATGTACCGTAGCACCCTATACCAAGTTACCAGTCCTTATAAGAACTTTTGTGGACCAAGCAGGTTGTGTATTAGTGTTTAGCAGACTGTACGTCAGTCCCTATACCGCTGAAGGACTGCTGCAGTATAGGGCAGCGGTCAGCAGTGGTGCACGTCAACCCTATCTATTGTGGACCGATAGCGGTCCTTACAGAACAGCAGACTGTACCGCACTCAAGCCTATGTACCGTAGCACCCTATACCAAGTTACCAGTCCTTATAAGAACTTTTGTGGACCAAGCAGGTTGTGTATTAGTGTTTAGCAGACTGTACGTCAGTCCCTATACCGCTGAAGGACTGCTGCAGTATAGGGCAGCGGTCAGCAGTGGTGCACGTCAACCCTATCTATTGTGGACCGATAGCGGTCCTTACAGAACAGCAGACTGTACCGCACTCAAGCCTATGTACCGTAGCACCCTATACCAAGTTACCAGTCCTTATAAGAACTTTTGTGGACCAAGCAGGTTGTGTATTAGTGTTTAGCAGACTGTACGTCAGTCCCTATACCGCTGAAGGACTGCTGCAGTATAGGGCAGCGGTCAGCAGTGGTGCACGTCAACCCTATCTATTGTGGACCGATAGCGGTCCTTACAGAACAGCAGACTGTACCGCACTCAAGCCTATGTACCGTAGCACCCTATACCAAGTTACCAGTCCTTATAAGAACTTTTGTGGAACAAGCAGGTTGTGTGTTAGTGATTAGCAGACTGTACGTCAGTCCCTATACCAATGAAGGACTGCTGCAGTATAGGGCAGCGGTCAGCAGTAGTGCACGGCAACCCTATGTATTGTGGACCGATAGCGGTCCTTACAGAACAGCAGACTGTAACGCACTCAGGCCTATGTACCGTAGCACCCTATACCAAGTTACCAGTCCTTATAAGAACTTTTGTGGACCAAGCAGGTTGTGTGTTAGTGATTAGCAGACTGTACGTCAGTCCCTATACCAATGAAGGACTGCTGCAGTATAGGGCAGCGGTCAGCAGTAGTGCACGGCAACCCTATGTATTGTGGACCGATAGCGGTCCTTACAGAACAGCAGACTGTACTGCACTCAGGCCTATGTACCGTAGCACCCTATACCAAGTTACCAGTCCTTATAAAAACTTTTGTGGACCAAGCAGGTTGTGTGTTAGTGTTTAGCAGACTGTGCGTCAGTCCCTATACCGCTGAAGGACTGCTGCAGTATAGGGCAGCGGTCAGCAGTAGTGCACGGCAACCCTATGTATTGTGGACCGATAGCGGTCCTTACAGAACAGCAGACTGTAACGCACTCAGGCCTATGTACCGTAGCACCCTATACCAAGTTACCAGTCCTTATAAGAACTTTTGTGGACCAAGCAGGTTGTGTGTTAGTGATTAGCAGACTGTACGTCAGTCCCTATACCAATGAAGGACTGCTGCAGTATAGGGCAGCGGTCAGCAGTAGTGCACGGCAACCCTATGTATTGTGGACCGATAGCGGTCCTTACAGAACAGCAGACTGTACTGCACTCAGGCCTATGTACCGTAGCACCCTATACCAAGTTACCAGTCCTTATAAGAACTTTTGTGGACCAAGCAGGTTGTGTGTTAGTGATTAGCAGACTGTACGTCAGTCCCTATACCAATGAAGGACTGCTGCAGTATAGGGCAGCGGTCAGCAGTAGTGCACGGCAACCCTATGTATTGTGGACCGATAGCGGTCCTTACAGAACAGCAGACTGTACTGCACTCAGGCCTATGTACCGTAGCACCCTATACCAAGTTACCAGTCCTTATAAGAACTTTTGTGGACCAAGCAGGTTGTGTATTAGTGTTTAGCAGACTGTGCGTCAGTCCCTATACCGCTGAAGGACTGCTGCAGTATAGGGCAGCGGTCAGCAGTAGTGCACGGCAACCCTATGTATTGTGGACCGATAGCGGTCCTTACAGAACAGCAGACTGTACCGCACCCAAGCCTATGTACCGTAGCACCCTAGACAGACCAAGTTACCAGTCCTGATAAAGAGCTTTGTGGAACAAGTGAGTTGTGAATGATTAGCAGACTGCAGCAGAAGGGCAGCAGTCAAGTATAATATTCTTTCTATATTTGGAAGAAAGAATATTATACGTGTACAAGCCTATTACCGTACCACTGATACCAGTCCTGAAAAGAACCTTTGTGGAACTAATAGTAACAGCAAGTCTTTAAAATTATCCTCACTGCCTGACACACTGCTTCCTGCCTGTCCCTATACAAATTGGCAAAAAAGAGTAGGCTGGAACGATTAGCTGGAACAGCTCTTTTGTGGACCTGATAGTAACAGCTAATGATGATGATGATGATGATGATGAAGAAAGACTAATCTGGCTGAGCTGTCCCTAAAATAGCAGCATACAGCGCTCTGTCCCTTTATCTAAACTGACAAAAGAAACTCAGGCTGCTGACCTAACACCTATACCAGTCCTGAAAAGAACTTTTGTGTACCAAATAGCTAGCGTTTTCTCTGTCCCTACTCCACACAGGATCCTTTCCCTACAGTGACAGAAGAAAGAATGTAAAATGGCCACCGGATCGGGTGTATTTATAGGTTAGGGGGAATGTCCAAGTGTCCATGAGCTGTCATGTCTCAATTGGTTGTCCTGTAACACATGATAAACGTGTCACGAAAGGTTAAAGTTCTTGTATACATTAAACACGTAAGTCCGCCGGGGCGAACGACGGAAAAAGGCGTTCGAACCCGCGGACGGCGAAAGTCGGAAATTCGCCGCGAAACGACCGCCGGGCGAACCGTTCGGCCATCACTATTCAGCAGCTCACCTGCCATTCTTTACTCATTAACACTCTTTAAAAGGACAGTGCGCCACCTAAAGAAGGGCCCCACCGAAAGTTGGTCTACATTAATTACTAGTCACCAGGTACTTCCTACCACTTCCAGGGGTAACCCCCACACTAGAAACACGTACACCCACCTGCCACTGGTGTTGTATGCACAAGATGTACACCAGAACACCTTCTATACTTCTGAATTTGTTGATGCTGTTTACAGACTCTAGTTACCTGGTTATAGTTCAATGTAACCTTGCTATAGCGTCCTTAAGCCTGTGCAATTATCTGCTTGTTGATTTCCACCATATTGAATTGACTTGCCATAATATTTTTATTTAATTTACCGTCCAGCTTTTTGCGCCATTATTTCTGTGCATTTCCATAGAGTGGTAGCCTTCTAACTCTTAAGTCCACAAGTTTTTCCAGGGGTCTCGAAAACTACGGCCCTCCAGTTGTCCAGGATCTACAATTCCCATCATGCCTAGTCATGTCATGCCTCATGGGATGATGGGATGTGTAGTTCCGCCACAGCTAGAGGGGCGTAGTTTGGAGATCCATGGCTCTAGGCCACGTGTGGGGACCGAGCAGTGCTCCAAGCATCGACCACTCTTTCAGTAAAATACTACTTTGTATGGTTAGTTCTAAAGTTTCCTCCTGCTAGTTTGGCAAATTTTCCCTCCCGTCCTTCTCAGGCTGTATATAAAATCTAGTCCCTGAGAAACGCATTTCTAATCTTAGCCCGTGGCTACGTCCCCTTGTGACAACCTACCCCCACCTAAGATTAACAATCACTTATAGTCACATTACATTTATTGAACAGCAGTCTATAACCTTTGCCGCTCTGAGTTGGTCGTATTTTCGATGTCATTAGCCGGTTGCCTCCGTGCTGATTGTCCACTTTTCCTTCCCAGAAACAGGAAGATTATTTCTGGAGACCTACTGGGCACAAGCCGTCTACGGGAGGCGCGTAGGCGGAGACCTCCGTCCTGTGCGAAGAGCGCGACTTAGGACTTCATAGCCACCAATTACACACAAAGTTTTAACTTCCAAGTTGCCAATTCCAGGGCAGGCATGGACGGGATTGACAGAGACCGACAAAAAAAAAAAAAAAAATCAAGAATTGTGAATAATGAGACCTGATTCAGAGAAGACAACTGTGGCAGACGGGTCCCCCGATGGCGGCAACGTCTGTCAGCGCGGCGAGCTGCTTCATCGAGATACCTCGTTATTATTTGAGCCCAAAAAAGGAACGAGGGACACATTGTATATTCCAGGGCTTGACAAATTTCCTTTAAATCTAGCAGACAGGTTTTTTTTTTTTTTTTAACAAATAAATCTTACGGGTAGAAGATGTGACATGTTCCCGAAAAGTGAACCTCTCCTTTAACCCTTTCACAGCCAGAACAACGCACTGCAACCACCTCCTCCACTGCACCCCATTCACTTCTAGGGGGCGCAAAGTTGTGCGCCGAATGCGTCTGTAGCACCCTCTAGCTCAGCCTCTCTCAACCTTTTCAACACAGAGGAACCCTTGATATAGTTCTCCGGTCTCGGGGGAACCCTCTGCTAAAAATTAGAAATCTACAACTCATGATACATTAGTGTGATGGTCAGTGGGAAGAACGGTCCTTACACTTGTGGTCATTGGGAAGAATTACCTCCTTACAGATACCTAAAAAAGATCAATGGTGTCAGTGGGAACTTATCTGAGAGGCAGAAATTGCCCAATGCTGAAGGAACCCCCTAGAAACCTCTGGAGGAACCCTAGCGTTCCACGGAACCCTAGCTCCGAAATCACTGCCCTAGAGCATGGGTCTCCAAACTTTTGAAACAAAGGGCAACTCTACTGTCCTTCAGACTTTAGGAGGGCCGGATTGTGGCCAGAGGGGGTAGAAAATGTCATAGGCAAAGCATCAGTGAGAATAAATATGGCCTCAGGGTTGGTGGTCAGTAGGAGGGGTAGTGCCCCTATTATTGGTATTAGGAGGAGTAGTATTCCATCATTGGTATCAGTGGAAGACATTGTGCCCCATTGCTGATGCCAGTGGGAGGAATAGTTCCTCATATCATTGGGAGGAATGGTGCCCCAAGGGCCAGTTAAAGGCTAGCAAAGGGCCACATCTGGCCCTTGGGACACAGTTTGCAGACCCCTGCCCTAGAGAATAAAATAGCAGTAGTATTACTGCAAAGGTCTAGGAAACACAACCTTTCAGTAAAAGACACAATTAAAGTTAATTTTAGGGGTCAAAAGTTATCCAATTTTTTGGGGTAAAATATAAAAGCCAAGGTTGCACCGATAAATAGATACCCAACATGTCAAACCTATGAGTGGAGTTCCACCCAGAAATGTTTTTTTTTTTTCACCCGTTCTGCTTTACTGCGTTAAATACTTTAATAAATGTGATTAATCAAATCGCTGCTCAATTCCCATCTTTTAAATTTACTCACATTTGATTTCCTCATTGCTGAGCGCCTCCATCTTCACTGTGGGCATGTGAAGCCCACTACGAGTCTGTTCAGGTATAAGGTGTTGCTGGCTACCCAGCATGCACCTCCTGATCTCAAACGTTTCTCAGGATTGTCGCCATAACAACGGGCGGCGACGGATGAAGTGCCCGCCCCGTTGTTATGGCAATGCAATCCTGTGGCGATGTCCACTGACTCCTGGGAACGATGACAAACATCTCCAAGGAGCCAAGGCGTGGCAGGATATGATGTATGGTGCCACGGTAGAGAGGAGGCAGATTACAAGGGACGCCCTAGCAACAAGGCAAGCAACCTTTCCTCCCCTACCGTGCTCCATGCTCAGATAAGGGTCTTGTATAGATTTTGGGGGGATCTCACGCCATTTTTTTATTTTTTTTATTTTGGCCTGGGGGTTCCCCTTAAAATCCATACCAGACCCAAAAGGCCTTCGAGATCCTCAGAACACAAGTCGCATGCCATAAGTCAGATCAGTTAAGATGATGGTCCCACTTGGACATTCAAATCAATGGGCTGAAATCGCACCCAAGTCGGACCAAAGTAGTTCAGGAACCTTTTTCAGTGCCGGACCAGTTAAGACGGCTCTCAAAGGGAACTATTGATTTCTACACGTCATGCGATCACATGAACCCTGATGATGTAAGACGTTGCTGACGAAACGCGTTGGATCATCTAGTGCGTGACACGTTACTTCCGCTATTCTTCTGGAATGCAGGTCGGCGTGCCTGCCTGGTTTCATGGACTTTTGAACATTTACTAAACTGTAAGCAATAAATACAAGTCTATACCGTGAGGAGTTCTCTCTTCTCTCTTTGATAAATGATTTAACCTTCATCGGCAGAACTTTCATTTGGGGCTATTTCTATTGGAGGATACATCATTTTTGTCACCCGTGCTCATTTGACTACCTGCAATTGGTGTCTTATCAGTTTGGTGAGTAGGATGTTTGCCCATAAATTGGTGGAAGACGCCACTCTATTCTTCACAGAAACAGGAATTACTTCCCTCTCACTCGATTGAAGTTTTTTGTTGGTGGTTTATGGACTTTCTATTGTATCAATTTACACACGTCAATGTATTTTACGGGCGCGGTATGGAAATCTAATTTATTCAATTTCTTCTTTTTTCACACATAGACCTTTGGTCTCACTACGGGATGCTCTTTGTATTAATTTTTCATATAATAATATTGTAACTGGTCTAGGGTGCGCAGATTAAGGTTTTTTTTTTGTAACCCAATTCCACGCAGACCTGAAGGGCCTTCAAGATTCTCAGAGCCCAAGTCCCGTGCCATAAGTCAGATCAGTTAAGATGACGATCTAACTTGGATGCGACTTACATTCAAATCAATGGGCCGAAATTATGCCCAAGTCGGACCAAAAATAGAGCAGGAACCTTTTTCAAAGTCGGACCAGTTAAGACGGTTCTCATTAGGAACCATTGATTTCTACAAGTCATGTGACAGGTGCTCCCAAATTTGGACCAGATAAGACGGTTCTCATAAGGAACCATTGATTTCTACATGTCATGCCACATGTGCTCCCAAAGTCAGACCAGATAAGATGGCTCTCATAGGGAGCCATTGATTTCTATACGTCATGTGATCACATGAGCCCTGATGACGTCAGTTGTTGCTGACAAAACACGTTGGGCCATCTAGTGCGTGTCACATCACTTCCGCTATTCTTCTGGAATATAATAGGCATGCCTGCCTGGTTTCACTGGCTTTTGAAAGTTTACTAAACTGTAAGTGTATACTTTTTTCACCCACGCTCATTTGACTACCTGTAACTGGTGTCATATCGGTTTGGTGAGTAGGATGTTTGCCCATTAAATGGTGGAAGATGACCCAAGTTGGACCAAAGTAGTGCAGGAACCTTTTCCAAAGTCGGATCAGTTAAGACGGTTCTCATAGGGAACCATTGATTTCTACACGTCACGTGATCACATATCCCCTGATGACGTCAGACACTGCTGACGAAACACGTCGGGTCATCTAGTGTGTGACACTTCCACTATTCTTTAGCAGGTGGAACGCAATAGACGTGCCTGCCTGCTTCCATGGGCTTTTGAAGGTTTACTAAACTGTAAGTGTATACTTTTTTTTATGAGTAATAAATACGAGCTACACCATGAGGAGTTCTCTCTTCTCTCTTTGAAATATGATTTAACCTTCATCGGCAGATCTTTCATTTGGGGGCTGATTCCATTGGAGGATACATCTCTTTTGTCACCCATGCTCATTTGACTACCAGTAATGGGTGTCATATCGGTTTGGTGAATAGGACATTTGCCCATAAATCGGTGGAAGAGGACCCAAGTTGGACCAGAGTAGTGCAGGAACCTTTTCCAAAGTCGGGCCAGTTAAGACGGTTCTCATAGGGAACCATTGATTTCTACACGTCATGTGATCACATGAGCCCTGATGACATCAGACGTTGCTGACAAAACACGCCGGGTCATCTAGTGTGTGACACCTCACTTCCGCTATTCTTCTGGAATGTAGTGAGTAGGACGTATGCCCAAAAATCAGTGGAAGATGACCCAAGTTGGACCAGAGTAGTGCAGGAACCTTTTCCAAAGTCGGGCCAGTTAAGACGGTTCTCATAGGGAACCATTGATTTCTACACGTCATGTGATCACATGAGCTCCCAAAGTCGGAGCGTATGCAGTACCGGTGTGAACCGGTCTGATTCTGTTTCTTGATTAATAATAAAAAAAACAAGAGAACTTTCTGAGTTTCGGGGAAATCTCCGACTTCTAACGAGGTCCATACAATAAGTGATCCTACTACATGAGGACCGGCATGGCCCAGAACCATGGGCGTTCCTCCAATGTGCCGGGAATGGGCTCTGCATTCCACCGAAGGTAAGAAGACAATGTGGAGACGTCTCATCTCCGCGGCTCCCCACCCCCTGAAGACGGGGAAGCGGTTTTACTGCAGTTCACGTATCAGCAGAATAATGTGATTTTCACCACACAGTGAAGCCGCTCGGCGTCTGGCAGCTGTCACCCCGTCTTATGAAGTCAACTGCCTGAAATAGATTCTCCATACCTGAACCTTCTCCTCCGCTCTCCTCACACGCGGCTTCATTAACTCCTTGCCTCCCGCACCCCGCACAAGATGTCAGAGAGACCGCCGATTCCCCCGAAATGTGTAAGAGACGGCTGCATTTGTTTTCTTTTTTTTTCTTTCTTCTATTTTTCACCTGGTGATCCAACCAATAAGTCTGGCATTTTTGACAGCACAAACTCTCCAGTAGAATGTATCAGTTTACAGGGATGAGACAAACCATTAAGCACTGGCAGGAGTGCTTACAATGATCAGCTTCTATTTATTCATGTAAAATACTTTATCCCAAAAGGAATAAAACTGTCACTGTAACGGATTATAAAGTGTGATCTGGAGTTCAGTTTGTTAGTGTAGCTAAATCTGCTACTCAGGGCTTTTTTTTCTTGGGAAAGAGGCGCCGGTACTCCTCACTTTCTTGTCTCCACCCCCTACCCATCTCCAGGGTCCGTCCTTTGGCCCCACACCTCCCAGTACCGCCCCTTTTAGAGAAAACAGTGTCAAGTATCATTTTGTGGTGTTAAGTCATTTGTTAATGATAATAAGAAATGCAGTTAAATAGATACCCCGCAGCAACAATAGATCCCCCCAGCAACAATAGCCCTCCCCCAGCAACAATAGATCCCCACAGTAACAGCATATTCCCCCAGCAATAATGGACCCCTACTAGCCAGCCAACAGTAGATCTCCCAGCAGCCAGCAACAATAAACCCCTCCCTCAACAGTAGATCCCTCCAAACAGCAATAGCCCCATTAAGCAACATTAGATCCCCCAGCAACAATAAACTCATTGCAACAATAGCCTATCCCCTTAACAATAGCCGCCTTCAAGCAACAATAGGCCCCTTGCAACAATAATCCTCTTCCTTAAAAATAGCCCCCCTCAAGCAATAATAATAATAATAATACCCCCCCCCCCCCAGTAACAGATTCCCAGCAACAATAGATCCCTACCAGCCAGCCAATAGTAGATCTCCCACCAGCCAGCATTAATAGACCCTCCAGCAGACTGCAACAATAGACCCCTACCTCAACAGTAGATCCCTCCAAGCAACATAAGACCCCCCTGTCAAACAACAATAGATCCCCCAGTAACAATGACCCCCCCCCCCCCAGTAACAATAAATCCAACAACACAAAATCCAACAACAAAACAATAGGCCAGGCGATCTGGTTGACCTGGAATTTGATGTTAGAATGGGGCTCTTGGGGAGACTCCTGCTGCGCGCTCCCAGTAAAAAAAAGGTAGATAAGTGAATATGCCGCCCCACAGAAAAAAAGTGCAGTCCAATGGGGCGGCATATTTGTGTTACCTTGGCGCCAAAGGTGGTTAAAGTGATTGTAAAGCCAGAAGGTGCATTCTATGTATTAATATAAAAACCTTCTGTGTGCAGCACCTCTCCCCCCCCCCCCCCATCAGGGCTCAGCCCTTTCTTCTCTGAGCTGGCCGCTCAGCTGTCGGCTAATTGCCAGCTCCCATCTCTCCACAGTTACTCACCTGTTGATGATATCCTGCTCGTCAGTCCTGCCTACTTAAGCCGTCCAGCTCAGATGATCTCTGCCTTTGCCTTGGTCAACATCACAGAGACTATCTCCTGCATTCCTGTTTAAAGACTGGCTTGGCTGACATCCCTTCTGGCTCCAGATCCTGCTTGCTGTTCCACTACATTGATCCCCGACTTCTGGCTTGGCTGACTATCCGTTCCGGTTACTGAACTCTGGCTATCTTTTGACTACGTTTGTTCTTTTTACTTTTATTGTTAAACACGTGTGATTTAAAGGGGTGGGCCAGCTGAAAAATAATTACAAACACTTAATAAGCACACTTACCTGTCCAGGGCGCCCGCGATGTTAGCCGCCTGAGGCTCTCGGCTCTCAAGTCCCGGCGCCGCCATTCTATCTATGGGAAACAGGCAGTGGAGCCTTTGCAGCTTCCCTGCCCGTTTCCTACTGCGCATGAGCGAGTCGCTCAGCGCTTTGTGAATGGGGCGCACACAGTTTCAAGAACACACAGCGCCCCATTCACCAGAAGACAACGCGAGGAGGAGAGAAGACTGAAGATCACCGCGGAGTAGGAAGAGGCAGATTAGGACGATCTGCCTAGCAACAGGCATTTCTGGTAAGTTGAAAAAAATAAAGACATTTTTTTTTTTTTCAGATTTTCTGCAACATTTTAATGTAGTTTTGTTTTTCAGGGCGTCCCTCCACTTTACCTGTACTTCTGTGTTGATCTGATTTCATGGTTTCTGCCAACCCCCCCTCCCCCCCAATACTTACCTGAGCTCATCTCCATCCAGCGATGTTGTAGGAGTGTCTTGGCTGCCTCAGACTTTCCCTCCTCATTGGCTGAGACCGCAGTGCAGTGCCATTGCCTCCCACTGCTGTTAATTTAAAGTCAGTGAGCCAATGAGGAGAGAGAGGGGGCGGGGCTGAACCACAGCTCCATGTCTGAATGGACACAGAGAGCTGCAGCTCGGCTCGGGTGCCCCCCATAGAAAGCTGCTTGCTGTTCGGGGCACTCAGCAGGAGGGAGGGGCAAGGAGCGCCAGCGAGGGACCCGAGAAGAGGAGGATCCGGGCTGCTCTGTGCAAATCCATCGCATAGCCGGTAAGTATAATATGTTTGTTATTTTTAAATGAAAAAAAAAGAGACTGTAGTAAAGCTCATTGAAATACTACAGGGGGGTTCTGCTTCCTTGATTTACTGCAAAGTAACTAAAAAAAGATAAAAGCAAAGCTGCACTCGGCAGCGCCCTCCTTCACCCCCCACACTTTGATGTTTGTTAATCTCCAAAACAGATTCTTCTTCAGAGATCCCGGAATAGATTTGATAACAATCCGAGAAATAATTAGAAATCTTTTTTGGCAGGCGCCTCCGACCGTCTTCAGCGGAATGTCAGGGTGACAGACGGGGTCTCTCACTTCTGGTTGCTTCTCAATGACATCCAAAGTTAGGAAATTAAGCGATATGAATAAAAGATTTCTCTCATTAGTCACACGGCTTCCTAATGTGTGACTCAGGCGGGTTCGTGTGAACAGATTTCAAGTGTGTGCGGCGCGGCGGCGGCGGCGTTCAGCTGAAAAAGGTTATTGCGATGGGGACAAGAGGAGCTTCAAGTATGGACACTGCGATGACACCGAGGAGTCAGGAGCTTTGATTTTCTGTAATCACCAAACAGATCAATGATTAAAGGACTTTGCGGGGGGAAAAAAAATAAACAAACTTAATTGAGATTGAGCCGCGGCTTGTGAGTGGCAACCGGTGTTTTGGCATCTCCGTAAAGCAAGAATAATAGAGCGAAACGTGCCGGCGTCTCCATCTAGACAGAAGATAAGAAGTGCCGTCATTTTGTGATATTAAGAGGAATTACTGCACTAAGCATAAAAGCAGATCGGAGCCGTCCACCTCCTTGGAGTGCGCATTCAAGTCTCCGTCATCTGGAAATGTGACAATCGGCCCGAGTGTAGCCCAAGCATGGCCCGAGTGTGGCTGGGGCATGGCCTGAGCATGGCCCGAGCGTGGCCTGAGCATGGCCCGAGCGTGGCCTGAGCATGGCCCGGGCGTGGCCCAAGCATGACCCAAGCCTGGCCAGAGTGTGACCCGAGCATGGCCTGAGAATGGCCCAAGCATGGTCTGAGCATGGCCTGAGCGTGGCCAGAGCATGGCCCGAGCATTGCCTGAGCATGGCTCAAGTGTCTCCTGAGAATGGCCTGAGCATGGCCGGAGCATGGCCAGAGCATGACCCGAGCATGGCTGGAGCATTGCCCGAGCATAGCCCGAGTATGGCTGGAGTACTGCCTGAGCATGGCCTGAGCATGGCCCGAGCATGGCCTGAGCATGGCCAAAGAATTGCCCGTGCATGGCCAAAGTGCGGCCCAAGCATGGCCTGAGCATGGCCCGAGCATGGTCAGAGCATTGCCGGAGCATGGCCTAAGCATGGCCAGAGCATTGCTCGAGCATGGCCTGAGCATGGCCTGAGCATGGCAGGAGGATTGCCTGAGCATGGCCCGAGCATGGCCCGAGCATGGCCCAAGCATGCCCCAAACATGGCCCAAGCATGCCCCCGTACATGGCCCAAGCATGGCCCGAGCATGGCCTGAGCATGGTCGGAGCATGGCCCGAGCATGGCCTGAGTATGGCCCAAGCATGGCCTGAGCATGGCCGGAGCATTGCCCTAGCATTGCCCAAGCATAGCCCGAGCATGGCAGGAGGATTGTCCAAGCATGGCCCAACCATGCCCCCGAACATGGCCCAAGCATGCCCCCGAATATGGCCCAAGCATGGTCCGAGCATGGCCCAAGCATGCCCCCAAACATGGCCCAAGCATGGTCCGAGCATGGCCCAAGCATGCCCCTGAACATGGCCTAAGCATGGCCCGAGCATAGCTGGCCTGAGCATGGCCCGAGTGTGGCCCAAACGTGGCCCTCACAATCATTGTGGTGTGCGGAGAAGAAAGAAAAGGGCTCTCGGCCCGAGTGTGGCCCTCACAATCCTGGTGTGCGGAGAAGAAAGGACAACTAAACTGTGTTTTTTTTTTTTTGCGGTAAAAATATTAAGAGGGGGGAATTGGGCTTTTGGTTCAAGCTGTGGAGTTCCGCTTCCTTTTTATCTCCAGGAATCAAAGGGGAAGCCGGGAATTCAGCGTCGTTATAAAAGACGTTCAAATATTTGCTGGTGAAAGGAAATGAGGTCCCTTGTCTCACAGACGCCGCACTTCAAACAGAGCCGAGTCTATTAGGAGAGGTTTGTATATTAGGACAAGCTCCTCAGGAGCATGAGTGGCACTTCCCCCCCCCCACTCCCCCCAATCCCCCCCCAATCCCTGGCGTCTAATGACTCAACACGCGTTTGCGGAGCTCGGATCGCGCAGGTGCCCGGGGTACTCACAAGACTGACAGCAGCTACAATGACAGGGAAAAAGAAAATAAAAATCAAAGAGACGGGAAGGGAAAAAGTCAAATGGAAGTTTTTGTAATGTCATTTCATCCCGCGGTGAACCCTGCGAGGTGTTTACTCCAGACGGCGGCCGTGTACGGCGTATGTCAGGGCAATAAAATACTCCGCACATCACTCCGGGACAGGAACACCGCGAACAAAGTCCTTCAAATAAGTCAAGAAAAATAAATAAAAAATACCCATCGATGTGCCAGGACAGGGGTCTCCAAACCTTCTAGGCAAAGGCCCAATGTACTGTCCTTCAGGATTTAGAGGGGGTTGGACTGCAGCCAGCGGGATCAGAAAATGCCCCATCATCAGTGCCCCATCATTGGTTTTAATGGGTGAAATAGCGCCAAATTGACAGAGTCAAAGGAAGGAAGAATTGTGACCCACTGATCATGTCAGGAGGAGGAATAGTGCCCCATCATTGGTAACAGTGGGAGGAATATTGCCCCATCATTGGTGTCAGTGGGAGAAATAGTGCCCCATCATTATCAGTGGGAGGAATAGTGCCCCATCATTGGTGTCAGTGGGAGGAATAGTGTCCCATCATTGGTGTCACTGGGAGGAATAGTGTCCCATCATTGGTGTCACTGGGAGGAATAGTGCCCCATCATTGGTATTAGTGGGGGGAATAGTGCCCCATCATTGGTGTCAGTGGGAGGAATAGTGCCCCATCATTGGTATCAGTGGGAGGCATAGTGCCCCATCATTGGTGTCAGTGGGAGGAATAGGGCCCCATCATTGGTATCAGTGGGATGAATAGTGCCCCATCATTGGTGCCAGTGGGAGGAATAGTGCCCCATCATTGGTGTCAGTGGAAGGAATAGTGCCCCATCATTGGTATCAGTGGGAGGAATAGTGCCCCATCATTGGTGTCAGTGGAAGGAATAGTGCCCCATCATTGGTGTCAGTGGGAGGAATAGTGCCCCATCATTGGTGTCAGTGGGAGGAATAGTGCCCCCTCATTGGTGTCAGTGGGAGGAATAGTGCCCCATCATTGGTGTCAGTGGGAGGAATAGTGGGGTGGAAGGGGTTAACATCAGGAGCGATCAAAGGGTTAACTGTGTTCCCTGGGAGGTGCTTTCTTACTGCGTGGGGGAGGGGCTTAACTGAAGAAAAACAGAAATACGTGCTCCTGCTTAGCAGAAAAAACAAGACCTCTGTCTTTCTTACAGCAGAATGGCGATCTGTTTACATAGGCAGATCACCCCTCTGCCTCACTCCGAACGATCGCAGAGTTACCGACGGACACCGCTGATTGGCTCCTGCTGTGGGGCTCCAGCAGCGCACATGCACGCCCAAGCGCCAAACAAAGGAATCACGCGCAGGTTACGTGATTTTGCGCTAAAGGGAAGCCCTGCCGCAGTATGTGTACGTGGGGCGGTCCTTAAGCGGTTAAGGGGGTGTGTCCTATGTCTACATACTTTTGCTAATTGGTCGCCCTCGTTCCCATCTCAAAAAGTTGGGGGGTGTGGATTATGACCACTAGATGGAGACGAGGGGAATAGAAAATATACCGTATACGTCTTTGTAATGGGAGATACAATGTAACAATTCTAGCTACTTGCTGACCAATAGTGATGGACGAACTTCCGACGGGACGTTTCGCGAACGCGGACCGCGAACGCAGCCGATAGTTCGCAAAACGGAAAGTTCGCGGCGGGCCCCATTGACTTCAATGGGAGGCGAACTTCGCAAACCTTTAGGTCAAATTTGCAGCCACAAAATAATTATTAGCTGGGCAAACATAGTCCCACCACATGGCCAATGACATAACACATGTATGAGGTGAATTTGGGATCGACAACTACAAGCATTCTTTTTTTATATGGGAAATTGTTCTGACAATTCAGGACTGTGGAGCGCATGAAGGCAATGGAGGAGAGGGAAGGTCAGGAACCAGGGTAGGCAAAGAAGAGGGTGCAGGAGATGATCACCAGCAGCGTGACATACAGCAATGACACCTGCACCGTGATAGAGTTATCTGACAACAGCACCGTGATAGAGGGCACTGACATCAGCAGCGTGACATAAATCACTCACACCAGCACCGTGATATACAGCACTGACAGCAGCACCGTGATAGAGAGCACTGACATCAGAAGCGTGACATTAAGCACTGACATCAGCACCGTGATATACAGCACTGACAGCAGCAGCGTGACATTAAGCACTCACACCAGCACCGTGATATACAGCACTGACAGCAGCACCGTAAGCAGCCCCAGGAGGAAGTCAGCACAGCACAGGGACGGTGTGATCCCCTCATAATAAGCAGGCCCAGGAGAAAATCAGCACAGCACAGGGATGGTGTGATCCCCTCATAATAAGAACCCCCAGGAGGAAGTCAGCACAGCACAGGGATGGTGTGATCCCCTCATAATAAGAACCCCCAGGAGGAAGTCAGCACAGCACAGGGATGGTGTGATCCCCTCATAATAAGAACCCCCAGGAGAAAGTCAGCACAGCACAGGGATGGTGTGATCCCCTCATAAGCAGCCCCAGTAGAAATATGACACCGCTCAACCTCTTCAAAGAGGAGGGTAGGGGCATATAGTACGTTGTGCTTTTTTGGGACAAGGAAGTGAGCCAAATGAAGAAAGAAGGTCTGTGTGCTTGATTAAAAAAATTGTTTATAGACATATACATGGTCTACTGGTCACATATGTATTCCTCCGAGATCCATGCCTCATTCATTTTTAGAAATATGAGGTAGTTAACACTGTCGTGAGCTAGGCGAGTACGCTTATCGGTCACGATCCCCCCTGCTGCGCTGAACGTCCTTTCGGACAGGACACTGGATGAGGGGCAAGCCAACAGTTCGATTGCAAATTGGGCAAGCTCTGGCCAGAGGTCAAGCCTGCCCACCCAGTAGTCCAGGGGTTCATCACTCCTCAGAGCGTCCACATCGGGCGTTAACCCGATGTAGTCGGACACCTGACGGTCTAGGCGTTCCCTGATGCTGGATCCGGATGACACCTGTCGATGGGTCAGCTGAAAGAATGACCTCATATCCGAAGTCACCAACACATCTTCAAACTGGCCTCTTCTTGCAGGCACTGTTGGATTGGTACCCGCAACTCCTTCTCTGGGAGTGGGAATTGCTCCTCTGCCAGCGCACGCAAAAGCAGAATGCAGCATTTCTCGAAGCAAGGCCTGGAAGTGCTGCATTCTGACAGCCCTCTGCGACGGCGGTAACATTTCCGCCATTTTGTGTTTGTACCGGGGGTCTAAGTACGTTGCCACCCAGTACTGGTCCTTGACCCTTATGCTTTTTATACGGGGGTCCCTATTAAAACACTGGAGCATGAAGGCCCCCATTTGCACTAAAGTGGAAGCGGTGTGGTGGCCTGGCTCCTGCTCATCATCCAGGATAATGTCGTCCTCTTCATTCTCCTCTCCCCATCCATGCACAACAGGGATCCCAGAAAGGTTTAAAGCATGCTCTTCTTGCTCCTCCTCATCCGCCCCGGCACCATCCTCCTCTGACTCATCATCAGACTCCTGTTGTTGACTTGTCTCAGATAGAGTAGCCCCCCCCTGGGAATTCATCCAGCATTGCAACTTCCTCATCTTCCCGCTCCTGCTCCTCCACAGCTTGATCAATGACACGATGCAATGCACGCTCCATAAAGAAGGCATAAGGTACCATGTCACTGATGGCGCCATGGCTGCGACTGACTTGGTGATCTCCTCAAATGGCCGCAGAAGTCTGCATGCGTCGCGCATGAGCAGCCACTGGCGCAGTGAAAAAAACCCCAGCTCCCCAGAACCGGTTCTGCTGCAGAGTTCATACAGGTAGACGTTAACTGCACGTTTCTGCTGGAGCAGCCTATCAAGCATATAGAAGGTTGAGTTCCATCGCGTCGGGCAATCGCAAATAAGACATCTGACCGGCAGATTGTGTCGCCGCTGAATGTCAGCAAGGCGAGCCATGGCCGTGTAAGATCTTCTGAAATGGGCCGAGATTTTCCTTGCCTGCCGCAAGATGTCCTGGACCCCAGGGTATTTGACAAGGAATCGCTGCACAACCAAGTTTAAGACGTGTGCCATGCATGGCACGTGCGTGATTTTGCCCTGTTTCAATGCGCTAAGCAGATTGGCACCGTTGGCACACACCACTTTACCAACTGTCAAATTGAGCGGTGTTAGCCACTGATCTGCCTGTGAACGCAAAGCTGAAAGGAGTGCCGGGCCAGTGTGGCTCTTGGCTTCCAGGCACAACAGACGCAGCACGGCATGGCAACGTCTCACCTGGCATGTGGAATAGGTTCTGGGGAGCTTGGGTGGGGCAGCGGAAGAGACGCTAGCAGCGGAAAAGGAGGAGGCAGCTGAGGAGGAGAGGGAGGAGGATGGAGTAGGAGGAGGAGGAGAAGAAGAGTCAGGCCTGCATGCAATCCATGGCGGTAAAACCAAATCTACGCGGGTTCCACGGGTTACATGCTTGACGGCCGTCAGAAGGTTCACCCAGTGGGCAGTAAAAGTGATATACCTTCCCTGCCCGTGTTTGCTAGACCACGTGTCTGTGGTCAGATGTATCTTGGCATCGACATTGTGTGCCAGAGGTGGTGCTCCCACCTCACTGAACTCCATTTATAACATTTGTAACATTTGTATCATGTGTGTGTTTTTCTGGATTTTTGGTTGATCTTCTGTCTCTATCATATAAAATACACGATGATAAAAATTATAGACCCTTCATTTTTTTGTAAGCGGGCAAAACCTACACAATTTACGGGGGAGTCCATCCAGTTCAACCAAGAGAGCCACTGAACGATCCCTTTTCATCGGGTTACATAGGAACGCCTACAGCCTGGATGGAATACCGGCTTATTTCTATACACACATCGGGGTATAATGTCATTGCTCCAAGGCCATCTGTCCTATCGTTCCCGATATACACTTTAATAACACATAACATTCGATGACCATCGTCACCTGTGTAGGACTTCCTTCACCTCCCCATCATCATCATTCCATCCTTTTAAAATTCTGCAGAAAATAAGTTTAAACCCGGAGTAATGCCAAAGATCAAAAGAAGATTCATAAACGCCAACTGGGAGTGTTCATAAATAAAATAGTCAAGGTCAGGTACACTAAGATTTGTCAGCGTGCGTGCGCCATGCGTCCGTACAAAATGAGCCCAGACTCTGCCAAATTGTATTTTCACAGCTCGTGCTCCACGTCTCCGCCGCACTCACTCCTCACTCTTCCCACACCCACGGCTTGGAGGGCCCACTCCATCTGTCTGTGTTTGCTGCCTTAATCCCTCTCTCCGGGATCGTGGCAGACGGGCTTCAAAGCTGAACTGTAAAACGCTGTGGCCTTTGTGCGCCAATTGTTGGCAGCGGTTAACACATGGCTGATAATGCATCCATTCCGACGCATGGTGTCAATGTGTGAGTAATCGCTCTTACATATGGGACGGGCGGGCGACGGCAGAGGGCGTCCTACATTTTGTTGGCTTTTGTAAATATTTTTTATTATGAACAAAAACTTCAACGGTGTGAGTTGGTGAGAGGGCATCTGCAGGAGGGACTGGGATCGTCCAAGGGTGGGTCGGCGTGGAACTAGACCCGACTTATCACGAGGATTGTCACTAGAATCTGTCTGAGGGCGGGCCGCAAATAGTTTTGAGATCCTTGTTCAGAGTTTAGAAACTTTGCAGTGAATCCCATTAAAGAGGGGCAATTCTTGTTATTCAGTTCAGACACAGGAAGACAAGCACTGGCGTAGGGGACATGTACAAATGCCAAAGCTGAAAAAAATCCCACAATATCTCCTCCTTAACAGAATGAATACTCTCTTGCTTGTCGCCTACCTTTGACCCATGCCTGGCCCTGTCTATTCTCATTTGCTGCCCACCTCAACCCCTGCCAGTGCCTGAACCTGATTATTTTCCTGTGTACCACCTACCTTGACCCCTGTATGAAACTGACTTTTCTCTTGTGTACTCCTTGCCTCAACCTCTGCCTGGACCTGGCTATTCTCTTGTGTACTCCTTGCCTCAACCTCTGCCTGGACCTGGCTATTCTCTTGTGTACTCCTTGCCTCAACCTCTGCCTGGACCTGGCTATTCTCTTGTGTACTCCTTGCCTCAACCTCTGCCTGGACCTGGCTATTCTCTTGTGTACTCCTTGCCTCAACCTCTGCCTGGACCTGGCTATTCTCTTGTGTACTCCTTACCTCAACCTCTGCCTGGACCTGGCTATTCTCTTGTGTACTCCTTGCCTCAACCTCTGCCTGGACCTGGCTATTCTCTTGTGTAATCCTTGCCTCAACCTCTGCCTGGACCTGGCTATTCTCTTGAGTACTCCTTGCCTCAACCTCTGCCTGGACCTGGCCATTCTTTTGTGTACTCCTTGCCTCAACCTCTGCCTGGACCTGGCTATTCTTTTGTGTACTCCTTGCCTCAACCTCTGCCTGGACCTGGCTATTCTCTTGTGTACTCCTTGCCTCAACCTCTGCCTGGACCTGGCTATTCTCTTGTGTACTCCTTACCTCAACCTCTGCCTGGACCTGGCTATTCTCTTGTGTACTCCTTGCCTCAACCTCTGCCTGGACCTGGCTATTCTCTTGTGTAATCCTTGCCTCAACCTCTGCCTGGACCTGGCTATTCTCTTGAGTACTCCTTGCCTCAACCTCTGCCTGGACCTGGCCATTCTTTTGTGTACTCCTTGCCTCAACCTCTGCCTGGACCTGGCCATTCTTTTGTGTACTCCTTGCCTCAACCTCTGCCTGGACCTGGCTATTCTCTTGTGTACTCCTTGCCTCAACCTCTGCCTGGACCTGGCTATTCTCTTGTGTACTCCTTGCCTCAACCTCTGCCTGGACGTGGCTATTCTCTTGAGTACTCCTTGCCTCAACCTCTGCCTGGACCTGGCCATTCTTTTGTGTACTCCTTGCCTCAACCTCTGCCTGGACCTGGCCATTCTTTTGTGTACTCCTTGCCTCAACCTCTGCCTGGACCTGGCTATTCTCTTGTGTACTCCTTGCCTCAACCTCTGCCTGGACCTGGCTATTCTCTTGTGTACTCCTTGCCTCAACCTCTGCCTGGACCTGGCTATTCTCTTGAGTACTCCTTGCCTCAACCTCTGCCTGGACCTGGCTATTCTCTTGAGTACTCCTTGCCTCAACCTCTGTCTGGACCTGGCTATTCTCTTGTGTACTCCTTGCCTCAACCTCTGCCTGGACCTGGCTATTCTCTTGAGTACTCCTTGCCTCAACCTCTGCCTGGACCTGGCCATTCTCTTGTGTACTCCTTGCCTCAACCTCTGCCTGGACCTGGCTATTCTCTTGAGTACTCCTTGCCTCAACCTCTGCCTGGACCTGGCCATTCTCTTGTGTACTCCTTGCCTCAACCTCTGCCTGGACCTGGCTATTCTCTTGAGTACTCCTTGCCTCAACCTCTCCCTGGACCTGGCTATTCTCTTGTATAGGCAGCACAGTGGTGTAGTGGTTAGCCCTTTTGCCTAGCAGCAATAGGGTTGCTGGTTCAAATCCTGACCACGACACCATCTGCCTGGAGTTTGCATGTTCTCCCTGTGCCTGCGTGGGATTCCGCCTACACTCCAAAGACATGGTGGTAGGCTAATTAGAACTTGTCTAAAAAAAATTGTCCTTAATATGTGTATGTCAATGTTGTATGTGTTTGTAAGCGTGTCAGGACCTTGCGGGGTAAAGGACCATGCAAAAAAAAAAAGAAAAAAAAAAGCTGCAGATGGACTCTGGTGGCAAGAAAGCATCCTGAGGCAATTCAGTTCACATAGGTAGCACTATACAAGTCACTCACTCACTCTTGTGTACTCCTTGCCTCAACCTCTGCCTGGACCTGGCTATTCTCTTATGTACCACCTTCCTTGACCCCTGCATGGACCTGATTATTGTCTTGTGTACCCCCTTCCTCAACCCCTGCCTGGACCTAACTATTTTCCTGTGTACCCCCGCCTCGACCCTTGCCTCAATCCAACTACTCTCTTGCATGCTGCATACCTCAACCCCTGCCTAAACTTGGCTATGCGCTTGTGTACTGCCTGCCTCGACCCCTGCCTGGACCCAAATATTATTTTGTTTTCTCTCCACCTCGACCCTTGCCTGGACCTGATTATTCTCTTGTATACCCCCTGCCTCGACCCTTGCCTGGACCTGACTATTCTCCCGTATACCCCCTGCCTGGACCTGACTATTTTCTTGTGTAACACCTGCCTGGACCTGCCTATTCTCCTGTATACCCCCTGCCTCTACCCCTGCCTGGACCTGACTATTTTCTTGTGTACCCCCTGCCTGGACCTGCCTATTCTCCTGTGTACCCCCTGCCTCTACCCCTGCCTGGACCTGATTATTCTCTTGTGTACCATCTGCCTCGACCCCTGCCTTGACCCATGCTTGGACCTGCCTATTCTCTTGTATACCCCCTGCCTCGAACCCTGTCTGGACCTGACTATTCTCTTGTGTACCGCCTGACTTGACCTCCGCATGGACCTGATTATTCTCATGTGTACCGCCTGCCTCGACCCCTGCCTGAACCTGACTATTCTCTTGTGTACTACCTGCCTGGACCTGCCTATTCTCCTGTATACCCCCTGCCTCGACCCCTGCCTGGACCTGACTATTTTCTTGTGTACCGCCTGACTTGACCTCCGCATGGACCTGATTATTCTCATGTGTACCGCCTGCCTCGACCCCTGCCTGAACCTGACTATTCTCTTGTGTACTACCTGCCTGGACCTGCCTATTCTCCTGTATACCCCCTGCCTCGACCCCTGCCTGGACCTGACTATTTTCTTGTGTACCCCCTGCCTGGACCTGCCTATTCTCCTGTATACCCCCTGCCTCGACCCCTGCCTGGACCTGACTATTTTCTTGTGTACTCCCTGCCTAGACCTGCCTATTCTTCTGTATACCCCCTGCCTCTACCCCTGCCTGGACCTGATTTTTCTCTTGTGTACCATCTGCCTCGACCCCTGCCTTGACCCGTGCTTGGACCTGCCTATTCTCCTGTATACCCCCTGCCTCGAACCCTGCCTTGACCTGACTATTCTCTTGTGTACCGCCTGCCTTGACCCCCTCATGGACCTGATTATTCTCATGTGTACTCCCTGCCTCGACCCTTGCCTAGACCTGACTATTATTCTGTGTAACCCCTGCCTT
Organism: Lithobates pipiens; assembly: GCF_037356315.1. Taxonomy (NCBI): domain Eukaryota; kingdom Metazoa; phylum Chordata; class Amphibia; order Anura; family Ranidae; genus Lithobates; species Lithobates pipiens. The sequence continues at coordinate 2,569,273 of NW_027507750.1, read as the reverse complement.
TAATGCCTGCCTAGAACTGACTATGCTTTTGCCGATCCCCTAGTGTACAGTCTCCATGTCACGATCACCCTGGCGTTCCGGTCGTACACAGGAGACTTACACGCAGAAGCCTGTCGTTGAGAACCCGTCGTTTCCCCTTGACGCGCGCTAAAGCGAACGAACGCACTCGCGTCAACATGAACGAGCGCACGCGTGCACGTGGGGTCACGAACGGGCGCACGTCTACTCGCTGGGGCACGCTGACCCGTCGTACGACCGTTTTGGCGCCCTAAGGACTTCTTAAGGCACTTGCTCCATCCCATCTGTGCTGTCCAGTCTACAGCGTGTCCGTGACCTTGCTTTCTGTACCTGGACCCGTTACTTTGGTTCCTGATACCCGGCTTGTTCCTTGACCCTGATCCGTTGCTGCCTGCCTACGACCTCTGCTTGTCTGACCACGTCTCTGCCTCATCCTCTTGTACCTCGCTGATCGATCCCTGCTGACCCGGCCTGCACCTGACCCTGCTGTTCCTGCTTACCCGTTGGGTTTCCTGTACTTCCTGACGTCCACCTGCCTGCCAGTCTATCCACTTGTGCCTGCCTACTTTAGTCAAGTACCGCCAGCTCTACCTACTCGCTGTCGGTGTCCTGCTGCTTATCCGGACCGGTCTCCATCCGTCAGGCACTTGTGCCCTCTGAACTTTTGAATACCTGTCTCCATCTCCAGGGGTTCATTAGCCAGGGGATACGAGGGGCCGCTCCCTGCATTCCGGGCTCAACTACTAGGTACATGACACTCCACACCGAAGCCTTCCTTGTCCCTGATCACCCTTGGCGACTTGATCCTTGGGGCCACAACGTGGTACTTGATTGGGAGAAACCCATCTCCACCATTGGCAGCTCTGGTGAAAACAGACTGATGCTTAGACCCCGTGCCCGAGGTGAGCCCACATCACCCTCTGGGAGGGAGGTAATCATAACGCTTTGTTTATTTGCATGTACTCTTGGATCGGCAAGGTGCACCCAAATCACCACGAGGGATTAAACCACAATATCTGTGCCTTCAGTTGGCTTTGGAGAAACCAATATAAGATTCTAGGTCTGACTGCAGACTGAAGAAAAAAAAAGGCATGTATGTGTAGATCTGACGTGTGTGGGGGGGGGGGGGGGGGGAGCTGCGGCAACAATCGGGAGGCAGCTGCCAGGATACAGTAGAAATGTACAAACTGCCAGCTCTATAGACATGAATCTGTAGAAGAGGCTTTATTTTGGGTAGCATGGCCGTAGTTTCAAAGGCCGTCTACACTATACATTTATAGGAAGAAAGCGATCTTTTATTTTTTCTCTCTCCTACTGCGTTCCCACAGACAAGAAGTGGCGCCCCACGCACATTGCCGTCACGTTACTATCACATACCGGGAGTGGGGTCACCACAGTGTCATTCCGCTCTTCTTTATTTTTCCCGGCTTCCTCTTTGTGTTTTCATATCTTTTGCTCGGTTTTTGCAACCAAAATAGTTGCACCTTTAACTTCCAATCTGCTGGGCTGGCAGCTTTACTGCGTATTCAGTCTGCACAAAGACCAAATCTTTGCTGGCTAACATTCACTATATTGCCAAAAGTATTGGGACACCTGCCTTTACACGCACGTGAACTTTGAGGACATCCCAGTGTAAGAGAAACCCGGGTAACAAGCGTGCAATGGTGCCCAGGCGTGGACATTCCAAGAGATGTACAAGAAAGGACATGTACTGGCGCATGCACACATGCGCTATTGGTGCGCTCATGTGCACGCGTGCGCGCATTGCCACCAGTCTGCCTATTTAAACCTGCCAGTGATATGCACACTTTGCTGAGTGGTCTTTGCAGCTAGTGCCTGTTTACTTGATCTGTAACAGTTTTCTGTATCCCGACCCGGCTTGCCTGAACCTTCCGTTTGACCTCTGCCTGCCTACTTGTGACCCCGACTTGTGCTTGACTCCACTTCTGTCTGATGTTCCTGTGCTTCATTGCCCAACTGTGTACTGAACCTGGCCAGTGTCCCGTCTCTGCCTCACGTCTCGGTACTTGCTCTGTCTGGCTGTTGATGACCCCCTGGCTTACGTCCCGGCTACAATTCCAGCTGCTGATCCAGCGACACGGAGCTCCTGTTCTCAGTTCTGGCCCAGCGCTCTCCAGCCACCTGGTTCCTGCCAAGACTCAGCCTGAGCCGTCTGCCACATCGGCCCTCGTGCCACTCTGTGTCCTCCACTCCCTGTCATCACTACCAGGGGTGTTCCACAGGAGGTGCAAGAGAAGCCCACTCTACAGCTCGATCTGCACCAGGTACGTGACACCCAGTCTTAGTCCGTAGGGTTCAATATTGAGTTGGCCCCACCCTTTGCAGCTATAACAGCTTCAGCTCTTCTGGGAAGGCCGTCCACAAGGTTTAGAAGGGTGTCTATGGGAATGTTTGACCATTCTTCCAGAAGAGCATTTGTGAGGACGATAATGATGTTGGACCAGAAGGCCTGGCTCCAAGTCTGCACTCTAAGGTGTTCTATCGGGTTGAGGTCCCGACTGTGCAGGCCAGTCAAGTTCCTCCACCCCAAACTCACTCATCCATGTCTTTATGGACCTTGCTTTGTGCACTGGTGGGCAGTCATGTTAGAACAGGAAGGGGCCATCCCCAAACTGTTCCCACAAAGTTGGGAGCATAAAATTGTCCAAAATGTCTTGGTATGCTGATGCCTTAAGAGTTCCCTTCACTGGAACTAAGGAGCCAAGCCCAACCCCTGAAAAACAACCCCCACACCATAATCCTCCCTCAATGATAATATAATATTATAGATATAGTGTATCTGTAAAAGGAGCTCTGCCTATGGAAGTTTACATCCTTCAGCATTCGTAAAAAGGAAACAAATGCTGATAATAAAGCCGGGTCGGGGGTTTTGCTGAAGCAACAAAAATTATCCTAAGTAAACGTCGGCACTGCCCATGTGCGTCCCTTCTGTGTTATTAGTTTGAAATAATATGGGCCGTGTTAAGAAGTCCTCCCTGTCCTGCTGAGAAGATCCTCACTAGGGATGAGCCGAACACCCCCCGGTTCGGTTCGCACCAGAACTTTTGAACGGACCCCAAATTCGTACGAACTTTAGAACCCCATTGAAGTCTATGGGACTCGAACGTTCGAAATTAAAAGTGCTAATTTTAACGGCTAATATGCAACATACTGTCCTAAAAAGGGTTTGGGGACCTGGCTCCTGCCCCAGGGGACATGGGTCAATGCAAGAAAAAGTTTTAAAAATGGCCGTTTTGGCGGGAGCACTGATTTTAATGATGATTAAAGTGAAAAAAAAAAAAAGTGAAATATTCCTTTAAATATCTATTTAAAACGAGCAAGATAGCTAGCTATATAGGGTGTATACTGCGTTCAGAGCACACAGACAGCACGCACAATCTCCTAACACTGACTGCCAGCTCTATTTAAAACGAGCAAGATAGCTAGCTATATAGGTGGATATAGCGGTGTATACTGCGTTCAGAGCACACAGACAGCACGCACAATCTCCTAACACTGACTGCCAGCTCTATTTAAAACGAGCAAGATATTTAGCTATATAGGTGGATATAGCGGTGTATACTGCGTTCAGAGCACGCAGACAGCACGCATAATCTCCTACCGCTGACTGAAAGCTCTATTTAAAAACGAGAAAGATAGTTAGCTATATAGGTGGATATAGCGGTGTATACTGGGTTCAGAGCACGCAGACAGCACGCACAATCTCCTACAACTGACTGCAAGCTCTATTAAAAAAGAGAAATATAGCTAGCTATATAGGTGAATATAGCGGTGTATACTGCGGTCAGGGCACGCAGACAACAACCACTACAGAAGAGCAAGAACGCAAAATCGTCCGATAACGATCGGTGTATACTGTGTTGAAGATACACAGAACACCCACTAACTGCTACAGATGCCAACACACTACACAAGGCCGCCGCGCTGGCGGCCTTATATAGTGTGGGGCGTGTACTACACAGCCTGAGCTATGGTTGGCCACAGGCATCCTGCCTGTGGCCGATCATGGCTCTCCTCGCTGCCGGCGCTGTGATTGGCCAAGCATGCGGGGGGTCACAGTGCATGCTTGGCCAATCATGAGCCAGCAATGCACTGCGATGGCACAGTGCATTGTGGGCCGTGAGCGCCACACGAATTTGGCGCGAACGGCCCAGAACGTTTAGAATTAGCCAAAGGGGCGAACAGCCGATGTTCGAGTGGAACGTATGTTCCACTCGAACACGAAGCTCATCCCTAATCCTCACATGAGCTAACTAGTTTTATATAGCAACGTAACACAATGCCAACGTCTACTGACCTACAGAATATCCAGACATCCCCTCTCTGGCCTCCTCCTTTATGTCTCCATTCCAGGTCCTGCAACACCACAGCGCCTCATATTTCCAGCCTTGGATCCCATCAGCCGCTGGAACATTTCTAAGACGGCAACAAGCCACACGAGGAACCGACTGATATGGCGAAAATTCCGATTTGAAATCTTGACTCACATTGCAATGCAGGAGGCATACTAAGCAGGAGCCCATAGAAACGGCCGCTATTTATGACTCGTTCTACTCCGCAACCTTTAAGTGAGAAATATTAAATATAAGAAGCCGTGTGCACCAACCCAGAGAAGTTCTGCAGCTGAGACAGATTACCGGCATCAACGGGGGGGGAGGGGGAGATTTCCAATATGACGCTTACCACCTCCAAACTCCATCGGAGCTGTCCTAATAGCATCATGGGCCCCTGGGCAGAGTAAGGCACCGGGGGGCCCCTACCAGCCTGCCCTGTCCTAATTTACACACCTACTCTCAAGAATTAAAGTAGAAAGAGTTGATGGAATTAAAGATATATTTATTAAAACTTTTAATAAAATTGACTTTAACCAATTGAAGACCGGACTTTTTCTGGAAATGTGTTGTTTAAAGTGGGGTGCCCCCTAAACAAAAAAAATAAAAATAAAAGTCAGCAGCTACAAATACTGCAGCTGCTGACTTTTAATAATCGGACACTTACCTGTCCCGGGGTCCAGAGATGCGGGGGGAACGAAGCCCCCGCCCCCCTTGTTGCCCGCTCCGCACGCGGCGCCGTCATTCTTACTGTGGGCACCCACTGCGCATGCGCGATCAGCTCAGGGCGCCGTGATACGCCGCACAGTCATCTGGGACATGTGACAGGTCTCAGATGACGCCAGGGGAAGTGATGTCACCAGCCCAGGCAAGGAAGAAGGCAGAATACGAGGGACCCCCTAGCAACAGGTATTTAGAGGTGAGTAAAAAAAAACATTTTTTCCAATTATTTTTTTTTAAAGAATTTTAAACTATTTTTTTTTTTTGGGTGGCAAAACCACTTTAAAATTTAAAATAAGTGTTTTTTGCTTGAAAATTATTTAGAACCCCCAAAAATGATATAGCTATGTATATACCGTATATATTTAATTATTTTTTTTTTTTTTTTTTTTTTTAGTGAAGACCTTAGAAAATAAAATGGCGATCATTGCAATATTTAAATCACACAGTATTCGCGCAGCGGTTTTTCAAACGTAATTCTTTGGAAAAGATACACTTTAACCACTTACGGACCGCCACATGCCGATATACGTCCTAACTTTGAATCGCTAGACGCTAATATACGTGATAAATATCGGTTGTTATGGCACCTAAACCCGGTATCTTCTTCTTCAGCCAGCCGCCCGCTTTCCGATAAGAGTGGTCTGTGCGGTGGATTCACTTTTATTGGTGGCGGGAGATGGCCCCCCACCCCACCCCACGGAGTTGCCCTCCGCCACTCACCGGTGAAGATGGCCCCCATTAGTGATGGACGAACGTTTCGCCCGGCGGTCGTTTCGCGGCGAATTTCCGACATTCGCGGTCCGCACGTTCGAACGCCTTTTTCCGTCGTTCGCCGCGGCGGACTTACGTGTTTAATGTATACAAGAACTTTAACCTTTGGTGACACGTTTATCATGTGATACAGGACAGCCAATTGAGACATGACAGCACATGGACACTTGGACATTCCCCCTAACCTATAAATACACCCGATCCGGTGGCCATTTTACATTCTTTCTTCTGTTACGATAGGGACAGGTTCCTGTGTGGAGTAGGGAGAGATAAACCACTAGCTATTTGGTACACAAAAGTTCTTTTCAGGACTGGTATAGGTGTTAGGTGTTGATAGGTTTGCTGTGCTGCTGATTCTTGCAGCAGCCTGAGTGTCTTTTGTTAGTTTAGAGAAAGGGAAAGGACGGTGTATGCTACAGGGACAGCCAGATTAGTCTTTCATCATCATCATCATCATCATCATCATTAGCTGTTACTATCAAGGTCCACAAAAGAGCTGTTCCAGTAACCACTAATCGTTCTCTTTTTTTGCCAATTTGTATAGGGACAGGAAGGAAGCAGTGTTGTCAGGCAGTGAGGGTAATTTTAAAGACTTGCTGTTATTATTAGTTCCACAAAGGTTCTTTTCAGGACTGGTATCAGTGGTACAGTAATAGGCTTGTACATGTATAATATTCTTTCTTCCAAATATAGAAAGGATATTATACTTGACTGCTGCCCTTCTGCTGCAGTCTGCTAAACATTCACAACTCACTTGTTCCACAAAAGTTCTTATAAGGACTGGTAACTTGGTATAGGGTGCTACGGTACATAGGCTTGAGTGCGGTACAGTCTGCTGTTCTGTAAGGACCGCTATCGGTCCACAATAGATAGGGTTGACGTGCACCACTGCTGACCGCTGCCCTATACTGCAGCAGTCCTTCAGCGGTATAGGGACTGACGTACAGTCTGCTAAACACTAATACACAACCTGCTTGGTCCACAAAAGTTCTTATAAGGACTGGTAACTTGGTATAGGGTGCTACGGTACATAGGCTTGAGTGCGGTACAGTCTGCTGTTCTGTAAGGACCGCTATCGGTCCACAATAGATAGGGTTGACGTGCACCACTGCTGACCGCTGCCCTATACTGCAGCAGTCCTTCAGCGGTATAGGGACTGACGTACAGTCTGCTAAACACTAATACACAACCTGCTTGGTCCACAAAAGTTCTTATAAGGACTGGTAACTTGGTATAGGGTGCTACGGTACATAGGCTTGAGTGCGGTACAGTCTGCTGTTCTGTAAGGACCGCTATCGGTCCACAATAGATAGGGTTGACGTGCACCACTGCTGACCGCTGCCCTATACTGCAGCAGTCCTTCAGCGGTATAGGGACTGACGTACAGTCTGCTCACTTCCTTGACCCAAAAAAGCACACCGTACTATATGCCCCTACCCTCCTCTTTGAAGAGGTTGAGCGGTGTCATATTTCTACTGGGGCTGCTTATGATATCCCTGTGCTGTGCTGACTTCCTCCTGGGGGTTCTTATTATGAAGGGATCACACTATCCCTGTGCTGTGCTGACTTCCTCCTGGGGGTTCTTATTATGAGGGGATCACACCATCCCTGTGCTGTGCTGACTTCCTCCTGGGGCTGCTTACGGTGCTGCTGTCAGTGCTGTATGTCACGGTGCTGCTGTCAGCGCTGTATGTCACGGTGCTGCTGTCAGCGCTGTATGTCACGGTGCTGCTGTCAGCGCTGTATGTCACGGTGCTGCTGTCAGCGCTGTATGTCACGGTGCTGCTGTCAGCGCTGTATGTCACGGTGCTGCTGTCAGCGCTGTATGTCACGGTGCTGCTGTCAGCGCTGTATGTCACGGTGCTGCTGTCAGCGCTGTATGTCACGGTGCTGCTGTCAGCGCTGTATGTCACGGTGCTGCTGTCAGCGCTGTATGTCACGGTGCTGCTGTCAGCGCTGTATGTCACGGTGCTGCTGTCAGCGCTGTATGTCACGGTGCTGCTGTCAGTGCTCTGTATTACGGTGCTGCTGTCAGATGCCTCTATCACGGTGCATGTGTCATTCCGGTATGTCACGCTGCTGGTGATCATCTCCTGCACCCTCTTCTTTGCCTACCCTGGTCCCTGACCTTCCCTCTCCTCCATTGCCTTCATTAGCTCCATAGTCCTGAATTGTTAGAACAATTTCCCAAATAAAATAAAAATGCTTGTAGTTATCGATCCCGATTCCCAAATTCACCTCATACATGTATTATGCTATTGTCCAGATGGTGGGACTACGTTTTACCCCCTAATAATTACCACGTGGCCGCAAATTCGACATGAAGGTTTGCAAAGTTCGCCTCCCATTGAAGTCAATGGGGCCCGCGGCGAACGTTCGGTTTCGCGAACGTTTGGGTCCGTTCGCATTTCGCTTTCGCGAAACGTCCCGTCGGAAGTTCGTCCATCACTAGCCCCCATCCGTCTCCATATCATTGCAATTTTGAAGTCGCTTCCGTCATAGCTCTTAAAGGGCCATTTTTTTATTTTATTTTTTTAAATGACAACAATGTATTTATTTTCTATTGCATTGTAATGTAAATATGAGATTTGAGGTCTTTTTGCCCCCCCCCCCCCCCGGATCTCATATATAAGAGGTCCTGTCATGCTTTTTTTCTATTACAAGAGATGTTTACATTCCTTGTAATAGGAATAAAAGTGACACTTTTTTTTTTTTAAAGAAAAAAAAATAAAAAATAAAAGGTACAATAATAATAAAAAAAATTAAATGCACCCTGTCCCACTGAGCTTGTGTGCAGAAGTGAACGCATACGTGAGTAGCGCCGGCATATGAAAACGGTGTTCAAACCACACATGTGCGGTATCGCCGCGATAGATAAAGCGAGAGCAATAATTCTAGTGCTAGACCCCCTTTCTACCTCTAAACAGGTAACCTGTAAAAAAATTTCAAGCGACACCTATGGAGATTTTTTTTAAGTATCGTAGTTTGTCGCCATTCCACAAGCGTGCGCAATTTTAAAGCGTGACATGTTTGGTATCTATTTACTCGGCGTGACATCATCTTTCACATTATATACAAAAAAAAAAAATTGGGCTAACTTTAGTGTTTTTGTTTTATTCTATTAGACCTCCTCTGTAACTTTAAAACATGCAACCTGTAGAATTTTTTAATCGTCGGCTACGTAGATTTTTAAAGGGTAAAAGTTTGTCGCCATTCCACGAGCATGCGCTATTTTGAAGCGTGACAATTTACTCTGCATAACATTATCTTTCACAATATAAAAAATAAAAAAAAATTGGGCCAACTTTACTGTTGTCTTATTTTTTAACTTAAAAAACAAAAGTGTATTTTTTCCCCCAAAAAAAAGTGCGCTTGTAAGACCGCTGCACAAATACGGTGTGACGGAAAGTATTGCAACGACCGCCATTTTATTCTTTAGGGTGTTAGGAAAAAAAGTGTAATGTTTGGGGGTTCTAAGTAATTTTCTAGCAAAAAAAACAAAACGGTTTTTAACTTGTAAACAACAAATCTCAAAAAGAGGCTCGGTCCTTAAGTGGTTAATTAATTAAAAAAAAAAAAAAAAAGCACAATAGTTACCCCAATTATTTTTGTATAATGTAAAAGACGATGTTATGCTGAGTAAATAAATATCTAAAGTGTCACGCTTTAAAATTGCGCACGCTTATGGAATGGCAACAAATGTCTGTAACTTAAAAATCTCCATGGGCAACGATTTATCTTTTAATTTAATTTTTGCTTTCCGAGCGCGAGCACGCAGAGCTGGGCCGCTTTACATTTTTATTTTTATTTTTTTATCATTTCTTTTTCTCTCTTTGTTTTTTTTTTTTTTTTTACACTGTCGCTTTATTTTTAACTGTTGGATCATTTTTATTCCTATTACAAGAAACGTAAACATCCCTTGTAATAGAAATAAGCGTGACAGGTCCTCTTTATTGTGAGATTTGGCATCAAAAAGATCCTAGATCTCTCATTTACCTTTAAAAAACGATTTTTTTCTTAACTGGTGCTTTGAAAAAAAAAAAAAAAAAATGGTCCGGGAACCAGGAGTGACTTCAGGCATTGCTCTGGTCCTCCAAGGACATAGAGATGAGTGGCGGCCATCTTGGTCTCACTTTTCTCTATACCCCCCAACTAACGGTCACTCAGTCACTATGGGGAGTGGTGTGGGATGGAGCTTGTCCCAGCTCCTATAGCCACTGGAAGGAAGAGAGGAAAGATCCCTGGTGCCGCACATCCACGGGGTCCTATGGTGGTATATGAGAGAGACCACCTCAGTCTGGACTCCCATCAGATCATGTCTCCAACGCATTTCACTCTGCCCACCGGAGCTTAGTTATGGGGAGGGGGGGGGGGAGTGAAATGTATTAGGGACGTGGCCTGGCGGAAGCACAGGCTGAGGTGGTCTCTCTCATACCCAGTGGTGGCCCATCCATAGAGGGCTCACAGGCACCGCCTCCTCTATCCATGCATCCGGCCCCCTGATCTACATATCAGGGCACTGGACCATGGATATAATATTGGGTTAGTGTTTTTTTTTTTGAAGCACCGGATTAGAGCCAGAGGGTCCAATAGGCTTCGAAAAAAGGGTGGCCTCATAACGCAGAGCAATGCATTCCAAGCCCACCCAGTTGTGGGACGATAGTGAATGAGTCTTCACACTAAAGTTCCTCCCCGTCAATCAGGAGGCAGATCCTGAAACCTGTTTCCCGATTGGCCAAAGCGTCAGTCGATCTTACTGGATGCCTAGCGCTTTGGCAGAAGAGAAGCTGGAGGAGCGGACACCGGAGCCGCCACTGCCCACACTCCAGGAAAGTAGGAGAGGGGACCACAGCCCTCAACACAAGCATGCGAGCACGGGGGGGGGGGGGTGATTGTTTGCGTGCCCCCAAAGAAGAACCCACCAGCTGCCATTGCTCATACCACCATAGGATGTGCGGCACCAGGTATCTTTCCATCACATCGCCCCAGAGCTCCACTGATCTGTTAGGTAAGACCAAGAATGACTGGGAAGCAGCAGGAAAGGTGCCCCCACCCGCTGCTTCCTCCTCGTTTCCAGGCTAACAACAATCATCCATACCATTATGACAGCCCACCTAAAATTAAGTGAGCACTGCCTGTTTGCTGGCCGTCTCTTTCCACAACTTCCTGGATCCCCAGCATGCTTTGCAGCTTCTCCTCCATTACGAAGGACTACATGTCCCACGGCCCCTCGCTGAATCCTGTACTGACTCCGCCCCCGGAAACTCCTCCTCCTCTTAGAAGGCGGGGATCTGTGAAATGCGTGACACAGCAGCATATCCACAGGGCGTAGCGACTCCGTGCCCCAGAATTCCAGGAAGTCAATATGTGGAGGTCTTCACAAAGTTTACAAACTTCAAGATCCTTTAGAGTAACGGGAAGGGGCTGGAAATAATTGGAATAGAATGTGGAAATAAATGTATGATTTTTACATTTGTACCATAGATACACTTTAACGTATAGAGCACACATAGTGTGAAATGGGACTTCATGTGAGATATTTGGACATTTATTATAAAAAAAGGAAAATGTCTTATCTGTGCCGCAACACACATAGGAAGAAGTGTTTGTGTGAATCTCAGAGCGTAGGGGGATTCAAAAATGTGATGCACACAAAACAGAGTTAAGGATGGGGCTGTCTTAGTGTATGGGCACCGCTAGGAACTGCCCAGGGGTCCCATGATAATCTTATATTACATCATCCTTGCCAACTGTCCCGGATTTGCTGGGATAGTCCTGCTTTTTACTAAGCTTTCCCCGTGCGGGTGTGTCCCGAGGCAGCATCCCGGAGCTTGAACTGTATTTTGCCCTTCTGACTTTTTTTTATACTATGGCCAATTCTCTGTAAGATAAAAGTGGTCCCACAAGCAGATTCGGGATTAGAAGCGGCAGCATTTGGCATCCGGAGGATTGTTGCCACCAATCGCGACGAGATATTCTGATATCTGGGACCATTGCTCTAATTTCACCTTTACGTAAAGCGGATCCTCGTCCCCGGCCTCACCGCGGCTGGAAATGGGTGACGAGGAGCCGGGGAGGGAAACCGATCGGGAAATGTTGATGTTGCATTTGAACAATATATGGAAGTAAATCTAACAGAGAAGATTGAGAGCCGCACTGAGGAGCCGCCAATGAATAGAAAGATGAAATCCGCGGATGGAAACTTTGTACTTCTTGAAGGATTTGTGTCATTATGTCTTCCTTATCTGTCACACCTCATTGTACAAAACATCAACTTCGATCAAATTCAAACACTCTCTTCCTATTCATAGTTACATAGTATTACATAGTATATAGTTATATAGGTATATAGTTACATAGTACTACATAGTATATAGTTATATAGGTATATAGTTACATAGTACTACATAGTATATAGTTATATAGGTATATAGTTACATAGTACTACATAGTATATAGTTATATAGGTATATAGTTACATAGTACTACATAGTATATAGTTATATAGGTATATAGTTACATAGTATTACATAGTATATAGTTATATAGGTATATAGTTACATATGAGTGATTAAAAATTACATTGTATATATTGTAATTATATGTCAGTGTTACATTGTATATCCCTGTATGTTGCGGTCGTTCAGGTGATTATCTAATAGTTTCTTGAAACTATCGATGCCCCCCACTGAGACCACCGCCTGTGGAAGGGAATTCCACATTCTTGCTGCTCTTACAGTAAAGAACCCTCTACATAGTTTAAGGTTAAACCTCTTTTCTTCTAATCTTAATGAGTGGCCACGAGTCTTGTTAAACTCCCTTCTGCGAAAAAGTTTCCTCTGTTGTGGAAAATTTTAGATGTATTTTTATATGTATTGTCATAAGAGTCCCCCCCCGCTGACGCTGGTTGAGATACTTTATCCGTTAGGTAGTGGATAACTTCCTGGGATTGGAAAGAGGTGTTTGCGGAGTGGGGAGTGGGGGTATGTCCGCCAGGGAAAGGGCCCCTGTGCATTGCACAGACGATTGTCTGGGGGCATATGCTTGCTCTGCAAGGATTGGTTGTAGGGGGATGTGCGCTCATTGTCTCTGCTGTGTCTGATCACCACATGTGGAGATAGGCGGCGCACATCTGTGGATAACCTTCCATCCACACGGAGGTGTAGAATAATCCAGGTATAAATTATTCTCTGGAACAATGTATATTAAGGATTTCTATCAGCAGAATTGTAGTCATCGTTCATTGGTTTTGTATGGTTCACATCATTGAAAGCATTTAGTCAGTTTGCGTCACTGACTATTTGAATGTATACATGTCCGTGATTGGTTCTTTTGAAGGAAAACAAATGTCTGATTGGCTGTCTGTGAAGACACCACTTTCTTCTGAATTGTAGTGCATTATTTTGTCCTTATATGGGCATTCATATCCTGTGTTGCTGCTGTGAGGTCACAAGCTTTGTAGGAGGTGTTTAGCTGTTGGAGGCAAACCCTCCAGGGCGTGGTTTCCTGTTGAAATGTAAATAAAAGATTTGTTCAACTCAGGGAGGTCACACATGCTGACCGATTGGAGAATGTAAGAATGCTGGTGATGTCTCTTTAATGGGGAACCAGAGGGGCCTGGTGAGAAGCAGCCAGGCTGAGATGAGGATGTAGGAATGCGGGTCATGTCTGAATACTTGGATGAGTGGGTTGGAAGGGAAGAAGTATTATATCATTAAGACGGAAATGTTATTATTATTAGAAACAGGAGATTTGGCTGTGTGCTCTGCGTACGGCCAAAATTTCCAGGACACCTCCCTATTGTGGGGTCACCAGTCCGGTATTTATATATTGGGGGTCACCAGTCTGGTATTTATATATTGTGGGGTCACCAGTCCGGTCACCAGTCCAGTATTTATATATTGGGGGTCACCAGTCTGGTATTTATATATTGTGGGGTCACCAGTCCAGTATTTATATATTGTGGGGTCACCAGTCCGGTATTTATATATTGTGGGGTCACCAGTCCAGTATTTATATATTGTGGGGTCACCAGTCCGGTATTTATATATTGTGGGGTCACCAGTCGGGTATTTGTATATTGTGGGGTCACCAGTCCGGTATTTATATAATGAAATCATATCCCCTTTCAGGCGTCTCTTCTCCAGAGAGAATAAGTTCAGAGCTCACAACCTTTCCTCATAACTAATATCCTACAGACCCTTTATTAGCTTTGTTGCCCTTCTTTGTAGTCGCTCCATTTCCAGCACATCCTTCCTGAGGACTGGTGCCCAGAACTGGACAGTATACTCCAGGTGCGGCCGGACCAGAGTCTTGTAGAGGGGAGAATTATTGTTTTATCTCTGGAGTTGATCCCTTTTTAATGCCAATATTCTGTTTGCTTTGTTAGCAGCAGCTTGGCATTGCTGAGCCCATCATCTACTAGGACCCCCAGGTCCTTCTCCATCCTAGATCCCCCCAGAGGTTCCCCTCCCCCCAGTCTATAGATTGCATTCAGATTTTTGCCACCCAAATGCATTATTTTAAATTTTTCAACATTGAATTTATTTGTTCAGATCTTCTTGCAAGGTTTCCACATCCTGCGGAGAAGTTATTTTCCTGCTTAGCTTAGTATCGTTCGCAAATTCAGAGATTGAACTGTTTACCCAATCCCCATCCTCCAGGTAGTTTATGAATAAATACATAAAATATAATATACAGGAGCTCAACCATTACTCCATCCCCACCTCACACACACACACCTTCCAAAATGTCAAATAGTGGGTGTGGTCAACTTTAACTAACAGTGGGAAGGTCTTAATGTGAATTATCTGCCCTTACTCAAGATGGCCACCGCAGAAATGCTAGGGAGATATTTTTCAAAGCGATGGATGGGAGACATCACTATATACAAAAGTATGGAAGGATGGATGGAGGGATGGATGGATGGGGGAGTGGAAGGATGGATGGTTGGAGACATGGATGATGGATGGGGGAGTAGAAGGATTGATGTATGTATGTATGTATGGATGGATAGATAATGGAGTAGAAGGATGGATGGGGGAGTAGAAGGATGAATGGATGGAGACATGGATGGATGGGGGAGTGGTAGGATGAATGGATGGAGACATAGATGGATGTGGGAGTGGAAGGGTGAATGGATGGAGACATGGATGGATGGGGGAGTGGTAGGATGGATGGATGGAGACATGGATGGATGGGGGAGTGGTAGGATGGATGGATGGAGACATGGATGGATGGGGGAGTAGAAGGATGAATGGATGGATAGATAATGCAGTAGAAGGATGGATGGATGGATGGATGGGGGAGTAGAAGGATGGATGGATGGAGACATGGGTGGATGGGGGAGTGGTAGGATGGATGGATGGATGGAGACAAGGATGGATGGGGGAGTGGTAGGATGGATGGATGGAGACATGGATGGATGGGGGAGTGGTAGGATGGATGGATGGAGACATGGATGGATGGGGGAGTAGAAGGATGAATGGATGGATAGATAATGGAGTAGAAGGATGGATGGATGGATGAATGGATGGGGGAGTAGAAGGATGAATGGATGGATAGATAATGGAGTAGAAGGATGGATGGATGGATGAATGGATGGGGGAGTAGAAGGATGGATGGATGGAGACATGAATGGATGGGGGAGTGGTAGGATGGATGGGGGAGTGGTAGGATGGATGGATGGAGACATGGATGGATGGGGGAGTGGTAGGATGGATGGATGGAGACATGGATGGATGGGGGAGTGGTAGGATGGATGGATGGAGACATGGATGGATGGGGGAGTGGTAGGATGGATGGATGGAGACATGGATGGATGGGGGAGTTTGCTTTGAATATTAAAAATGTATTAATTAGGGTTTTCGGTTTGTGGTGCTCAGATACATTGTAGTTCCACTTTAATTTACCTTTTTCCCGCTGATGCTACACATATTTGCAGCCTTATGTTAAACACTTTTCTGTGCTGAGAGTGTGCGTTCCGTGCGCCCCCTGTGCCCCCTGGGCCCCGGCGCTCCCAGCACAGTCTCTGGCGGGGATCGGAAAGCTCCTGATGCTTACTTGTGATCGGGAGCTTTCAGATCACGTGACAGCCAATCACATCGGTCACATGACTCGAATGCCCGCCTCCTGGCATTTATGAGCTCTTAAAAGTCCCGGGGATTAAAAAATAAAATAAATCTGCATACCCCCAATGATTATATAACAGCCCCGGCAAATAGCAGAGTTTCCACACTGCCTGTATAATCCCGGTTTGCTTCCAATCCTGAACTAGTTAAGGAAAGTCAAGTCATGACGCGTTTCGCCAACCTCTTTGGAGAGTTTGAATTTAATAAGTTGAAATTAATTAATTTTTTTTTCGGTGGCAGATTTCCTGTAAATGAAAAGGCCGGCGCTGGTTGGGGGAAGTGCGGGACGTAATGTTTTGGGTGTCCCGGTGTCCGGTCCCCGTCTCCTCCGGTGCAGCACGTGGATTTCATTGCTCTCTTGTCAGCGAGAAGCTCTGTTCGCTGTTAATGGCTTGAATGGTTGAGTTAATGAGGTGCAGTTGATTGCATATTTGATATTCAGGAGACACATTCATTAGCTGTCTCAGTGTATATTGCGGCTCGGATGGCTTCATTTGAATACAGAGGACGGCTGGGATTGGAGAAGACGAAGCCTGCGGAGGGCCTTCCTGTCATTGGGGACGTTTTCCGGCAGATTCAGAGTTGTTACCGATTAATAAAAAGCTAGTTAGTCTTTGGTATGAAGAGGAGAGACACAAAGACTCCGCAAACCGCTAAAGTCAAAGAAAGAATTAACGCCGAGGAGGGGGAGGGGGGCCTAAGCCGTCACTTTCCAACACTTTCTTCTTTTTTACATTTCTAGAACAATTCTCTTTTTTCTATTATTAACCTTTATTATCTGCACCGTACAAAAGGTATATACTGTATATTATACGTCTTCTATCCATTGTGGTACTGAAATCCCCTCATACTGCTCACCCCCCCCCAGAGGAAGGGTCGCCAACTACAACCACTGCATTCCATGTACAACTACAACCCCCATCATGCCGAGCTATATGTATGGTGAACACTGGTGTATGGCAGGACTCTGAGGGGGCACTGGTGTAAGGGAATGGCATGCTGATTTGAGAGCGGGCTTACTGATAGAAGAAGGGGGGGGGGGCACTAATGTAAAGCAGGACATTTATGGGGGCAGTGATGTAAGGGAGGGGGCACTGATGTAAGGCAGAACTCTGATGGGGGCACTGATGTAAGAGGAGGTACTGATGTAAAGCATGACACTGATGTAAGGAGGACACTAGTGTAAGGCAGGACTCTGATGGGGGCACTAATGTAAGGGAAGGGGCACTGGTGTAAAGCAGGACTCTGATGGGGGCATTGATATAAAGCATGACTCTCATCTGGACACTGATGTAAGGGGGGCACTGATGTAAAGCAGGACTCTGATGGGACACTGATGTAGGGGAGGGGCACTAATGAAAGGCAGGACTCTGATGGGGCATTGATATAGGGGAGGGGGCACTAATGTAAAGCAGGACTCTGATGGGGCATTGATATAGGGGAGGGGGCACTAATGTAAGGCAGGACTCTGGTGGGGCATTGATGTAAGGGAGGGGGTACTAATGTAAGGCAGGACTCTGATGGGGCATTGATATAGGGGAGGGGGCACTAATGTAAGGCAGGACTCTGATGGGGCATTGATATAGGGGAGGGGGCACTAAAGTAAGGCAGGACTCTGATGGGGCATTGATGTAAGGGAGGGGGCACTAATGTAAGGCAGGACTCTGATGGGGCATTGATATAGGGGAGGGGGCACTAATGTAAGGCAGGACTCTGATGGGGCATTGATATAGGGGAGGGGGCACTAAAGTAAGGCAGGACTCTGGTGGGGCATTGAAGTAAGGGAGGGGGCACTAATGTAAGGCAGGACTCTGATGGGGCATTGATATAGGGGAGGGGGCACTAAAGTAAGGCAGGACTCTGGTGGGGCATTGAAGTAAGGGAGGGGGCACTAATGTAAGGCAGGACTCTGATGGGGCATTGATATAGGGGAGGGGGCACTAATGTAAGGCAGGACTCTGATGGGACATTGATATAGGGGAGGGGGGCACTAATGTAAGGCAGGACTCTGATGGGGCATTGATATAGGGGAGGGGGCACTAATGTAAGGCAGGACTCTGGTGGGGCATTGATGTAAGGGAGGGGGCACTAATGTAAGGCAGGACTCTGATGGGGCATTGATATAGGGGAGGGGGCACTAATGTAAGGCAGGACTCTGATGGGGCATTGATATAGGGGAGGGGGCACTAATGTAAGGCAGGACTCTGATGGGACACTGATGTAGGGGAGGGGCACTAATGTAAGGCAGGACTCTGATGGGGCATTGATATAGGGGAGGGGGGCACTAATGTAAGGCAGGACTCTGATGGGGCATTGATATAGGGGAGGGGGCACTAATGTAAGGCAGGACTCTGATGGGGCATTGATATAGGGGATCAGGATACTGATGTAAGGGAGGGGGCACTAATGTAAGGCAGGACTCTGATGGGGCATTGATATAGGGGAGGGGGGCACTAATGTAAGGCAGGACTCTGGTGGGGCATTGATATAAGGGAGGGGGCACTAATGTAAGGCAGGACTCTGATGGGGCATTGATATAGGGGAGGGGGCACTAATATAAGGAAGGACTCTGATGGGGCATTGATATAGGGGATCAGGATACTGATGTAAGGGGGAGGGGCTTCTAAGTTGAACTCTGATGTAAGGGGAGACTCTGACAGGACATTGATGTAGGGTGGGGGAGGGGGGGCTGAAGTAAGGTTGGACTTATCCTTAGGTGGGGACACCATTGTAAGGGGGAGGGGTGTTGAAATGAATGGTCTGGAATTCTTCAGAAATGTTAATAGATCCTTTTCATTTTAAACCATTATAATGCTCATGTTTAGTAGGTGAATTTTATGTTTGTTTTATTTATTATTATTTATGTATTGTATGGTGATTTAAATCATCAGTAAAAAAAAACAAAAAAACTATCATCTTCTTTACGGCGTCTGAAGAGAAATGTGCGGCAGAAGCTTCTTTCTTTCTCATTCTCTGTCTCTTCTTGAAGTGGGAGGAGTTCAGAGGAGACACGATGGAAACAATGTAACCTTTCCTGCTGCCTCTGCATTGGATGAGATGGGAAGTTGTAGCTGTTCTTCCCGGATGATGAAATGAGATGAAATTAAATAAATAAATACATCGGCTAACAAGTAGCAATGCAAGCCGAAGACTTTCCGCGTAAGATCGGTCTGAATGGAGGATGAATATGACGATCCACGAGACTTATCAGTGATAATCAATAAGTATACTGTATGGGCCACTTCACACCCATATTTATATATATATATATATATATATATATATATATACACACACATACATACATATACAGTGTATATATATATATATATATATATATATATATATATATATACGTATATATATATATATATATATATATATATAATTTTTTTTTTTTTTGCAGTCTTGTGCATGTATCTAGATATGTCGGGTTCGGTGACAAATGTTGGGGACCTCTGTTGTAAATTATATTTATTGTCTGTCTTGTTTCTTTGTACTTTGCTTCTTCTTCCTTATCAGAATGTCGGCTGTGAGCTGACAGAGACAGAGGACCTCCGCTCTGCATTGTATTTATTATCGTCTTGTTGGCTTCTCCTTGTTCCACTAATATATATACTTGTATACTATAACACTGTATATACTTAAAGTGGAAGTAAACTCCCTCAATCCATCTCCTCTCTCTGTAATGCTTACAAATAGAAAGGAAGGAAAATTATATTTACTTGTTTTATACTTTTTTTTTTTCTGTTTTCTGCAGTAAACCAAAATGATGTCATACATCGGAGCAATGACGGGACATCCACAGCTCGGGGCCGACATACCAAACTGCCCCCCCCCCCCCCCCCCCCACCAAAAAAAAAAAAAGATCATTAAATGTCAGAAAAAAAAAAAACCCACAAAAAAACTCAGCCGTAAACCTGAATGCTTACCCTACAAGCATAAACCCCCCTCCCATCTTTTCAGCACAAATACACCCCCCCCATCCTGCTGAAATCTCAGCATAAATATTTGACACCATTGGCTGCCACTGCTGTCAATCAAATTCAGCTAGCTAATCAGGAGAGAGAGAGAGAGAGGGGGCAGGGCCGGGCAGGGCTCCATGTCTGAATGGACACCGGGAGCTACAACTCGGCTCCGGTGCCGGTTCCCCTACCGGAGCTTCCCAGACCACCATGCCGTTCCCTTACTGGAGCTTCCCAGACCACCATGCCGTTACCCTACTGGAGCTTTCCAGACCACCATGCCATTCCCCTACTGGAGCTTTCCAGATCACTATGCCGTTCCCCTACTGGAGCTTTCCAGACCACCATGCCATTCCCCTACTGGAGCTTTCCAGACCACCATGCCATTCCCCTACTGGAGCGTTCCGGACCACCATGCCGTTCCCCTACTGGAGCGCCCAGACCACCTTGCCGTTCCCCTACTGGAGCTTCCCACACCACCATGCCGTTCCCCTACTGGAGCTTTCCAGACCACTATGCCGTTCCCCTACTGTAGCTTTCCAGACCACCATGCCGTTCCCCTACTGGAGCTTTCCAGACCACTATGCCGTTCCCCTACTGGAGCTTTCCAGACCACCATGCCGTTCCCCTACTGGAGCGTCCCAGACCGCCGTTCCCCTACTGAAGCTTTCCAGACCACCATGCCGTTCCCCTACTGGAGCTTTCCAGACCACCATGCTGTTCCCTTACTGGAGCTTTCCAGACCACCATGCCGTTACCCTACTGGAGCTTTCCAGACCACCATGCCATTCCCCTACTGGAGCTTTCCAGATCACTATGCTGTTCCCCTACTGGAGCTTTCCAGACCACCATGCCATTCCCCTACTGGAGCTTTCCAGACCACCATGCCATTCCCCTACTGGAGCTTCCCACACCACCATGCCGTTCCCCTACTGGAGCTTTCCAGACCACCATGCCGTTCCCCTACTGGAGCTTTCCAGACCACTATGCCGTTCCCCTACTGGAGCTTTCCAGACCACCATGCCGTTCCCCTACTGGAGCGTCCCAGACCGCCGTTCCCCTACTGAAGCTTTCCAGACCACCATGCCATTCCCCTACTGGAGCTTTCCAGACCACCATGCCATTCCCCTACTGGAGCTTTCCAGACCACCATGCCGTTCCCCTACTGGAGCGTCCCAGACCACCTTGCCGTTCCCCTACTGGAGCTTCCCAGACCACCTTGCCGTTCCCCTACTGGAGCTTCCCAGACCACCTTGCCGTTCCCCTACTGGAGCTTTCCAGACCACCATGCCGTTCCCCTACTGGAGCTTTCCAGACCACCATGCCGTTCCCCTACTGGAGCTTTCCAGACCACCATGTCTTTCCCCTACTGGAGCTTTCCAGACCACCATGCCGTTCCCCTACTGGAGCTTCCCAGACCACCATGCTGTTCCCCTACTGGAGCTTTCCAGACCACCATGCCATTCCCCTACTGGAGCTTTCCAGACCACCATGCCTTTCCCCTACTGGAGCTTTCCAGACCACCATGCCGTTCCCCTATTGGAGCTGGTTCTTACTTGCGGATCCTTCTGTAAGTATCTCTAGGAAAGGGGGTTTGACATTTCCCTCAAGGGCTTTGTATATTAATGGTTATTTTATTTATTTATTTTTTACCGTATACATCTTACCCCTGATGATTGTCAGTCAGCCATCAAACGCATTGGATATACAACTAAGGGTGCCCAGACAAGTCTATTTCAATCATGAATTTCAATATCATCATTATCTACTGTTTTTATATATTTATTATGTGATTTCTGCATTTATTTTATTTTTTTTAATTTATTTATCTGTCATTTTATTTATACATTTATTTGTATCTATCATCTTAACCACTTCAATACCGGGCATGACATTTCAATTACATTAATGACAATTGCGCGGTCGTGCTACACTGTACTCAAATGAAATTTTTATCATTTTTTTCCCTCACACAAACAGAACTTTCTTTTGGTGGTATTTCATCACCACGGGGGGGCGGTTATTTTTTGCTAGACAAAAAAAAAGACAGAAATTTTTGAAAAATAAAAATAAAAAACGTTTCATAGTTTGTTATAAAATTTTGCAAATGGGTAACTTTTCTCCTTCATTGATATTCGCTGATGCACTGATAGGCACTGACAAGACGGCACTGATGGGCCCTGATGGGTGGCACTGACAGATGTCACTGATGGGCACTGGTAGATGGCACTGATGGGCTGCACTGGTGATGAGGCACTGATTGGTGACATTTATAGGTGGCACTGTGGGCACTGATGGGTGGTACTATGGGCACTGGTAGGTGGCGCTGGTGGTCACTGGTAGGTGGCACTTTTGTGCACTGGTAGGTGGCACAGGTGGGCACAGAAGCCTCTGCAGAGGCTCTCCACTATCAGGACTGATGTCCCTCTCGTAGCCACCGGTGATAGGCTTTTTTGGTAGCGTGAGGAGAAAAAATTACCGGCTCTGTTTACATCACATGATCAGCCGTCATTGGCTGAGACCTGGTCACCTGGTAAAGGATCGGGATCAACCCCTTCTTCCGATCTGTGATCAGCCGAGTCTCATAGACTCGCTGATCACAGAGTGCGCCGCGCGTGCCCTAGAGTAGGCGCGCCGGCCGCACGAGCACAGGAGGACATCTATGGCCACCCTAGGTCCGCGCTGCAGCCGTCTATCAGCTATAGCGCGGACGGGAAGTGGTTAATCATGTCCATTGATTGATTGTTTGCATTAAATCTATTATTACAATTGTCATGTTAATAATTTTCTTATGATTATATTTAAAACGATACATTATCTATTCATTTATTCATTCTGCCTACAAATATCACGGACCCCCCTCAGGGGATTATGACACAAAATAAATGACATTTACTAAAAATAATTCTCAGATCTACATACAGATTTCTACCAATCACATTGACACGCCTCATGTAACGTCACATCTTCCCTTCCCATACTTTGTTACATAGTCGGGTCCATCTATTCCACGTACGCGCGGAACGCGCCCGAAATCCGCCACCTAAAGCGATCTTCAAGGAAATCTTTACATGGTACAAATATCTCCGCATTCGTCAATAAAAATAAATAAAAAAAAAAAAGCACACAAACATTTAAAGCCGTTTTCTATCATTCTATAAAATTTCCGACCGCGTTTCATTCCACGATAAGTGCGCCAAAGATACGACAAGGCAGCCAATGGGGAGTTGGGAATGGAAAGGCCACACTTTGCCGAGAAGCGCTTTTGTAATGAAGAGCCGAGTCGTCTGATTTCCAGGTAAACGTTTGTGAGAAGAAATATCAATCCGGGAATAGGAGTGGGTTCCCTCCACCTGCCGAGGAGCGGCGGATCTTCACTCGCCGTATCTCGCCAGCCAGACAAAAAACATGGCAGGACCCAATTCCAACAAGAAAGCCGGAGATTTACATGTCTCGTATTTATTTGTAATGCATTTCAGCGTCTCGGAGCCTCAAGAATGCGATTATTGTGGAGGAGGAGAGCCGGCATTATCAGAAGGTGCCATCCTCTTCTGTATGGAGCGCGGCGGCGGCGGAGGTGGGGGTGGGGGGGGGGGGTTCAAACGCCCATTTTGAAGCACAGACCCCTCTTAGTGTGATATGAAACAAAGTGCGGAGCTGTCTGTGTGTTTTATTAATGGTGAGTATTATTACCGCCGATAATGAGAGTGCCGAGCCACGGCGCCGATAACACAACATGCCCGAGCGCCAGAAAAAAGACGAGTTAGCAGATAAAAAGGACGATTGTTCGCAATTCAACGCGAAAAAAAAAAAAATGTAATTCTACATCCCCTCCGATTGTGACAATTCCTCGCCCTCTCTGCGGCAAAGCGCACCTCCGTTATATAGAACTCCGCCTCCAAATCCAATCAAAATAAACTCCACCTCCACAGATTGGCTCTGTGCAATGTCCCCATCGACGTGTGCAACGCCGCCCCTTGTTTGCGGTTTACAGAGTCAATCGCCCCAAAAAGACAAATGTCACTGCTGCTCGATCGAATGTAAGGGACAGTGGTGGCTAGTGCTCAATTTTCTGGGGATAGGGGGGTGGCCCTCATGCAGCCCGGCAACCCCCTCCCCCCTCAAGCCAGTCAAGCCACCCCCACACACACCCCTCCCCCATCACTTGATTGATCGGCGCTTCACCTCGCCAGCCCTGCACTTACCCCATCCAGGTTGCGGCTTCCATGGCTCCTCCCCCCCCCACGTCTCCTCCAGAGTCCCGGCAGTCGCTCCTCCTCCCAGGCAATCAGGACTTTGGAATCGCAGCCAACCAGGTCTTAGGACCCACTTCCTGATTGGCCGGAAGGAGAAGCATTAAAACATTAGCGAATATAAATTTGCTAATGTCACACAAGTCGGTGGGCTCGGGGCGTAGTGCTCTACGCCCCAAGCCCACCCTTTTTTGAAGCCAGTTAGAGCCTCTGGCTCTAATCATGTGTTTTAAAAAAAAAAAAAAAAAACATTAGAATCCATGTGTCCGGCGTCCTGCATGTAGATTAGGGGGCGGGGCGATGGATCAAGGGGGTGGCGCCCCTGCGCCCTGTATGAGTGGCCATCACTGGCAATGGAGTTCACTTCCCAACCTAAAAAAAGTGCATCTAAATTCAAACACTTTGTCAGAGGATGCCTATCAGACGTTTGTCTTGCAAAAATGCGCATGTGCACAGAATTCTTAGCAGAGATGCGAACAGGCCCGCGCATGCACACAGAATTGCGTACAGGCGCACACTCTATTTAAGGAAGCTCCTGCTCATGTTTAAAGTAGAAGTCCACCCTAAACCTAAAATCCTTGCATCCATAGACATCCACGATCGAATACTAACCTATCTAGCCCTGTAAAGAGGAAATCACTGTCCATACCTTTTCTGAAGCCGGTCAGACCCGATCTCCAGCGCCGGAAGCTCTGCAGAGGACACAGCCGACAACGGCTGTGAAATGCCTGGGAAGTGACGTCACCCATAACGTTACTATGGGGCTTCCATTGTCGGATATGTTCTTGGCACCCGTCTCCTGACAGCTCAGCTTGAGATCGGGTCGGATCGGCTTCAGAAAAGGTAAGTCTACTGATTTCTTCTTTTCAGGGCTAGATAGGTTAGTGTTAGATCCGTGATGTCTATAGATACAGGGAATTTCGTTTTATGGTGGACTTCTACTTTAAGTGCTGGCTGGTCTTTCAGCTATTCTTAGCATCCTACTGCTACTCTGCTTGTTCCCTTGTTGCTGACCCAGCTTGCCTCTGACCTGAACTTGGATCCTTGATTCTGCCTTGTTGCCTGTTCCTGACCCCCGGCTCTGTTTCTGACCACGTTTTTGCATTATGATTCTGTACCACGCTACCGCCTGCTGCTGACCTTGGCTATCCCCGTGACCACGCTTCTGTTCCTTGAGTGCCTACCTGGCTGTTATCTGTATCAGCTCTGCCCACCTCAGGGGAGGTCTTGTCTCAAGTCTGCTGGGAGCTCTGACAAGCCTCACGTCTGGAACCTGCAGCCCATGTGGAGTGTCCCATTA
This sequence comes from Lithobates pipiens, assembly GCF_037356315.1. Taxonomy (NCBI): domain Eukaryota; kingdom Metazoa; phylum Chordata; class Amphibia; order Anura; family Ranidae; genus Lithobates; species Lithobates pipiens. Next base: position 2,543,761 of record NW_027507750.1, on the reverse strand, counting down.
ACTTCGGCTGCATCTCTGCGCACAGTTACTGTTCCTGACCGGATGTTCTGCCGGTGTTGTGTCGAATACTGACGCCTGTTGGATAGTATCCACCTTGTACTGCGCAAGGAGACGCCGAAGGTCTCCGAAGATGAACGACGCCTGTGCACTGAGTCCAGGTTGAAGCCCCACCATCCAAGTGGATATAGAGTTAGAATAAAAAATTGCAGAACGAAGCACGGCCATGCCCGAAGCGTGGCGAGCGAAGCGTGGCAAGCGAAGCATGGCAAGCGAAGCGAGCCCGCCAGGGGCCCTGTTACTAAGGGCTACCGTATGTCCACTTGCATGGTGGGGCTTGCACCTGGACTCAGGGAAGAAGGTACTAGCAAGTGCGCAGGCGGCTTTCATCTTCGGAGACTTTCGGAGTCTCCCTGTCCTCTGTACTGCGCAAATGCTGCGCCTGCGCAGTTCAGGGTGGACACTATCTGATGGAGGGACAGATTTTGTCAGAACACCAGCCAGCTTGGGACCGCATCACCTGCTGCAAACATTTCTATGAACATGTGCCAGCACTCGTGTTCCTCCTCCACCTGGGCAGTGGGCACCCTCTTTTTCATCCTCAGTGGGTCCTGGGTTGGACGTTATTTCCCAACGTTATTTCAGTCTCTGATCAGGTACGTGAGAAAGCTGAACTCTAGCCGCATGCCACAATTCACCCCTCCCCCACCTCCTACCTGAAGCCCTTTGGGTTGTAGCAGCTCAGACTCAGCAATTTTCTACAAACATTTAAATCTAAGAATAAAAAATACTGAAAAAAAAGAAAAGAAGAACCACTAATGCAGCAGCTTTTCTGTAGTCAGAAGTCAGTGAATCAATCTCTCTCTCTCTTGATATATATATATATATATATATATATATATATATATATATATATATACACACACACTGTATACTGCATGTGTGTGATCTGGGTTGCCTTTAGCTATGAGCAACTCAGTGTGTGGCCCCTGTGAAGCTGTTGGGTAGACAACTGGCTGCTTCCTTTCAACCTTCTGCCTGCTCTCTGGTGGGGCCCATTCTTTAACGTGGTGCACACAAGTACCATTCGTTTAAAGCTCTGCATGCAGTGATCTGATGCTACTAGGTAAAAGGTTAGCCTCTCTCTCTCGGCTACCAGTGGTACATCAAACACAGCGAGAGGCCGTTCACCAGTCCAAGGCACATAACGGACCCCTCATCTGAACACTTGGCTGTGAGTGTTTCCCCTGGCTCTGTATACAGGGTGAATTCCCCTCTCGGCAACTCCGGCTCTCAGATGTCCGGGTTGTAGTCTCAGGCCCTAGGATATACTGGTGAAATGTATGAAGTGCAATAGAGATGTGCGCCCCCTCCACATGTAGGTAGGTAGGTGGAGTTTATGCTGCCCCAGTCAGACAGGTGTGGCTCTCCTAATTGCAAAAGTAACCATGGTGATGTATATTAAATCGAGAGAGTTTATTCTAGTCCAAGTAAAAGGTACCCCATGTGTAAGGCAGTGACACTGCACAAAGTGCCTAGCATAGCCCAGAAGAACCCACCCCGGAGCAGGCTTCTCATGTGATCCTTGGCGCCCAAGGAGGAGAGAAACATGGAGGATGTGAAGACCACCCCATCACCCTACCCCCAACTACACTCAGCTGAGAAAACTGTTAGTTTTCCCCCCTTTTGAAGAATCCTTGGGGAAGTCTGTCACCCTACTCTTCTTATAGCGAGCTCCTTCTACCAAACTACATCTCCCATTATTAAGTGTGGCCTGCATTCTGCATTCAACTTCTTCACTCCAGCTTGCCCCCCCCTGCTGACTGAAGACAGGACAGCATTGACTGAGACAGCACAGAAGTATAGTAGAAGTATAGAGAAGATGCAGTACAGCTAGTCAAGCACCTAGTCAAGCACCTGGCTACACCTTTATGTTCTTCCCACAGTCTTTAGGCTAGTTTGGTAAAATCATGGGTTCTTCCTTAGTGGCAGTGGTGGGCAGTCCTTCCTCCCGGACTAATCACACAGTAACGTATGAGCCAGGAGTCAGTCCAGGAGTATTTTGAGGTCGGGCTGCCGATAGCCCCAGAGGGGTATATATATGTCTATGATAACCTGGGCTCTCAGGAAGGGGTTTAAATGGTGCTGGCCATCATTCAACCCAGGAGAACCCAACGGCATTAGACTGGAGGAAGACTTCGTTCTCGGCCCCCGGAGGTACAGACAAACCTTTTTTTGGGGGGGTTATATTTCACTTTGGGGTCACAGTAGTACATTCACCTTTGTTCTCAGCTATTGTCCACTATCAGCTGACAGGGGCAGAGCCGTGCCGAGTACAGGAAGGATTCTGTATAAAGGCCAGGGAGCATCCAATCACATGTGTAGCGGCGGGTTCCTGAATGTGTTTTTTAAAATTTAACTTTACCCAAACTACAGTTTGGTTTGGGTCTATTTGCCTAAATTTGACTTCTGTGTCAGTCTGACTGGGCTGCGAGATGTTCAGCCTGGCCACAGGGGGGGCGCTGTCTCTGGTGGCAGTCGTGGAACTATGGTCTGGTTAGGTGCTTAATTTACTCTCTCTTGGAGACAGGTCAGTGGGAGTGGCCCTCTCGCTGTGCCCTCTGGGAGAGGGTATTTAAGACACGGACGTCAAGTGGTTCGGGGTTCTGGTCCAGTATGAAGTGCTGATTACATGGTCCTGGTCCTCCTGACCAACCCCCAGGAAGGCTATGGCCTGGGGTGCGGATCCACCCGACTTTAATGCTTCGGGCAGGCTAGCCCAAGGCAAGGAAACTAAAGGAAGGATTCCAAGGTGGATGGGTGCCGTCTCCGGTTCGGGAGAGACCCAGTGTACTTCAAGTATTCCAGGGGAGGACTCTTTAGAAGAACACCACGTACGGGTTGGTTTTCTTAACAAGAGCCTGGAAGGGCTGTGTTGGAATCAGACAAGAATTATTATTATACATCTACACCGCTGTTTGTACAGCCGAACTAACTGAGAGAATCCGGACTTGTGGATATCCCCAAGCTGGCTGAGAGATCCAGGTATCCTACAAGTGTTCTACAGCTTAGTTTCCCTCCATGTTCTACAACAACGTCTGTTATAAAGACTTTGTTCCTGAGGAAGCACCTTGTTGGCTGCGAGACCTTGTGAGAGACGGACTGTCCAACCTGAGTGATCATCCAGCTGTGATTGGCTATTCTCTGGATGCAGTCAAAGGAAGCAAGTTCTTTAATTTTTTTGGACTTTGACATTGAGAGAACCTGAACTTCCCTTCCCAACCCTCTGATCCCAAGTTGAAAGACTGTTCAATGGTTTGAGTTTTTGCAAATAAAATCCATTCAAGTGGATCTGTTGTCAGTCTCAGGTTACTGGGCCACCTACCACGGGACACCCCTAGACGTGTCACAAGGAGAAGCGGAGGTAACGGTAAGCCCAAAAATAACCAGCAGCTCCTTCGGGTGTTAGTGCTACACATGCAAGAAAAAAAATACATTTTCTGATTTACTTGCATGCGATTGGATGTTCTTTGGAAAGTAAATGTTCACCACTTTTACAAAGCCAAGGGAAAAATTCCACCCGTTTGCCTTTAGTAAATCAGCCTCTGTAGATGAAATGACTTTGCTGTTGAGCAGCAGAGTGGGGTTTGGTTGATCACGAATGTCCTCTCCGATCGTTCTTCCTTTAAGATTATCTTTAGAGCAAAAAGAGTGTTTGTCCTGCGCGGCGCGGTTTGGGTTTGTTGATGCCGTTATGGCATTGATTAGTAGTAATAAATGTCTCGGGTCTGTTCATAACATCTCAGGCTTCGCAGCCTTTCAGTCGTTAGATATAAAAGTCCATAATAACTGTAATTAAACGATTTGCTGTTCAAAACTAAATAATTGTAGAAAGTGTATTACTTGCCACCGCAAGACAGATGTGGCGGAAGGTCATCTTGTCCACTTACTTATTGTAGTAGTTAATTGTAGTAAATTTCCATTTACCAGTAATAAGAACAGCTCAGAGGCTGAGAGTCATTATCACAATGGCCTGCAGATAATTCTCAGAGATAAAGGACTTCCAACCAAAAGGTAAAGTCTTGCTTGGCAGTCTGTGTGAGAAGAAGACGGACTCCACTTTGGGGTAACACAGCGAGCCTCTCGGGGGAACTCCAAACTCAACACCATGTTGTCACACCCCTCCCCCACAACCCCCTGCCCCCCTGTCCCCCATACACCATTATTACTGACTGGTACTGCCACCTGATCACTGGGGGGAATGCCACTGTCACTGACTGGAGCTGCAGCCTTATTATTGGGGAGATGCCACTGTCACTGACCGGTAATGCAGCCTTATCATTGGGGAGAAAGCCACTGTCACTGACTGGTGCTGCAGCCTTATTGGGGGAATGCCATTGTCAATGACTGGTGCTGCAGCCTTATCGGGGGAATGCCATTGTCACTGACTGGTGCTGCAGCCTTATTGGGGGAATGCCATTGTCACTGACTGGTGCTGCAGCCTTATCATTGGAGGGAATGCCACTGTCACTGACCGGTAATGCAGCCTTATCATTGGGGAGAAAGCGACTGTCACTGACTGGTGCTGCAGCCTTATCATTGGGGAGAAAGCCACTGTCACTGACTGGTGCTGCAGCCTTATCATTGGGGAGAAAGCGACTGTCTGTCACTGATTGGTGCTGCAGCCTTATCATTGTTGAATGCCACTGTCACTGACTGGTGCTGCAGCCTTATTGGGGGAATGCCACTGTCACTAACTGGTGCTGCAGCCTTATTGGGGGAATGCCATTGTCACTGACTGGTGCTGCAGCCTTATCATTGTTGAATGCCACTGTCACTGACTGGTGCTGCAGCCTTATCATTGTTGAATGCCACGGTCACTGACTGGTGCTGCAGCCTTATTGGGGGAATGCCACTGTCACTGACTGGTGCTGCAGCCTTATTGGGGGAATGCCATTGTCACTGACTGGTGCTGCAGCCTTATCATTGGAGGGAATGCCATTGTCACTGACCGGTAATGCAGCCTTATCATTGGGGAGAAAGCGACTGTCACTGACTGGTGCTGCAGCCTTATCATTGGGGAGAAAGCCACTGTCACTGACTGGTGCTGCAGCCTTTTCATTGGGGAGAAAGCCACTGTCACTGACTGGTGCTGCAGCCTTTTCATTGGGGAGAAAGCCACTGTCACTGACTGGTGCTGCAGCCTTTTCATTGGGGAGAAAGCCATTGTCACTAATTGGTGCTGCAGCCTTATGATTGGGGGTAAAGCCACTGTCACTGACTGGTGCTGCAGCCTTATCATTGGGGGGAATGCCATTGTCACTAATTGGTGCTGCAGCCTTATCATTGGGGAGATGCCACTGTTACTGACTGGTGCTGCAGCCTTATCATTGGGGATTGCCATTGTCACTGACTGGTGCTGCAGCCTTATCATTGGGGGGAATGCCATTGTCACTAATTGGTGCTGCAGCCTTATCATTGGGGATTGCCACTGTCACTGACTGGTGCTGCAGCCTTATCATTGGGGGGAATGCCATTGTCACTAATTGGTGCTGCAGCCTTATCATTGGGGATTGCCACTGTCACTGACTGGTGCTGCAGCCTGATCATTGGGGGGAATGCCACTGTCACTGACTGATGCTGCAGCCTTATTATTGTGGGAGAAAGCCACTGTCACTGACTGGTGCTGCAGCCTTATCATTGGGGGAAAGCCACTGTCACCAACTGGTGCTGCAGCCTTATTATTGGAGGGAACGCCACTGTCACTGACTGGTGCTGCAGCCTTATTATTGGAGGGAACGCCACTGTCACTGACTGGTGCTGCAGCCTTATTATTGGAGGGAACGCCACTGTCACTGACTGGAGCTGCAGCCTTATTATTGGAGGGAACGCCACTGTCACTGACTGGTGCTGCATCCTTATCATTGAGGAGATGCCACTGTCACTGACTGGTGCTGCATCCTTATCATTGAGGAGATGCCACTGTCACTGACTGGTGCTGCAGCCTTATCATTGGGGGGGAAAGCCACTGTGACTGACTGGTGCTATCACCTGACTGTTGGGGAGAGCAGATCTGGGCCCTAACATGCTGGCCAGCAGGGAGAGGGTTTAAAACAGACTGACAGATTGTTATTGTACCCATGCCCCTTAAGCAGGACTATCCCCAGTAACCCAGGATAGGGCTTATGAACTGCATATATATTTATATTTGTTTACCAACTGTATACCATAATTGCTGCTGATTTATATATTTGTTTGAGGGGTTGTTTCCATTTCCATTCCTTTGGCAATTGTAGTATTTATATATATATAAATATATATTGTTGCAATAAATATCCCCTCTTCAGCCCTTCTGCTACACAAGTTTCCCAGAGCAACGTGGGAAAAAAAGGGAATGTAGATGGTTCATACAAGCAAAAAAAACGTCTTTTTTGCGGACGCATTTGAAGGTGCGGTATGATGGCCAGTCTGAATCTCAAGTCCTCTAGAGGAGGACCTCTTATGTGCGATATGGAGAGATTAAATCCTCCGATTCCCCCCCCCCCTTCTCCTCGAAGCCGAGCGTTTGCTCTCCTTGGTTCACGTCGGCAAATTAAAAACGTAAATTTACATCTCTAGTAAACTGCGCCGGACATTTTTATTACCCCGAGAAAAGACAGATTTTAAGTTGCGGAGCTGCGAGGGATGACAAGGAAGCTTTATGAATGATGGGTCCGGGGCGGCTCCTGCATACAAAACTCGCCTGCCTGGTAAACAAAAGCGGGGAGCCGGTCCAGTAATTTAAGTGTATTTATTGATGCTAACGACAGAATTTCACAAGCCTTATAAACCGCAGTTGTTTTAAGGACCAAAAGCTAAGCGATCGCTCTTTCCATCTTCTCTCTTCTAACACCTCACTGTGCTGTCACAACATTTACCAATCAATAATAATTTACTTCTGTATCTGCACTGAATCCTCGCCGGTGACTGGCACACGCAATTATTTACAGAGAGAAGACATTTCGAGCCTCGGTGACACCGGCGCTGTCACCATAAAGCCAATTCCGTGACACTCGCAGAACAATGGATACGCGGGGTCTCCAGGAACGCTCAGGGGGGGTCTCCAGAAATGGCGGCCTGGTCTGGAATGCCATGGATGATCTCATGTACTAAAAAGAAAACCCATTTATAATAAATTCTTATCTATAACATGCTCATGGAAATACCGTCACAGAGATACATCGGGGGGGAGGGGGTGTAGGGCCTGGGACAAGGGGTGGGCCAGAGGGGCAGCTTCCCTGGGTGCAATGGTGATTTTTTTTTTGGGGGGGGGGGGGGGGGGTTGTGCTAGAATGGGTGATTAGGAGGGGAGGATTTGTATCCCGAGCTCTAAATGAACAAGTCCCAGCACTGGCAATGAGTAATACAAGAAATGAAAGTTCCCCCCCCCCCCAAAGGTCTTCTGAAGGTAACGGTATCTAGGGTCTGGTGGTCAACTGTGGCCTGAAGGGTTTGATTATGAAGAGCTGATCATTGCTCCTGAGTGTAACTCAAAAGTGTCCATAGAATAGAAAAGAGGAAGGCTGGAGAGACTCAAGAAACCAAAATTGCTTTAAAAAGGATACATTTAGGATAAAAATAAAGGTGCACAATCCTTATATTATCCACTTAAGCTCCAGGCCTTTTTTCCCCACCTTTTTTTTTACATTCAAAAAATAATATTTTTTTGCTAGATAATTATAATAGATAATAGTCAGTGACAGGTCCTCTTTATGGAGAGATCCGGGGTCTATAATGAATGTAAACATCCCATGTGACAGTAATAGGAGGTGACGGGTCCTCTTTATGGAGAGATCCGGGGTCTATAATGAATGTAAACATCCCATGTGACAGTAATAGGAGGTGACGGGTCCTCTTTATGGAGAGATCCGGGGTCTATAATGAATGTAAACATCCCATGTGACAGTAATAGGAGGTGACGGGTCCTCTTTATGGAGAGATCCGGGGTCTATAATGAATGTAAACATCCCATGTGACAGTAATAGGAGGTGACGGGTCCTCTTTATGGAGAGATCCGGGGTCTATAATGAATGTAAACATCCCATGTGACAGTAATAGGGGGTGACGGATCCTCTTTATGGAGAGATCCGGGGTCTATAATGAATGTAAACATCCCTTCTGACAGTAATAGGAGGTGACGGGTCCTCTTTATGGAGAGATCCGGGGTCTATAATGAATGTAAACATCCCATGTGACAGTAATAGGAGGTGACGGGTCCTCTTTATGGAGAGATCCGGGGTCTATAATGAATGTAAACATCCCATGTGACAGTAATAGGGGGTGACGGGTCCTCTTTATGGAAAAATTCGGGGTCTATAATGAATGTAAACATCCCATGTGACTGTGATAGGGGGTGACGGGTCCTCTTTATGGAAAAATTCGGGGTCTATAATGAATGTAAACATCCCATGTGACAGTAATAGGAGGTGACGGGTCCTCTTTATGGAGAGATCCGGGGTCTATAATGAATGTAAACATCCCATGTGACAGTAATAGGGGGTGACGGGTCCTCTTTATGGAGAGATCCGGGGTCTATAATGAATGTAAACATCCCATGTGACAGTAATAGGAGGTGACGGGTCCTCTTTATGGAGAGATCCGGGGTCTATAATGAATGTAAACATCCCATGTGACAGTAATAGGAGGTGACGGGTCCTCTTTATGGAGAGATCCGGGGTCTATAATGAATGTAAACATCCCATGTGACAGTAATAGGGGGTGACGGATCCTCTTTATGGAGAGATCCGGGGTCTATAATGAATGTAAACATCCCTTCTGACAGTAATAGGAGGTGACGGGTCCTCTTTATGGAGAGATCCGGGGTCTATAATGAATGTAAACATCCCATGTGACAGTAATAGGGGGTGACGGATCCTCTTTATGGAGAGATCCGGGGTCTATAATGAATGTAAACATCCCATGCCAGCATGCTTGCTCTTGACGAGTGGCCTGTCAGCCATGAAACGCGTAGAGCTATCATATGTCATGTCTTCATCAAATATTATAAATATTTTCAAGTTTATTTTCAATACCCCCTTCTCAGGATCGATGAGGCCATAGGCCCTGTAGGCATTTGTATATATTACAGTCTTATTATACACATTTTGTTTTTGGTGAACTCTGGAAAGCTATTGCTTGCTATGTGATATTTATTTTATCACCATACAGTATGTACTCTATTAGCTTTTTATCATTGCAACGTGTATCTACATAATATGTTTGTTTGTACCCTATGGCAATCAATAAAATCCAAGTATGTCCACCAATCTACTCTCTTGCAACCACGTGCCTCTCTCAAAATCCCACCCCTTGCTTTCTCCCCACAGCCATGAATGCAGCCTCGCCGGTGCCATGAGTGCAGCCTCGCCATTGCCATGAGTGCAGCCTCACCATTGCCATGAGTGCAGCCTCGCCATTGCCATGAGTGCAGCCTCACCATTGCCAGGAGTGCAGCCTCACCATTGCCATGAGTGCAGCCTCGCCATTGCCATGAGTGCAGCCTCACCATTGCCAGGAGTGCAGCCTCGCCATTGCCAGGATTGCAGCCTCGCCATTGCCATGAGTGCAGCCTCACCATTGCCAGGAGTGCAGCCTCACCATTGCCAGGAGTGCAGCCTCGCCATTGCCATGAGTGCAGCCTCGCCATTGCCAGGAGTGCAGCCTCGCCATTGCCATGAGTGCAGCCTCACCATTGCCAGGAGTGCAGCCTCACCATTGCCAGGAGTGCAGCCTCACCATTGCCAGGAGTGCAGCCTCGCCATTGCCATGAGTGCAGCCTCGCCATTGCCATGAGTGCAGCCTCGCCATTGCCATGAGTGCAGCCTCACCATTGCCAGGAGTGCAGCCTCGCCATTGCCATGAGTGCAGCCTCACCATTGCCAGGAGTGCAGCCTCACCATTGCCATGAGTGCAGCCTCGCCATTGCCATGAGTGCAGCCTCACCATTGCCAGGAGTGCAGCCTCGCCATTGCCAGGAGTGCAGCCTCGCCATTGCCATGAGTGCAGCCTCACCATTGCCAGGAGTGCAGCCTCGCCATTGCCATGAGTGCAGCCTCGCCATTGCCATGAGTGCAGCCTCGCCATTGCCATGAGTGCAGCCTCGCCATTGCCATTAGTGCAGCCTCGCCATTGCCATGAGTGCAGCCTCACCATTGCCAGGAGTGCAGCCTCGCCATTGCCATGAGTATAGCCTGATCCATGCCCATCTGCAGCCTCGGAGGTAGGGTTGCCACCTTTTTTTCAAGTCAAACCCGAACACTTTTGTGGTGCACAGCAATTTTTAGTATAAACTACACATATATTTTGCTACTAAATAACATTTCTAATCATATGAAGTTAATAACAAGAGTCCCCCTTTACATCAGAATCCACAGAGTTCCCCTTTTACATCTGAACTTGCAGAGTTCCCTTTCACTGTAAGGGGGGGACTCTGCAGACTCTGATGTAAGGGAGAACTCTGGGGCTTCTAACATAAGGGATGCTCTGGGAACCCTGATTTAAAGCGGGAGTCCGCAGTTTTTTTTTGTTTTTTTTTAAAAGCCAGCAGCTACAAATACTGCAGCTGCTGACTTTTAAAATAGTGACACTTACCCGCCCAGCGCGCCCGCGATGTCGGCACCCCGAAGCTGATCTCTCGATCGTGTCTCGGGTGCTGCCGCCACCATCTTGGGTATGGGAATCAGGAAGTGGACCCTTGCGGCTTCAGTTCCCGGTTCCCTACTGCGCATGCGCGAGTCGCGCTGCGCAATAAGGATGGTCCCCGCTGTCTCTGGGATCCGTGTGTTTCCCAGCAGACAGCGGGGGACCTTCGGAAAGGGGCGTGGATTCTGCGGAAAGGGACGTAGCTTCTGCAGAATCTACCCTGGAAGTGGGTGCAGATACCTGTACTGTACAGGTACCTGCACCCCCCTCCTCCCTGAAAGGTGCCAATTGTGGCGCCGGAGGGGGGGGGTTCCAATGAGCGGAAGGTCCACTTTAGGGTGGACCTCCTCTTTAAGGGCGAACACTGAGAACTCTGATATAGGAAGAGGACTCTAATGTAAGGGGAAACACTACGGCCACTGGTGTAAAGGGGAACTCTGATGTAAGGGGTGCTCTGAGAACCCTAATTTGCCTTACTGTAATTACTCAGAGGCAAGAGAGAGAAGGGGGGAGACTTCAGTCACAGACAGGGATGGATGGATGGTGAGCCCACTCACCCCTTGGCAGTCAGCACCAGATGGATCTGAGGCTGCTGGACTTCAAATTTCTGGCTCCCACTTTCCTTTTCTAAGGCACAGCGCTAGGGATTGGAGTGTGGGGCAGACACAGAGGGGTAGTGGTGGGGTGGAAGAGGTGCAGATCGAGCCCTCTCTCCTCTCCCATCTGTATGTGTTTGGGGGGGGGGTGGTTTGTTAGTGCTGGCTTTAGGGACTGTGAAAGAGTGTAACAGACACTCTCAGCTGAGACAACCACTACCAGCAATCCTGCTGAAAACCCATAGTCCAGTCTAAATAATGTGTCCGGGTTTCAGACAGTCTGAAACCCGGACACATGAACCCAAACCCGAACTGTCCGGGTGAATCCTGGACAGGTAGCAACCCTACTCGGAGGGGACAGAGATGGGGTGGCACGAGAGCCAACAGATTACAGGAGAATCTCATGTTTACTCTGCCCCTCTTTAATCCAAAGTCCCGCCTCCTATGATAGACAGAACAGTTGTCCAATGGCAGCCCAAAAGACGGGACTTCCTATTACAGAGGCCACCGTGTAAACAGGAGAGATGCCGATAAATACGGTATATATCCAGATTACCAGGGGGGGCCGTATTAAACTGGCCCACGGGCCGGACTTTGGACACGCCTGACCTAGAGGAACACGTATGATACAATGTTTCTAAATTTGTTTTTATTGTTGATTTGTTTCAGTTTTTTATGTGCAGCAGTGGCATACTAAGTGGGGGGCGGGCCCCCGGGTGCCACACACTGGGGGGTGTCAGGCTGACGCCCCCCCTCCTCAACTGAAGCGGACTTAGCAGAGACAGTGGGCGGGTTTAAGCAGTGTTTGAAGGGGGGGTCTGCACTGTAGGGGGGTGTGTATTGTGGGGGGTCTGCACTGTAGGGGGGTCTGTGTAACATGCAGGGGGTCCAGAACTGTTAGGGGGGCTGTCTGTGTAACATACAGGTATCTAGAACTTTGGGGGGGCTGTATAATGTAAAGGGGTCCAGAGGTGCAGGGACTTGTGTAATGTAAAGATGTCCAGAGGTGCAGGGTGCAGTGTAATGTAAAGGGGTCCAGAGGTGCAGTGTGCAGAGTAATGTAAAGGGGTCTAGAGGTACAAGGGCTGTGTAATGTAAAGGGGTACAAGGGCTGTGTAATATAAAGGGGTCTAGAGGTACAAGGGCTGTATAATGTAAAGGGGTACAAGGGCTGTGTAATGTAAAGGGGTCCAGAGGTACAGGGTGCTGTGTAATGTAAAGAGGTCTAGAGGTATAAGGGCTGTGTAATGTAAAGGGGTCCAGAGGTACAAGGGCTGTGTAATGTAAAGGGGTCCAGAGGTACAGGGTGCTGTGTAATGTAAAGAGGTCTAGAGGTATAAGGGCTGTGTAATGTAAAGGGGTCCAAAGGTACAAGGGCTGTGTAATATAAAGGGGTCCAGAGGTGCAGGGTGCAGTGTAATGTAAAGGGGTCCAGAGGTGCAGGGTGCTGTGTAATGTAAAGGGGTCCAGAGGTGCAGGGTGCTGTGTAATGTAAAGGGGTCCAGAGGTGCAGGGTGCTGTGTAATGTAAAGGGGTCCAGAGGTGCAGGGTGCAGTGTAATGTAAAGGGGTCCAGAGGTGCAAGGTGCAGTGTAATGTAAAGGGGTCCAGAGGTGCAGGGTGCAGTGTAATGTTAAGGGGTCCAGAGGTGCAGGGTGCAGTGTAATGTTAAGGGGTCCAGAGGTGCAGGTTGCTGTGTAATGTAAAGGGGTCCAGAGGTGCAGAGGGTGTGTAATATAAAGGGGTCCAGAGGTGCAGGGTGCTGTGTAATGTAAAGGGGTCCAGAGGTGCAGGGTGCAGTGTAATGTAAAGGGGTCCAGAGGTGCAGGGTGCAGTGTAATGTTAAGGGGTCCAGAGGTGCAGGGTGATGTGTAATGTAAAGAGGTCCAGAGGTGCAGGGTGCTGTGTAATGTAAAGAGGTCCAGAGGGGCAGGGTGCTGTGTAATGTGAAGGGGTCCAGAGGTGCAGGGTGAAGTGTAATGTAAAGGGGTCCAGAGGTGCAGGTTGCTGTGTAATGTAAAGGGGTCCAGAGGTGCAGGGTGCTGTGTAATGTAAAGAGGTCCAGAGGTGCAGGGTGCTGTGTAATGTAAAGAGGTCCAGAGGTGCAGGGTGCTGTGTAATGTGAAGGGGTCCAGAGGTGCAGGGTGAAGTGTAATGTAAAGGGGTCCAGAGGTGCAGGTTGCTGTGTAATGTAAAGGGGTCCAGAGGTGCAGGGTGCAGTGTAATGTTAAGGGGTCCAGAGGTGCAGGGTGCAGTGTAATGTAAAGGGGTCCAGAGGTGCAGGGTGCTGTGTAATGTAAAGGGGTCCAGAGGTGCAGGGTGCAGTGTAATGTAAAGGGGTCCAGAGGTGCAGGGTGCAGTGTAATGTTAAGGGGTCCAGAGGTGCAGGGTGCAGTGTAATGTAAAGGGGTCCAGAGGTGCAGGGTGCAGTGTAATGTTAAGGGGTCCAGAGGTGCAGGGTGCTGTGTAATGTACACAGTAGTGACAAAGAGGTTTTTACATTCTAAGGCGGGGGAGGGGGTGGGTACCGGACATAGGATCTGCCCCGGGTGCCCAATGCACTAGGTACGCCCCGGATTTGCAGCGTGTAATGTATCAATATTCTTTATTTCGGAGTGATATGTGACACGCGTGATCATAGAAGGACTTGTGTTCAGACAATAGATTGTTCTTTGTGGCGCCCCCACAGATCTCCCGTCACAGAGATGAGTCGGGTGTGTGGGGGGCGATTGGGCGGGATGCGGCTCAATGAGTGATATAAGAAGTGACCGCCACCCTCACGGCCCTTCTCAACACAACAGACAGCGACATTGTATTTATTTGTAACCAGTGCGTTGGTTATCTGATGAGGGGAGGAGCCGCGAGAGCCGCCGGGGACCCCGGAAGAGAAGGTTCGGGGCCACTCTGTGCAAAACAAACTGCACAGTGGAGGTAAGTATAACATGTTCATTATTTAAAAATAAATAAATAAATACCCTTACCATCACTTTAAATCATTCTTATACAAAAAACAATTGTATAAAAATATACCAAACACTAAAACAAGAGAAATAAAAAAAAAACACCTTTCCATCTAAATCCTATATACACTATATTACCAAAAGTATTGGGACGCCTGCCTTTACATGACCTGTAATGACACCCCAGTCTTAGTCCGGAGGGTTCAATATTGAGTTGGCCCTTTGCAGCTATAACAGCTTCACCTCTTCTGGGAAGGCCGTCCACAAGGTTTAGGAGATGTGTCTATGGGAAGGTTTGATCATTCTTCCAGAAGAGCATTAGTGAGGTCAAGCACTGATGTTGGACGAGAAGGCCTGGCTCGCAGTCTCAACTCGAACTCATCCCAAAGGTGTTCTATGGGGTTGAGATCAGGACTCTGTGCAGGCCAGTCAAGTTTCTCCACCGCAAAACTCGCTCATCCATGTCTTTATGGATCTTGCATTGTGCACTGGTGGGCAGTCATGTTGGAACAGGAAGGGGCCGTCCCCAAACTGTTCCCACAAATTTGGGAGCATGAAATTGTCCAAAATGTCTTGGTATGCTGACGCCTTAAGAGATCCCTTCACTGGAACTAAGGGGGCCAACCCAATCCCTGAAAAGCAACCCCACACCATAATTCCCCCTCAATACCATAATTCCCCCTCCTCCCCACCATAATCCCCCCACTCAAAATAATCCTCCCTCCACCAAATGATTTAGACCAGTGCACAAAGCAAGGTCCTTAAAGACCTGGATGAGCGAGTTTGGGATGGGCGAACTTGACTGGCCTGCACAGAGTCCTGACCTCAACCCGACAGAATGAACACCTTTGGGGTGACTTAGAGAGGAGACTGCGAGCCAGGCCTTCTCGTCCAACATCAGTGCCTGACCTCACAAATGCTCTTCTGGAAGAATGGTCAGACATTCCCATAGACACCCTCCTAAACCTTGTGGACGGCCTTCCCAGAAGAGGTGAAGCTGTTATAGCTGCAAAGGGCCAACTCAATACTGAACCCTCCGGACTAAGACTGGGATGTCATTAAAGTTCATGTGTGTGTGAAGGCAGGTGTCCCAATACTTTTGACAATATAGTGTATATTTAATCAAGCCATGAACAATAAGATAACTGACTGACCACCATGAATACCTAGGAGGTACCCTCCAGCATAGGGCACACCTGCCAGCCTCCCTGACCTACCTCTAGCTCCAGGCATGAATGGCGTGGGTAGTGGGTACCCTCATTTATAACGTCCAAAACCAAGATGACTGCCAGAGGTCACCGGAAGTTGCAGCATCCAATCAGACAGCAGATGCCTCCGAAACACAGGCAGAGTCCGGGAAGGGACTGTTCTCTATATATACTCCACTGTATAATGTATAATAGCACAGTGCCACCTATTGGATGGAGGATGACCTGCACCTGCCCACAGCCCACCCACTCTGTGAGAGTCCCTGCCCTCGAGGAGCTCACAATCCAAGTCCCTGTCTCACATTCATACACATACCGGGGCCAATTCATTAAGGAGCCAATTAACCTCCCAACGTGTCTTTGGAGTGTGGGAGGAAATTGGCGTTCTCAGAGCGAATCTGCAGAACATGTAGAACCTGCAGAACGTGCAGAACCTGAAGAACCTGCGGAATATTCAGAACCTGCAGAACATGTAGAACATGCAGAACCTGCAGAACGTGCAGAACCTGAAGAACCTGCGGAATATTCAGAACCTGCAGAACATGTAGAACATGCAGAACCTGCAGAACCTGCAGAACCTGCGGAACGTTGAGAACCTGCAGAACGTTCAGAACATGCAGAACCTGCAAACTCCATGCCGGTCGCTCTGAGCCGCTGTGCTGTCCACACATTGGGATGTATATACAATCTGATCTTCCGGGTGCAGTAGACCCTTTATTACATCTCCTGGTATACCAGCAGTAAATCTGTAGCGTGGCTGGCCACACACTGCGATGTACATGTGTTGAAGGAGGCAAAAGCGCAATAAATAAAAGCGCTCCACCATGTGACCATATACGCGCTTGGCGATGTACGCATTTCTCCTGCGAGCTTTGTGAGAGTTCTTGCCTGTCATCGTTCAAACTGTCACATTGTAGACACCTGCCGGGATTTCCTCCCGGCTCGGCTGACAGCGCGGTAGGCGCACTCCGTGAGCGTTTCTTCCACTTTCTGCAGTTTATAGGAATGTTCGATGTCCAATCACACACGGACTCTGCAAATCGGTGTCAGCGACTTCCATTCTCAGAACTTCTTATGTCACCTCTGATGTTAACCCCTCGATGGTCCTCGATGGTTGGATGTCGTGTGCCATTCATTTCTATCCGGAGGTCGATCACACATATGATATCCGTACACAGCCTGTCCATTAGGTGCCGCCCCCCTAATCTATGCTGCTGGCCCTCTAATCTACATGCAGGGTGCCGGACGCATGGATTCCAATGGGCTTTTTAATGTTTTTTTAGAAGCACGTGATTAGAGTCAGAGGCTCTAATTGGCTTCCAAAAAGGGTGGGCATGGGGCACAGAGCATTGCACCCTGAGCCCACCCACTTGTGTGACATTAATGAATTAGTATTCGCTATTGTCTTCCTGATTCTTCTCCCGGCCAATCATAAAGCGGGTCTTAAGATCCGATCGGCCGAGAAGTGAAGCGATCGTATTGGCCACCAAGGGAAGGAGGGGGGAAGCTGCCGTGGACAAAGCGGATGTGAAGCTGGAGACGCAAGGTGAAGGGCTGCTTCACCTTGCTCCCTTCATGGAGGAGAGGGAGGAGACACTGGGTGAAGCCACCAAGGAGGAGGAGATGCAGGGTGAAACTGCCAAAGAGGAGGAGACGCAGGGTGAAGCTGAAGAGGAGGAGACGCAGGGTGAAGCCACCGAAGAGAAGGAGACGCAGGGTGAAGCCGCTGAAGAGAAAGAGACGCAGAGTGAAGCTGTCGAGGAGGAGGAGATGCAGGGTGAAGCTGAAGAGGAGGAGACGCAGGGTGAAGCCACCGAAGAGAAGGAGACGCAGGGTGAAGCCGCTGAAGAGAAAGAGACGCAGAGTGAAGCTGTCGAGGAGGAGGAGATGCAGGGTGAAGCCGCCAAGGAGGAGGAGACTCAGGGTGAAGCTGCCAAAGAGGAAGCCGCCAAGGAGGAGGAGACGCAGGGTGAAGCCACAGAGGAGGAGGAGGAGACGCAGGGTGAAGCCGCCAAGGAGGAGGAGACGCAGGGTGAAGCCGCAGAGGAGGTGGAGATGCAGGGTGAAGCCACAAAGGAAGAGGAGATGCAGGGTGAAGCCGTCGAGGAGGAGGAGATGCAGGGTGAAGCTGCCAAGGAGGAGGAGACACAGGGTGAAGCTGCCAAGGAGGAAGCCGCCAAGGAGGAGGAGACACAGGGTGAAGCCGCAAAGGAGGAGGAGGAGACGCAGGGTGAAGCCGCCAAGGAGGAGGAGACGCAGGGTGAAGCCGCCAAGGAGGAGGAGACGCAGGGTGAAGCCGCAGAGCAGGTGGAGATGCAGGGTGAAGCCACAAAGGAGGAGGAGACGCAGGGTGAAGCTGCCAAGGAGGAGGAGACGCAGGGTGAAGCTGCAGAGGAGGTGGAGATGCAGGGTGAAGCCACCAAGGAGGAGGAGATGCAGGATGAAGCCGCCAAGGAGGAGGAGACGCAGGATGAAGCCGTCGAGGAGGAGGAGACGTAGGGTGAAGCCGCCAAGGAGGAGAAGACACAGGGTGAAGCTGCCAAGGAAGAAGCCGCCAAGGAGGAGGAGACGCAGGGGGAAGCCACAAAGGAGGAGGAGGAGATGCAGGGTGAATCCGCCAAGGAGGAGGAGACGCAGGGTGAAGCCGCAGAGGAGGTCGAGATGCAGGGTGAAGCCACAAAGGAGGAGGAGATGCAGGGTGAAGCCGTTGAGGAGGAGGAGACGCAGGGTGAAGCTGCCAAGGAGGAGGAGACACAGGGTGAAGCTGCCAAGGAGGAAGCTGCCAAGGAGGAGGAGACACAGGGTGAAGCCGCAAAGGAGGAGGAGGAGACGCAGGGTGAAGCCGCAAAGGAGGAGGAGGAGACGCAGGGTGAAGCCGCAAAGGAGGAGGAGACGCAGGTTGAAGCCGCCAAGGAGGAGGAGACGCAGGGTGAAGCCGCAGAGGAGGTGGAGATGCAGGGTGAAGCCACAAAGGAGGAGGAGACGCAGGGTGAAGCCGCCAAGGAGGAGGAGACGCAGGGTGAAGCTGCAGAGGAGGTGGAGATGCAGGGTGAAGCCACCAAGGAGGAGGAGATGCAGGGTGAAGCCGCCAAGGAGGAGGAGACACAGGGTGAAGCTGCCAAGGAGGAAGCCGCCAAGGAGGAGGAGACGCAGGGTGAAGCCGCAGGGGAGGATGAGGAGACGCAGGGTGAAGCCGCCAAGGAGGAGGAGACGCAGGGTGAATCCGCCAAGGAGGAGGAGACGCAGGGTGAAGCCGCAGAGGAGGTCGAGATGCAGGGTGAAGCCACAAAGGAGGAGGAGATGCAGGGTGAAGCCGTTGAGGAGGAGGAGACGCAGGGTGAAGCCGCCAAGGAGGAGGAGACACAGGGTGAAGCCGCCGAGGAGGAGGAGACGCAGGGTGAAGCCACAAAGGAGGAGGAGATGCAGGGTGAAGCCGTTGAGGAGGAGGAGACGCAGGGTGAAGCCGCCAAGGAGGAGGAGACACAGGGTGAAGCCACAAAGGAGGAGGAGATGCAGGGTGAAGCCGTTGAGGAGGAGGAGACGCAGGGTGAAGCCGCCAAGGAGGAGGAGACACAGGGTGAAGCCGCCGAGGAGGAGGAGACGCAGGGTGAAGCCGCCAAGGAGGAGGAGACACAGGGTGAAGCTGCCAAGGAGGAAGCCGCCAAGGAGGAGGAGACGCAGGGTGAAGCCGCAGGGGAGGATGAGGAGACGCAGGGTGAAGCCGCCAAGGAGGAGGAGACGCAGGGTGAAGCAGCAGAGGAGGTGTAGATGCAGGGTGAAGCCACAAAGGAGGAGGAGACGCAGGGTGAAGCCGCCAAGGAGGAGGAGACGCAGGGTGAAGCTGCAGAGGAGGTGGAGATGCAGGGTGAAGCCACAAAGGAGGAGGAGACGCAGGGTGAAGCCGCCAAGGAGGAGGAGACGCAGGGTGAAGCTGCAGAGGAGGTGGAGATGCAGGGTGAAGCCACCAAGGAGGAGGAGACACAGGGTGAAGCCGCAAAGGAGGAGGAGGAGACGCAGAGTGAAGCCGCCAAGGAGGAGGAGATGCAGGGTGAAGCTGCAGAGGAGGAGGAGACGCAGGGTGAAGCCGCCAAGGAGGAGGAGATGCAGGGTGAAGCCGCCAAGCAGGAAAAGACGCAGGCTGAAGCCACCAAGGAGGAGGAGATGCAGGGTGAAGCTACAGAGGACGTGGAGACGCAGGGTGAAGCCGCCAAGGAGGAAGAGATGCACTTTGAAGCCGCAGAGGAGAAGGAAACGCAGGGTGAAGCCGCCAAGCAGGAAGAGATGCAGTGTGAAGCCGCCAAGCAGGAAGAGATGCAGGGCGAAGCCACCGAAGAGGAGGAGACGCAGGGTGAAGCCGCCAAGGAGGAGGAGACACAGGGTGAAGCCACCGAGTAGGAGATGCAGGAAGGAGCCGCAACTGCTACATAGAGTAAGAGTGGAACTGGGGACAGACAAGTGTCCGACCGACCATGGGGGGTGGCGAGGGTGTCTTGTTTGGCACCCCCCCCCCCCCCCCAAATATAAAGCACCAGCCACCACTGCTTACACCAGACAATCTGATGGGGATTTTAGCCATTGTAAGCCATCATTCCCCTTCACCGATAACCAAACAGATCGAAGCCCAATTCCAACTTAAGCCATTTAATCATTTTGGCAAGAGCAGGGAGGGGTTAGATTCGAACCTCGTTCAGGTTTTTGCTGCAGTCTGTGAAAAATTCCCTTCGCTGCATGTTACGTTATCCACTTGTCTACAAAACAATTTTTACATTTTTTACACATCATGTTAACGTCTGAATTTTTTGCTAATGTATACTGTTAACAAACCGCCCCCACAACCACACAACCACACACACACACACACACACACACACACACACACACAACCACACACACACACACACACACACAACCACACACACACACACACACACACACACACACACACACACACACACACACACACACACACACACACACACACAACCACACACACACACACACACACAACCACACACACACACACACACACACACACACACAACCACACACACACACACACACACACACACACACACCACACACACACACACACACACAACCACACACACACAACCACACACACACACACACAACCACACACACACACACACAACCACACACACACACACACACACACACACACAACCACACACACACACACACACACACACACACACACACACACAACCACACACACACACACACACACACACACACACACACACACACACAAACAATATATTTTCTCAAAGCAGAGACCGTGGAGAATAAAACGGTGGTAGTTTTTTTGTAAGATATAAAAGACTGGGTTTATTGAGTAAATAGATACCAAAAAAGTCTCACAATTGCACAAACCCAGGGAAAAAAAGAAGGATACCCAAAATGAAATAAAGAGAAACATTTTTCCGCAGTCATGTTGGAACAGGAAGGGGCCGTCCCCAAACTGTTCCCACAAAGTTGTGATCATGAAATTGTCCAAAATGTCTTGGTATGCTGACGTCTTAAGAGTTCCCTTCACTGGAACTAAGGGGACCAAGCCCAACCCCTGAAAAACATCCCCCACACCATAATCCCCCCTCCACCAAATGATTTGGACCAGTGCACAAAGCAAGGTTCATGTAGACATGGATGTGTGAGTTTGGGTTGGAGGAACTTGACTGGCCTGCACAGAGTCCTGACCTCAACCCGATGAAACACCTTTGGAATGAATTAGATCGGAGACTGCAAGCCGGGCCTTCTTATCCAACATCAGTGCATGATCTCACAAACACTCTTCTGGAAGAACGGTCAAACATTCCTATAGGCACATCTCCTAAACCTTGTGGACGGCCTTCCTAGAAGAGGTGAAGCTGTTATAGCTGCAAAGGGGCGGGGCCAACTCAATATTGAGTCCTACGGGCTAAGACTGGGATGCCATTAAAGCTCATGTGTGTGTGTAAAGGCGGGCGTCCCAATACTTTTGGTAGTATAGTGTATGTTGAGATGCCTTCAGCCATTCATGTCTATGGGCAGCTGTATGTAGCACCAGGACATCCTGGGCCCCAGACACGTACAGCAGATACACCCATGTTGTATGAAGTCTTCTAATGACACGGATCATGGCGGATCGTGGCGGATCGTAGCGGATCGTGGCGGATCGTGGCGGATCGTGGCGGATCGTGGTGGAGCGGCGCTGACACTGGAAGAATGAATGTAGTTACCGACACAATCATCAAAGTCATTTAAAGTCAGACACACAAGTGGACAGATCCATTTAGTGAGGAACTACAGAGAGATGACAGGCGATACGTAGCCAAGCACCGCACGCCGTACCAACCACACCGCGCCCATCCATCCAGGACTCCGTTTTTTCCTGCTTGACGTAATTAGAAAAATGTTTCATTGATGTTGTTTGTTCGCCTTCCAGCAGATCGATACGACTACAGACAAAGAACGAGCACCGGGGGCCAAGGAACCCGTCTTCTACTCTACGTAGGACTTGATGGATATACATCTCCTCTGACCTTATCTACAACAATCATAGAGCGGCGCCCCTATCAACGACTCCGGCGCCGGACGCACGTGACTATACAAGGCCGCGTACGGCCCGGCGCACACCTCAACCTCCTACAGGTAAGACTTGTGTTGGATACGGCGATGACGAGTGTGTGGACAGCGGGGTGCAAGCCGTGCCCCAAGGCTCCGCTGGGACCGCAGGACGCCGGTGAAGAGCAAAGTGAGAAAGAAGGTTGTGTGAATAGACCCTTCGGACAAATAGCAAGGGGGGGATGGGGGGGGGGGGGTTCTTGTTAAAGGTCCTACACGAGGCTGGTAGAGATAGATCCACAGAAACAGAGTGCAAGCTCCTTTGGCATTCAAATTGGAATAAAAGCAAGTAGAATGTAGAGTCTAAAGCCGGCCATACATGAATCGAAATTTTACCGGTTCAGCAGGGGGGATCTCTCCATAAAGAGGACCTGTCATCTCTTATTTCTATTACATGAGATCTCCATAAAGAGGACCTGTCATCTCTTATTTCTATTACATGAGATCTCCATAAAGAGGACCCGTCATCTCTTATTTCTATTACATGAGATCTCCATAAAGAGGACCTGTCATCTCTTATTTCTATTACATGATCTCCATAAAGAGGACCCGTCATCTCTTATTTCTATTACATGAGATCCCCATAAAGAGGACCCGTCATCTCTTATTTCTATTACATGAGATCTCCATAAAGAGGACCTGTCATCTCTTATTTCTATTACATGATCTCCATAAAGAGGACCCGTCATTTCTTATTTCTATTACATGATCTCCATAAAGAGGACCTGTCATCTCTTATTTCTATTACATGAGATCTCCATAAAGAGGACCCGTCATCTCTTATTTCTATTACATGATCTCCATAAAGAGGACCTGTCATCTCTTATTTCTATTACATGATCTCCATAAAGAGGACCTGTCATCTCTTATTTCTATTACATGAGATCTCCATAAAGAGGACCCGTCATCTCTTATTTCTATTACATGATCTCCATAAAGAGGACCTGTCATCTCTTATTTCTATTACATGAGATCCATAAAGAGGACCTGTCATCTCTTATTTCTATTACATGATCTCCATAAAGAGGACCCGTCATCTCTTATTTCTATTACATGAGATCTCCATAAAGAGGACCCGTCATCTCTTATTTCTATTACATGAGATCCCCATAAAGAGGACCCGTCATCTCTTATTTCTATTACATGAGATCTCCATAAAGAGGACCCGTCATCTCTTATTTCTATTACATGATCTCCATAAAGAGGACCCGTCATCTCTTATTTATATTACATGATCTCCATAAAGAGGACCCGTCATCTCTTATTTCTATTACATGATCTCCATAAAGAGGACCCGTCATCTCTTATTTCTATTACATGACATCTCCATAAAGAGGACCTGTCATCTCTTATTTCTATTCCATGATCTCCATAAAGAGGACCCGTCATCTCTTATTTCTATTACATGAGATCTCCATAAAGAGGACCCGTCATCTCTTATTTCTATTCCATGAGATCTCCATAAAGAGGACCTGTCATCTCTTATTTCTATTACATGATCTCCATAAAGAGGACCTGTCATCTCTTATTTCTATTACATGATCTCCATAAAGAGGACCCGTCATCTCTTATTTCTATTATATGATCTCCATAAAGAGGACCTGTCATCTCTTATTTCTATTACATGAGATCCCCATAAAGAGGACCTGTCATCTCTTATTTCTATTACATGATCTCCATAAAGAGGACCTGTCATCTCTTATTTCTATTACATGATCTCCATAAAGAGGACCCGTCATCTCTTATTTCTATTACATGAGATCCCCATAAAGAGGACCCGTCATCTCTTATTTCTATTACATGAGATCCCCATAAAGAGGACCCGTCATCTCTTATTTCTATTACATGATCTCCATAAAGAGGACCTGTCATCTCTTATTTCTATTACATGAGATCTCCATAAAGAGGACCCGTCATCTCTTATTTCTATTACATGATCTCCATAAAGAGGACCTGTCATCTCTTATTTCTATTACATGATCTCCATAAAGAGGACCCGTCATCTCTTATTTCTATTACATGATCTCCATAAAGAGGACCCGTCATTTCTTATTTCTATTACATGATCTCCATAAAGAGGACCTGTCATCTCTTATTTCTATTACATGAGATCTCCATAAAGAGGACCCGTCATCTCTTATTTCTATTACATGATCTCCATAAAGAGGACCCGTCATCTCTTATTTCTATTACATGATCTCCATAAAGAGGACCTGTCATCTCTTATTTCTATTACATGAGATCTCCATAAAGAGGACCCGTCATCTCTTATTTCTATTACATGATCTCCATAAAGAGGACCCGTCATCTCTTATTTCTATTACATGATCTCCATAAAGAGGACCCGTCATCTCTTATTTCTATTACATGAGATCTCCCCATAAAGAGGACCTGTCATCTCTTATTTCTATTACATGAGATCTCCATAAAGAGGACCTGTCATCTCTTATTTCTATTACATGAGATCTCCATAAAGAGGACCCGTCATCTCTTATTTCTATTACATGAGATCTCCCCATAAAGAGGACCTGTCATCTCTTATTTCTATTACATGAGATCTCCATAAAGAGGACCCGTCATCTCTTATTTCTATTACATGATCTCCATAAAGAGGACCCGTCATCTCTTATTTCTATTACATGAGATCTCCCCATAAAGAGGACCCGTCATCTCTTATTTCTATTACATGATCTCCATAAAGAGGACCCGTCATCTCTTATTTCTATTACATGAGATCTCCATAAAGAGGACCTGTCATCTCTTATTTCTATTACATGAGATCCCCATAAAGAGGACCCGTCATCTCTTATTTCTATTACATGATCTCCATAAAGAGGACCTGTCATCTCTTATTTCTATTACATGAGATCCCCATAAAGAGGACCCGTCATCTCTTATTTCTATTACATGATCTCCATAAAGAGGACCCGTCATCTCTTATTTCTATTACATGATCTCCATAAAGAGGACCTGTCATCTCTTATTTCTATTACATGATCTCCATAAAGAGGACCC
Source organism: Lithobates pipiens (assembly GCF_037356315.1). NCBI lineage: Eukaryota > Metazoa > Chordata > Amphibia > Anura > Ranidae > Lithobates > Lithobates pipiens. The sequence goes on along the minus strand of NW_027507750.1, from coordinate 2,518,682 downwards.
GTCATCTCTTATTTCTATTACATGATCTCCATAAAGAGGACCCGTCATCTCTTATTTCTATTACATGAGATCCCCATAAAGAGGACCCGTCATCTCTTATTTCTATTACATGAGATCTCCATAAAGAGGACCCGTCATCTCTTATTTCTATTACATGATCTCCATAAAGTGGACCCGTCATCTCTTATTTCTATTACATGAGATCTCCATAAAGAGGACCTGTCATCTCTTATTTCTATTACATGAGATCTCCCCATAAAGAGGACCCGTCATCTCTTATTTCTATTACATGAGATCTCCATAAAGAGGACCCGTCATCTCTTATTTCTATTACATGATCTCCATAAAGAGGACCCGTCATCTCTTATTTCTATTACATGATCTCCATAAAGAGGACCCGTCATCTCTTATTTCTATTACATGAGATCTCCATAAAGAGGACCTGTCATCTCTTATTTCTATTACATGAGATCCCCATAAAGAGGACCCGTCATCTCTTATTTCTATTACATGATCTCCATAAAGAGGACCCGTCATCTCTTATTTCTATTACATGAGATCCCCATAAAGAGGACCCGTCATCTCTTATTTCTATTACATGAGATCCCCATAAAGAGGACCCGTCATCTCTTATTTCTATTACATGATCTCCATAAAGAGGACCCGTCATCTCTTATTTCTATTACATGAGATCCCCATAAAGAGGACCCGTCATCTCTTATTTCTATTACATGAGATCTCCATAAAGAGGACCTGTCATCTCTTATTTCTATTACATGAGATCTCCATAAAGAGGACCTGTCATCTCTTATTTCTATTACATGAGATCTCCCCATAAAGAGGACCCGTCATCTCTTATTTCTATTACATGAGATCTCCATAAAGAGGACCCGTCATCTCTTATTTCTATTACATGATCTCCATAAAGAGGACCTGTCATCTCTTATTTCTATTACATGAGATCCCCATAAAGAGGACCCGTCATCTCTTATTTCTATTACATGAGATCCCCATAAAGAGGACCTGTCATCTCTTATTTCTATTACATGAGATCCCCATAAAGAGGACCCGTCATCTCTTATTTCTATTACATGAGATCTCCATAAAGAGGACCCGTCATCTCTTATTTCTATTACATGAGATTCCTCTCCAGAGCCCCCCCCCCCCCCGCCTCAGTATTATTACTCCTCTCCAGAGACCCCCCCCCCCAGTACTGATGCAAGCAGTGGACTGGCTTTTCCAAAGAGTTGGAACCCCCTCCATATCCCCAATGAGGTGCCCAGCCTCGGGGATACACAGAGATGAGACAAATCCTCCTACATAAGTTGTACCTGTTTATCTGCCCTCCTCTCTTCTCTTCGCTGCGACTGTTCAAAGTGCAGCATTTATGCAGCTTGTCTGAGCTGTCACAAATTAAAGGGGAGTTGAAGTCACAATCTGTAGAGCTCTGAGAGCTGATTAAAAGGATGGGACACCCCCCCCCCCTCCTCCACACAGCACATAGGAACAGAGGCTGCCAATCACAGGCTGTGTGCTGGAGCAGAAAACTTGTCAGAAATGATTCATGCTGATAGCAGAGGAAGGAGGGGGAGGAAGGAGGGGGGCAGCAGACAGAAATGACACTTATTGCTCTGGACAGAGACAAGTAAACACTATAGGGGTTGTGTCATGGTCATGTCTGAGGTTTACAACCACACTCATCATACTGTATGTAACAATTCCTCGCCAATTGCAACAAGCACCAAGATCATTGAGGTATTCCATCACAGGAAATGAATGATAGAAGAGGTCCAGACCCCCCCCCCCCCCCCGCCCCGTATCTGAGCACTAACCAATCAGAGCACAGGAAAGGTTTTAATTCTCTCTGATTGGTTTCTATAACTGTACAGCTCTGGATGTGATTGTATGTGTGATGAGCGATGATTCGGATGTCTTCTTCCCAATTAAATGCTCGGGAATTCCGCTCCCATCTCGCCATCGGCAAAGTGAAAATTCTCTGTCAATAAAATTGACGTCGAAAGTCAAAATAATGAAGTTTGTGTTTTATCGGTTCTATCGCACAGCTGCCAGTCCCCGCCAACCAGAACATCGGCGTACAGCAATCCCGCCCACCGGGGGGGACCGATCCCGAATGTTACAAAGTACATTTGTTGTTTCATGTTTACTGTGAGATGCCGAAGGGAAGAGATTCAATGCTATGACTATGGAGTAACAGAGATACATTGTTACATAGCAGATACAACTCCACCCAGTCCAACCGATAGAGAGGACCTCCCTATACCCAATCCTATTCCAGAGGAAGGCAAAACCCCCAAATAAAGCAACAGTCAATTCACTTCAGTGGGGGGAACAATTCCTTCCTGATCCCCCCAGAGGCAATCAGATAATCCCTGAGATCAATAATCAGACATTCCCTGGATCAATAATTGGATATTCCCGGGATCAATAATCAAATATTCCCTGAATCAATAATCAGACATTCCTGGGCTCAATATTTAAATATTCCCTGAATCAATAATCAGACATTCCCTGGATCAATAATTGGATATTCCCGGGATCAATAATCAAATATTCCCTGAATCAATAATTGGATATTCCCTGAATCAATAATCAGATATTCCCTGGATCAATAATTGGATATTCCCTGAATCAATAATCAGTTATTCCCTGAATCGATAATTGGAAAATCCTCATTATCAATAATCGGATATTCCCGGGATCAATAAATCGGATATTCCCAGGATCAGCTCCTCCTGGTGGTATTACCTATAATGGAAGATGGCTGTGATCAGTGACAGATTAATCTCCATGGAGGCCCCCTGACAGGTTTCTGGAGGTTTCTCATGTGCGCCCTCTAGTGCAATAACACAAGTAGTGCGCACATTGGCCGCTAGATGAAGATGACATCACTGCTGTACATGACATCATCACTGCTGTACATGACATCATCACTGCTGTACATGACACGGATGGAGGTTACAGAAACATTTTTACAAACTGACATCAGAAAGAAGATGATAAAATAATATGAACCAAACATCACATGTACTGCTCTATACTCACTACAAATCCCATAATCCATAATCACATGATGTTTTGTCCATACTCCACAGTCCATAGTCCTATACTCTCATAGGCCATAGTCCATAATCCCTTAGTCCCACAGTCTATAGTCCCAGTGTAGTCTATATTCCCATAGTCTATAGTCCCAGTATAGTCTATATAGTCCCATAGTCTATAGTCCCAGTATAGTCTATATTCCCATAGTCTATAGTTCCAGTACCGTCTATAGTCCCAGTATAGTCTATAGTTCCAGTACAGTCTATAGTCCCAGTATAGTCTATAGTTCCAGTACAGTCTATAGTCCCAGTATAGTCTATAGTCCCAGTACAGTCTATAGTCCCATAGTCTATAGTCCCAGTATAGTCTATAGTTCCAGTACAGTCTATAGTCCCAGTATAGTCTATAGTTCCAGTACAGTCTATAGTCCCAGTATAGTCTATAGTCCCAGTACAGTCTATAGTCCCATAGTCTATAGTCCCAGTATAGTCTATATTCCCATAGTCTATAGTCCCAGTATAGTCTATAGTCCCATAGTCTATAGTCCCAGTATAGTCTATATTCCCATAGTCTATAGTCCCAGGATAGTCTATAGTCCCATAGTCTATAGTCCCAGTATAGTATATAGTCCCATAGTCTATAGTCCCAGTATAGTCTATAGTTCCAGTACAGTCGATAGTACCAGTATAGTCTATAGTCCCATAGTCTATAGTCCCAGTATAGTCTATAGTCTCATAGTCTATAGTCCTAGTATAGTCTATAGTCCCAGTATAGTCTATAGTCTCATAGTCTATAGTCCTAGTATAGTCTATAGCTTCAGTATAGTCTATAGCCCCAGTATAGTCTATAGTCTCATAGTCTATAGTCCCAGTATAGTCTATAGTCCCATAGTCTATAGTCCCAGTATAGTCTATAGTCCCATAGTCTATAGTCCCAGTATAGTCTATAGCCCCAGTATAGTCTATAGTCCCAGTATAGTCTATAGTCCCATAGTATATAGTCCCAGTATAGTATATAGTCCCATAGTCTATAGTTCCAGTATAGTATATAGTCCCAGTATAGTCTATAGCCCAGTGTAGTCTATAGTTCCAGTACAGTCTATAGCCCAGTGTAGTCTATAGCCCCAGTACAGTCTATAGTCCCATAGTCTATAGCCCCAGTATAGTCTATAGTCCCAGCATAGTCTATAGTCCCATAATCTATAGTCCCAGTATAGTCTATAGTCCCATAGTCTATAGCCCCAGTATAGTCTATAGTCCCATAGTCTATAGTCCCAGTATAGTACATAGTCCCATAGTCTATAGCCCCAGTATAGTCTATAGTCCCAGTATAGTCTATAGTCCCATAGTCTATAGTCCCATAGTCTATAGTCCCAGTATAGCCTACAGCCCCAGTATAGTCTATAGTCCCAGAATAGTATATAGTCCCAGTATAGTGTATACCCCAGTATAGTCTATAGTCCCACTATAGTCTATATCCCAGTATAGTCTATAGTCCCAGTATAGTATATAGTCCCACAGTCTATAGTCCCAGTAAAGTCTATAGAGTTTAGTCCATAGTCTATTACAGGAGAGAGTAATAGAGGGATGCGACATTCCACATCCTGTGGGACAATGAAGAATGGACATGACCACCTTCTAACAGGAAGTCACATCAAAACAAAACAATGGAGATCATAGATGGGGAGGAGGCTGAGAGCCGAGGAGGGACTTTCCTGGGACGACACTTCATGCCAGAGTTTAGAGACACTTTAAAATAAACAACTCGCCATTTTACTGCACAGAATGTAGACATGCGCACCGCTGAAAAATGTGTGCGTTTTCCTTTCATTGTTTTGTTTGGGTTTTTTACCTACGTTTTTTCGGGTTATTCATTATGATCGCAATTCGGAAATTCGGAAATTTGTTTTCTGTTTTTTGTAAATTCGTAAATTAGAAAATCCAACAATAAGAAAGAAAATCTGAAAATTCGAAGGAATATTTAACTAACTAATAATAACTAACTATTAAATTATAGGTATTGGAATTTCCTTTCAAAGTTGGTGTTAGTGAACGCAAGGAATACAAATTTATCCCAAAAAAAGAATGCTGCATCTAAACAAATGGAACAGAGCAAATTAATAATAATAAATATGAATAATAATAATAATAATAAAGTTAATATTATTATTGTTATTTATTATTATTAATTTGTTATGTTCCATGTGTTTAGATGCGGCATTTGTTATTTCAGATAATTCATAACTTCGGATAAATTTGTATTCGTTACGTTCAGTAACAGCCAAATTTTAAAGTAAATTTCAATACTTATCATTTAAGAGTTATTAACAGTTAAGTTATTCATAGTTAGTTATTATTTCGGATTTTTTAATGTTCGGGTTTTCGGACTTTCTCATTTAGAATTTCTTAATTTCCAAATTTTCGAATTTAGGAATTTTTGAATTTTCGAATATTCAAATTTAGGAATATTCAGAAAAATTCATTAAACTGGTTTCCGATAATTTGGATATTTCCCAATTAACGAATTTGTCGAAATTTAATTTCATTCGTTTAGATGCGGCATTCATTATTTCGGATAATTTGTAACTTTGGATACATTTGTATTCGTTACGTTCACCAGCAGCCAAATTTTATAGGAAATTTCAATGCCTATAATTTACATAGTTATTAATGGTTAGTTATTATTTCAGATTTTTGAATATTTGGGTTTTCGGACTTTCTCATTTAGAATTTCTTAATTTCCAAATTTTCGAATTTAGGAATTTTTGAATTTTCAAATATTCAAATTTAGAAATAGCCAGAAAAATTCCTTAAACTGGTTTCCAATAATTTGGATATTTCCCAATTAACGAATTTGTCGAAATTCATTAAAAAAACGAATCGCACATATCTACAAAATGGCATCAACTTTCCAGTCACAGAATCCATAGAAAATTCCAGTACAATATCATACGTATGAGGTAGTAATAAAATGAAAGATACAGAATTAGCCAAGAAATTAATGTCGCATCTAAACAAATGCAACAAAACATTAATAATAATAATAATAATACATATTAATAATAATACATTATTATTATTGTTATTTATTATTATAAATTTTTTACTTTTCATTCGTTTAGATGCAGCATTTATTATTTCGGATAATTTGTAACTTTGGATACATTTGTATTCGTTATGTTCACCAACAGCCAAATTTTATAGGAAATTTCAATGCCTATAATTTAAATAGTTATTAATAGTTATTATTTTTCAGATTTTCGAATGCTCTGGTTTTCAGACTTTTGGATTTGGAATTTCTTAATTTCCGAATTTTGGAATTTTCAAATTTACAAATTTTCGAAAAATTGGAATGTACGAATATTTGGAAAAATTTGTTAAACCGGTTTTCCTTTATTCGGATATTTCCGAATTTGTCGAAATTCGTTCAAAAATTTATTCGGAACGAAACAAATCACACATGCCTACAAACTGGCATCGACTTTTCCAGTCACAGAATCCATAGAAAATTCCAGTACAATATCATAGGGATGAGGTAGGAATAGAATGAAAGGTACAGAATAATGAGATGTATCGGAGTTGCCCCCCCCCCCCCCCGACTCATAGCCATGGGCCCTGTAGCAGTTACTGCACACCCGACACACCCACTGGAGCTATCCTCAAGCCTCCATTGGGTAAAGTCAAGAGGACAATTCGCTCTGGAGATGTCGCCTTTGTCCTTCTCTTGGGTCTTCCATGTCCTCGGGGGGGCTTTGTACTTCTCGGGGTCTTCCATGTCCTCGGGGGGGAGGGGGCTTCCTTCCTGAAGTGTCAAAGTTGAAGTGATTTTATTTTACATTTCAATCTGAATATTTATCACAAAAAAGAGAGACGTAGTGTGAATGGCCACCACCTAAAACACCAAAAATCACCACGGAACTGATCTTCGGCCTTTCCATTTGTGGAAGTCCACCACTCATCACTGATTGAGGATCTTCAGGTGAACTTCTCATCAAACCATCAAAACTGTTTCTTCTTCCCCGGAGCGGTTTGGTTTTCAGAGCAGATGCTGGAATCTGAGATTCTAATGACGGATCTGACTGCATGAATATCGCAATCATTAATACGGGAGACGCCGGCGAAGGGGAAGGCCCTCCTGGCTGACAGTCACGAGGAGCCATTAGTCTTATTGATCTTGGATGTCCCCGGCACAGCGGTGACTCGGAATGGCGCAGACTTTTCCCCTCTATTCCTCATTGTTTGACAGAGGAGCTTAAATGAGTTTGTCACTGGAGGGGGGACAAAAACGAAAACTGATGAATCTCCTAACAGTTTTACCGGCCTCCATTTCTCTTGGCGATGTGGCCTGAGTATTAAGTGGGGCACACGCTCACTGCGGCCCGCCTAACTGTAAAAAATATACTGCTGATGCGAATCTACCAATCACAGTTCAACATTTATCACTTTAGACTAGTGTTCTCCAAATTGCGGCCCAAGGGCCGGATGTGGCCCTCTGCTTGCCTTTTTCTGGCTCTTGGGGTACTATTCCTCCCACTGATACAAGACACTATTCTGCCACCTGACACCAACAATGGGGGCACTATTGCTCCAACTGACACCAACAATAGGGCACCATTCCTCCCATTGACACCAACAATGGGGGCACTATTCCTCCCTATGATACCAAGGACTGGGCACTATTCCTGCCTATGGTACCAAGGACTGGGCACTATTCCTCCCTATGATACCAAGGACTGGGCACTATTCCTCCCCTAATACCAGCTGTGGCAATGCTTGCCACCTGACACCAACAATGGGGCACCATTCCTCCCACTGACACCAACAATGGGGCACCATTCCTCCCATTGACACCAACAGTGGAGGCACTTTTCCTCCCTATGGTACCAAGGACTGGGCACTATTCCTCCCTTTGATACCAAGGACTGGGCACTTTTCCTCCCCCTAATACCAACTGTGGCAATGCTTGCCACCTGACACCAACAATGGGGCACCATTCCTCCCACTGACACCAACAATGGGGTACCATTCATCCCATTGACACCAACAGTGGGGGCACTATTCCTCCCTATGGTACCAAGGACTGGGCACTCTTCCTGCCTATGGTACCAAGGACTGGGCACTATTCCTCCCTATGATACCAAGGACTGGGCACTTTTCCTTCCCCTAATACCAACTGTAGCAATGCTTTCCACCTGACACCAACAATGGGGCCCCATTCCTCCCACTGACACCAACGATGGGGGCACTATTCCTCCCTATGGTACCAAGGACTGGGCACTATTCCTGCCTATGGTACCAAGGACTGGGCACTATTCCTCCCTACGATACCAAGGACTGGGCACTATTCTTCCCCCTAATACCAACAATGCTTGCCACCTGACACCAACAATGGGGCACCATTCCTCCTTCTGACACCAACAATGAACACACTCCTAAATCTTGTGGACGGCCTTCCCAGAACAGGTAAAGCTGTTATAGCTGCAAAGGGTGGGCCAACTCAATATTGAACCCTCCGGACTTAGACTGGGATGTCATTAAATTTCATGTGTGTGTGTAAAGGCAGGTGTCCCAATACTTTTGGTAATATTGTGTAAATGGGCATTATTAGTGCATCCCAAGCTATAAGAAAAAAAAAAAGAATGGGATTGTATAGGTACTAACTTTAAGGCCTCATGCACACTGGACGTTTTTGGATGTTTTTACAGCAGCTGTTTTTGGTTTCTACAGTCAATAAACTCCCCATCATGTTATCCTATGTGTCCATGCACACATAGGTTGTTATCAGCGTTTTTTGGCTTTAAAAAACCCCCAAAACTATTGGGTTCTGAGAGGAGTTTTTCAGGCATTGTCAGCTGTAAAAACTCTAACAGCAAAAAACGCAGATAAACGCTCAAAAACGTGGCTCACCGTTGTTTTTTGACTTTTTTGATCCACTGGAAAAAAAAAAAAACAATTGAAAACACTAACGTGTAAAAACTCTAAAAAAAAAAAAAGGTAATAAACACTATTGCAAAAACGTTGAAAAGCAAACTGCAAAGCTACTGGCATTTTTATAACCTTATTTTAATGTCCAGTGTGCCTGAGGCCTTAAAGGAGTAAACAAAACCCTGGATATGCATTGCAAAAATGAACATTTAACACAAAAGTGTAAAAATTACAGTTCTGATACTTAAGATGTTACTTCATCATAAACACCTCTACTGGCCAGCCCATAGACATAAATATCTATATATCACAATATGAATGAATAAATCCAGTTACAAAGCATATATACATTAGTTGCACTGGATATGGGCGTGGTCATGAGATCTACGCATTTCTCATCTTTAACTTCAGGCCCTCAGGACTCCCACCTGGGGACACACGGCAGCACACTCTCTTGTTTGAGGACCTTGGGTCGCCCACCTAAGGCCACAGAGCAGCACACTCTCTCTCAATCTAGGCCCTCAGGTCATCCATGTGATGCCACATGGCAGCACAATCTCTTGATTTAGGCCCTCAGGTAAGCCACCTAAGGCCACATGGCAGCGCACTCTCGATTCAGACCCTTGGATCACCCACCTGGTAACACATGGCAGCGCACTCTCGATTCAGACCCTTGGATCACCCACCCGGTAACACATGGCAGCGCACTCTCGATTCAGACCCTTGGATCACCCACCTGGTAACACATGGCAGCGCACTCTCGATTCAGACCCTTGGATCAGTCATCTGGGAACACATGGCAGCACACTCTCTTGATTCAGACCCTTGGATCAGTCATCTGGGAACACATGGCAGCACACTCTCTTGATTCAGGCCCTTGGGTTGCCCACCTGAGGCCACATGGCAGCACCATTTTTTGATTCAGGCCCTTGGGTTGCCCACCTGAGTCCACATGGCAGCACACTCTATCAATTCAGACCTTTGGATCACCCACCTGAGGCCACGTAGCAGTACACACTCTCGATTCAGACCCTTGGATCAGTCATCTGGGAACAGATGGCAACACGCTTTCTTGATTCAGGCCCTCGGGTCGACCACCTGAGTCCACATGGCAGCGCACTCTCGATTCAGACCCTTGGATCACCCACCTGGTAACACATGGCAGCGCACTCTCGATTCAGACCCTTGGATCACCCACCTGGTAACACATGGCAGCGCACTCTCGATTCAGACCCTTGGATCACCCACCTGGGAACACATGGCAGCGCACTCTCGATTCAGACCCTTGGATCAGTCATCTGGGAACACATGGCAGCACACTCTCTTGATTCAGGCCCTTGGGTTGCCCACCTGAGGCCACATGGCAGCACAATTTTTTGATTCAGGCCCTTGGGTTGCCCACCTGAGTCCACATGGCAGCACACTCTATCAATTCAGACCTTTGGATCACCCACCTGAGGCCACGTAGCAGTACACACTCTCGATTCAGACCCTTGGATCAGTCATCTGGGAACAGATGGCAACACGCTTTCTTGATTCAGGCCCTCGGGTCGACCACCTGAGTCCACATGGCAGCACACTCTCTTGATTCAGGCCCTTGGGTTGCCCACCTGAGTCCACATGGCAGCACAATCTCTTGATTCAGATCTTTGGATCACCCACCAGAGGCCATATGGCAGTACACTCTCTCTCAATCCAGGCCCTCCGGTCACCCATGTGAGGCCACATGCCAGTACACACTCTCGATTTAGACCCTTGTATCACCCGTCTGAGGCCACATGGCAGCACATTCTCTTTCAATCCAGACCATCAGGTCACCTACCCGAGGCCACGTGCCATGGGAGGCAGCACCTTTCCCCCAGCCTGGTGCAATCCTCTGTTAGGAAAGCCCACATGCTCCTAAAATATAAATACAGACACCCAGCATGCCTAGGGGTACCTCCCTTTGTAATTGACAAGGGCTTTATGAATATTCATGCTGCCATCTGCATGGCTTCTGCCTATTACCCATCACTTTCCTTAGTTGCTTAGATACTGGGAAACTTCAAGACAGCATGAGCAGCACTAGAGCAGACTTCACTAGCCGATCCCCGCTCTCCATTGAGCAGACAGCAAATAATTGTCCCTAGCTGTCCCTATGTTAAGCAGAGAAACCCTATTCTACACTCATCCTAGCACCTACCTAGGAGGGTGCTACATAGAACTCATGTAAAAACAAGATATAAACGATATAAAGATACAATAAAACTGACCAGAACCCATTCTAGTTTCTCACTTGTATAGAAAACTGGGAGAAATAATACAGGAGCCACCATGTCTGGCCTCCTTCTATAGATCACATGGATGGGGAGATCACAGGAGAACGTGCCATCACCTAAAAATCACATGGACCTCATGGATGGAGAAGAGCTCCATCCATGATTCAAGTTTGAACGGAGCTGTATGGCTGCCGCCCTCTAATAATGATCAAGCCGGTGGATCTGCGGAGGGGGCCAAGTAGAACAGTCCCCCTTTAAGTTGAAATTTACACTTCTGAAACACAATTCCAGCAAAGTTCTGACAGTCAAGTCAGCAACCACGGTGAAGAGCCGGGGCCAGGCTGAGCGCAATCGGCAGAAGAAAGAGACGCGGCGAATCAGAGAAGCCAGCGAGGGGCGTCACAGCGGTAGCCGAGCATCTGCTGACGGATGCAGCTCCTTGGCAAGTCGGGTTAATGAAGGTTTTTATTTTATTTATTCATTTATTTATTTCCGATCCAGAGAAAAGGTTTTTTTTTTTTTGGCTTCAACTTCAGAAGACATCTTGTCAGAATCCCGCCAGATGTCGGCGTGGAAGTTTAAACTGCTGATAGTCTGGAAGAAGTTCAAACCCAGCGAGAGCCGCTCTCGTCTCGCCGAGCTTTTTCGGAAAGTTTCTGTCACCGCGGCGAGATTTGTATTTTTGGACCGGCGTTATCGCCTACAGCTGTTGAGTGCTGTTATCCTTCATGTATCGCTCCTCTGACTGCTGACACTTCTCTAATGCGTTTAGCAAGTGCCGAGAATTAGCAGATTCCAAAATAAACTTTTTTTTTTTTTTTCTTTTTGCAGCCTGACAACAGATCTTCGGTGTCGGCGCCGGGGAACGACCCGCTGATGGAGAACATTAAACTTCCTCCTATTTAATAGATATTTATACTGAGTGATGCCCAACATCGCCGCCGCAGGGACGCCATCCCAGAACACACACCAGGCTACAGACGTCAGCTACATATTGACAATGGTTCGTTACTTGAAGGATCGGACCACCCGAATCTGAGATTTCAGCCAACGATAAGACGCTGGAGGGATGAAGCTGAACGTAAATGTATCTGAGCACCACAAACTGAAAACAATATTTAATTCCTTTTTAATCTTGAAGGCAACTCCCCCCCCCACATCCATCCATGTCGCCATGCTTTATTTTGTGGAAAAACAATCCCCCCCCCAGCATTTCTAGCTACATCTTGAGTAAGGGCAGATGATTCATGTAGCATTTACGGCCTGAAATCCATCTGTCTTTAGCTCAGGCATGCAGGCAGGAGGGTGTGCTTAGCTGAAAAAGCCCCTCCTCCCATGAAGACTCCTGGGATGTATGTGTACGGGACGCACGGCCCCCATCCATGCATCCCGCCCCCTAAGGTTTTTTTTTTTTTTGAAGCACGTGGTTAGAGCCTGATGCCCGAACATTCCGACCACAAAATCCATCTGAATTTTTTCACACAGATTTTGGCCTAAACTTGTGATGCATACAGACGTTCGGACAAAGTTGTCGGAAAATCCGATCGTTCGGAACGAGGTAACGTTCGCTGCGTACGACGGGATTACGTAGAGGCCAGTAGCCAATAGCTTTGGTTCTCGTAAATTTAATCTGAGCATGCGTGGCACTTTGTCCGTCGGAATTCTCTACAAACGATCGGAAAAAGTCCGATCGGATTTTGTTGTGGGAAAATTATAGATCCTGCTCTCAAACTTTTTCCGCCGGGATCTCCGACGGAAAAAGTCCGATAGAGCCCACACACAATCGGATTTTTCAACAACTTAATCCTTTTCCGTCAGAATTTTCGACCGTGTGTACAGGGCATGAGGGTCTAATTGCCTTCAAAAAAGGGTGGGCTCACCCACTTGTGTGACAATAGCAAATTAATATTCACTATTGTCTTCCTGATTCTCCTCCTGGCCAATCAGGATTATCCTCCTGAGACCCAATCGGCCAGGTAGTCTTAGAACCCAATGAAGCAAGGAGATCCAGGTCCATGTCCACCTGATCTGCCTCTTTCCTAAGGTAAGGAGGACTCTGATCGCCGCCGCGTCCATCTCCCGCAGGGGGGGATTTGTTGCATTCCCATCTGTCTCCTATGGGGGGGGGGGAATTGCCGCATTCCCATCTGGCATTGCTCCCCCCCCAAAACTATTTTGAGCACCAGCTGCCACTGGTAGCAAGTATATGAATACACCTCCCAGTACAGCAGTGGACAGCACAGTCCTCAGCCATTCTGTTAGCTTGTAGAAGGGAGGGTGGAGGAGGGATAGAGGAGTGTGGAAAAATAGGGGCAATGAGGAGAGGCGAGCCCACCCACTTGTGTGACAATAGTGAATAACATTCACTGTTGTTTTCCTGATTCTCCTCTCGGCCAATCAGGAAGCAATTCCTGAGACCCGATTGGCCAGGGAGTCTAAGGACCCAATGGCCCCGGAGCGAGGAGCTGCAGACTAGATCCATATCTGCCTGATCTGCCTCCTTCCTAAGGTAAGGAGGCCCTCTGATCGCCACTGCATTTCCACCCATCTCCCATGGGGGAGGGGGGGGCTCATGTGGGTTTGCCCCCCCCCCCCCCAAAAAAAAATATTGAGCAGCAGCTGCCACTGGTGGCAATAAAAGAATAAACTTTCCAGTAATACTATTAAAGCAGTAGGCAGTACGATCTTCAGTCACTTGGAGAAGGGAGGGTGGAGGAGGGATGGAGGAGCATGGAAAGTTAGGGGAAATGAGGAGGGAGGAGCATTGGAAGGGATGGGGGAGATGGAGGTTTTAATGAGGGGAGTGTCTTGCTTTCCGAGGCTATGGGTCTGTGTGTTTCTATTGATTCGCACAGTGTAGAGAGAGACACAAGTCTAGTCCCTGCATGCAAGGGTGGCTCCATAGAACACTGCAAGAGAAAGGAGCCACCCTGAAACAGGAAACCGGGGGCAGAAGTGATGTGACCAACATAACGGAAATAACTGAAACATAGACAAGAATTAAAAGATAAAGAAGCTGCCTACCCAGTAAGTGATTACACCGGGTTAGGTAAAAACTGCGGGTGCAACATCCCATCCCCTTAAACATAGCAGAATATCTCATCATCTCCGAGACGACAGACAAAGAGGTCTATGTAAAAAAAAAAAAAAAAAAAAGAAGCAGACTGTGTCAACGTCTCAGCATCTGGACAGAGGAGATCTCATTACGAATTGCGTCAACCTTGTTGTGAAACGCCTGCCAATCTCCGGGGCAGTGTGAGCTGGTGGGTGGCGGAGAGGAAGGAAGGTGGTAAAGGTAGAGAAGACTTGATGAGGACTGGATGAGAGGGTGTTAATGAGAGTGAAGAAATCGTTTTTGTTTGACAGCACAGAGACAGCAATTGTATTTCTGGAGGGAAGATTTGTACCCGGTTACGTATAGCAGCCATTTAGTTGTGTGCCAAAAGTCGCTGCGGAGCACAGCCGTGTCTCTCCAGGTTTCTGGTGTCGAAAATGTTTGCCAAGGTTGTGGTGGCCGGGGGCCTGGTTCTGCATGTAGAGACCAGTGCAAGGGTGTCCAGGGAGGATGAGAGTGAGATGTTGTGGGCACAAGTGGCCGGGTCCAGGCAGGAGAGGGGCGAGATCACAGTGGTGGTTTCTATAGGTGACTCTCTGCTGGTTGGAGGGATAAGAGGTTTGGAGACAGGAAGAGAGTGAAACTGATAAGGTTGTAATGAAAGAGAGGAAATGGGGTGTTGGCGAGGTTGCAAGAAATGCAGAGGTGGGAGAATACAAGGCCAAGGGTGTTGTCATCTAATGGGTGAGACCAGGGCAGGACTTAGGGTGGTGGGGCCCCTGGGCTTGAGTCACTTTCGGGCCCTACCTTCTATACATTACTTTAATAAGAACAAAATGATACATACACAAGCTATGTATTAGAGCTGCACAATTCAGGATAAACGCAGAATAAAAATAGAGATCACGATTCTGAACAAACAACTAAAAAAAAATTACATAATTTATGTTAATTGCCGAAGTCTATTAAAAATGTTAAATTAATCTCAATAATTGAGATAATACATACTGCTACTCCTCCTGAGTATTACCATACCACATGTGGGACTTTTTCACAGCCTGGCCACTCAGAGAGGCCCAATATGCAGGGAGCACCTTCACGTGTTCTAGGAGCATAAATTACACATCTAACTTCTTGACTACCTATTACACTTTTGAAGGCCCTGCAGCACCAGGACCATGAAACGTGACACTGACGTGGCACTGATGACATGTGACACTGATGTGGCACTGATGACAGATGGCACTAATACATGGCACTGATGACAGATGGCACTAATACATGGCACTGATGACAGATGGCACTAATACATGGCACTGATGACACGTGGCACTGATGACAGATGGCACTAATATGTGGCACTGATGACACGTGGCACTAATACGTGACACTGATGACAGATGACACTAATAGGTGGCACTGATGACAGGTAAAACTGATGACAGATGGCACTTATATGTGGCACTGGGGACCCATGGCACTGTGAGCGCTTTATTTACCCCCCTTTTTTTTTTTTTACCTTGACGCTGCCGCAGTTCGCTCTCCCTCCTCACACGCTGTCTCTGTGTGAGGAGGGAGAGCTGGCGATGAGAGATGATCTCATATGTTTACATATGAGATCATCTCCCATTGGACACTGCGATCGAGTGCTAAATGGCCACTGTAATTGGCCATTTAGCATGATCTGTGATTGGCTATGTCCAAGGGACACGCATTGAGGAAGTAAATAGGAGAATGTCCAGGGACGTCCTCCCAGCAATTGGAGTCCGCGCTGCAGCCATCTTTCGGCTATAGCGCAGACACCTATTGTTTAAAACTTAAAGAAGATACGGTATTTAAAATGTAAACAGGGGGCCCACGGGGCCCCCTATTGGGTGGGGCCCATGGGCTTGAGCCCAGTCAAGCCCAATGGTAAGTCCAGCCCTGGGTGAGAGCTTGTGTCAATTGTGATAGGTCAAAGGAAGAGGTTAGGTTGAGAAGGTAAGATATTGCTGGGTTGTTAACATTAACAGGAATTTTAAAGTCACCATGGATGATGAAAATACGGTAACCAGGCAGAGGAGTCGTCAAGAAAGTGTGACCCCGGTTCAGGAGCGATCCTCAGGTAAACGGTAGAAAAAAAGGTTAAAAAAAATACAATGAATTCTAAAGGAGGAGAGGTGTAGAAAATGAGGTGTATGAAGAGCTGGAAAGGTACTTTGAGGAGATACAAAGAGTCCAATTCCACCTCCTTTTCATCCACTGGGTCTTGGTGAATCCAGTGGAGGCCACCATGGGAGAGGACATCTGGATAGGCTGATGTTTGTGGGGTTCAAGGTCATTTTTTTTAGCAAAAATATGCCAAATGTGAGAAGTATCAGAATTGGCCATGTAGGTAAGTAGTTATACACCCCTCAGCCTCCTAGCGGTCATTCCTCTTCTCGGGGATTGGCCGAGGCTGTATGAATATACAGGGGGAAGCAGCTGAGCCTGCAACCAGCAGAACTCAGAACAGACCAGAGCAATCAAACTTTGCTCCACTGCCTACTGAGGAGCCAAAAATGAAATGTACCTTAATCCTACTAGCAACCCAACTAGGAGGATGCTACATACAGTAAACAAATGTTGTTCCTGAACGATGATTGGCTGTAGGAGCGGAGCAGAGGGGACATGATGAGGATGATGAGACAGGGGAGATGATGAGAAGGATGAGACGGGGAGATGATGAGGAGGATGAGACGGGGAGATGATGAGGATGATGAGACAGGGGGGATGATGAGGATGATGAGAAGGGGAAGATGATGAGGATAATGAGACAGATGGGCATGATGAAGATGATGAGACAGGGAAGATGATGAAAATGTTGAGATGGGGGGAGATGATGAGACAAGGGAGATGATGGTGAGGAGACAGGGGAGATAATGATGATGGGGAGATGATGAGGATGATGAGACGGGAGAGATGATGAGGATGATGAGACGGGGAAGATGATGAAGATGATGAGACAAGAAAGATGATGAGGATTATGAGACGGGGAAGGTGATGAAGATGATGAGGAGACGGTGGAGATGATGATGATGAGATGGGGGAGATGATGAGGAGATGGGGGAGATGATGAGGATGATGAGACGGGAGAGATGATGAGGATTATGAGACGGGGAAGATGATGAAGATGATGAGGAGACGGGGGAGATGATGATGAGATGGAGGAGAGGATGAGGATGATGAGACAGGGAAGATGATGAGGATGATGAGAAGGGGGGGTGATGAGGATGATGAGACTGGGGAGATGATTATGATGATGGGATGGGGGAGATGATGAGGATGATGAGATAGGGGGGATGATGAGAAGGAGAGATGATGAGGATGATGAGATGGGGGGGGGTGATAAGGGGAGATGATGAGGACGATGAGATGTGGGAGATGATGAGGATGATGAGAAGGGGAGATGATGAGGATGATGAGATGGGGGAGATGATGAGGATGATGAGATGGGGGAGATGATGAGGATGATGAGACTGGGGAGATGATGAGGATGATGAAATGGGGGAGATGATTAGGATGATGAGATGGGGGAGATGATGAGGATGATGAGATGAGGGAGATGATGAGGATGATGAGATGGGGGAGATGATGAGGATGATGAGAAGGGGAGATGAAGAGGATGATGAGACGGGGGAGATGATGAGGATGATAAAATGGGGAAGGTGATGAGGATGATGAGAAGGGGAGATGATGAGGATGATGAGACATGGGAGATGATGAGGATGATGAGACTGGGGAGTTGATGAGGATGATGAGACGGAGGAGATGATGAGGATGAGGAGACGGGAGAGATGATGAGGATGATGAGACGGGGGAGTTGATGAGGATAATGAGACGGGGGAGATGATGAGGATGAGGAGACGGGAGAGATGATGAGGATGATGAGACGGGGGAGTTGATGAGGATGATGAGACTGGGGAGTTGATGAGGATGATGAGATGGGGGAGATGATGAGGATGATGAGACTGGGGAAATGATGAGACGGGAGAGATGATGAGACGGGGGAGATGATGAGGATGATGAGACGGGGGAGATGATGAGGATAATGAGACAGGGGAGATGATGAGGATGATGAGACGGGGGAGATGATGAGGATGATGAGACGGGGGAGATGATGAGATGGGGGAGATGATGAGGATGATGAGACGGGGGAGTTGATGAGGATGATGAGACTGGGGAGTTGATGAGGATGATGAGATGGGGGAGATGATGAGGATGATGAGACGGGAGAGATGATGAGGAGGATGAGACTGGGGAAATGATGAGGATGATGAGACGGGGGAGATGATGAGGATGATGAGATGGGGAATGAATGAATGAATGAAATACTTGTATAGCGCACAATGCGAACTGAATCGCCTCTAGGCGCTGTGGCGAGCTTTGATCATCTGCTAAAAGAGGAAGGTCTTGAGTCTTGGGGAGATGATGAGGATGATGAGATGGGGAGATGATGAGGATGATGAGACGGGGGAGATGATGAGGAGGATGAAACTGGGGAAATGATGAGGATGATGAGACGGGAGATATGATGAGACGGGGGAGATGATGAGGATGATGAGACGGGGGAGATGATGAGATGGGGGAGATGATGAGGATGATGAGACGGGGGAGATGATGAGGATGATGAGACGGGGGAGATGATGAGGATGATGAGACGGGAGAGATGATGAGGAGGATGAGACTGGGGAAATGATGAGGATGATGAGACGAGAGACATGATGAGACGGGGGAGATGATGAGGATGATGAGGCGGGGGAGATGATGAGGATGATGAGATGGGGAGATGATGAGGATGATGAGACGGGGGAGTTGATGAGGATGATGAGACGGGGGAGATGATGAGGGTGATGAGACGGGGGAGATGATGAGGGTGATGAGACGGGGGAGAGGATGAGGATGATGAGACGGGGGAGATGATGAGGATGATGAGACGGGAGAGATGATGAGACGGGGGAGATGATGAGGATGATAAGACGGGGGAGATGATGAGGATGATAAGACGGGGGAGATGATGAGGATGATGAGATGAGGAGATGATGAGGATGATGAGACGGGAGAGATGATGAAACGGGAGAGATGATGAGGATGATGAGACGGGGGAGATGATGAGGATGATGAGACGGGGGAGATGATGAGGATGATGAGACGGGGGAGATGATGAGGATGATGAGACGGGGGAGATGATGAGGATGATGAGACGGGGGAGATGATGAGGATGATGAGACGGGAGAGATGATGAGGATGATGAGACGGGGGAGATGATGAGGATGATGAGACGGGGGAGATGATGAGGGTGATGAGACGGGGGAGATGATGAGGATGATGAGACGGGGGAGATGATGAGGATGATGAGATGGGGAGATGATGAGGATGATGAGACAGGGGAGATGATGAGGATGATGAGACGGGAGAGATGATGAGACGGGGGAGATGATGAGGATGATAAGACGGGGGAGATGATGAGGATGATGAGATGGGGAGATGATGAGACGGGAGAGATGATGAGGATGATGAGACGGGAGAGATGATGAGACGGGGGAGATGATGAGGATGATGAGACGGGGGAGATGATGAGGATGATGAGACGGGGGAGATGATGAGGATGATGAGACGGGGGAGATGATGAGGATGATGAGACGGGGGAGATGATGAGGATGATGAGACGGGGGAGATGATGAGGATGATGAGACGGGGGAGATGATGAGGATGATGAGACGGGGGAGATGATGAGGATGATGAGACGGGGGAGATGATGCTGCAGTAAATAGACTTGTGCACAACGGAAAATTTTGTTTAGTTTCGGTTCGTTGTCATTCGTAAAATACATCATTTCGTTCTGTTATATTCGTTATGTTACGTTAATACGTTTTCGGATAATTAATTATTATTCGTAGAGTGCCGAATTCATTCGTTCGTATTCGTTGAAATTCGCTATTTATGTATGTATAGACATTCGTGATAATGATTTGTAGTTTGGAAAGTCGTTTGTTTATTGAATCGTTTAACACACACACAATGACAACGTCTCTTCTCCTCGGCTCAAATACAATACAACACCCTTCTAACTCACTTCTCAGGAATGCACTTTGCCAGTAATCCAACCTCCGGCACAAAATTAATCAGCTGATTGGACTATAAGATTTACTTTGAGCTGACCTTTTGTTTCATTAGATCTTTAAAGAATTACCGAATCATGTCAAATTCATTCGAATTAATTCGTTATATTTCTTTCGTATTCGTTGTAATTCGTTATTTTTTTATTCGGACATTCGGATGCCTCTGAATGTCCGAAAGATGCAAAATTCGGCCGAATTTCGAATAAGTTACGAAACGAATTGCACAAGCCTAGCGGTAAAGTGGCGCACACTTGTGCAGGAATTGCACTTTAGCGGGAACGCCTTTGCCCGCCCTTCGCTGAGACAAAAGGATTTTTTTCTGGTTTGGTTTTCTGTGATGTTCCAATACAATGACGTGTTTCTTCCACCAGCATCTTTCAGGTAAAACAAATATTTCTCACCAGGGCTGAGCACTAACATTCTGGATTTGAATAGAAAGACTTGGAAGCTGACGCCGATGCCATTTCCCCGTTACCATGGCTGGTGTGTCATATCACCGGCTCCGCTCTGCACTACCGTTATGTATGGCTGGCTCTTGAAGAGAGAAATAAAAGTGGGGCTGGAGGGGGGGGGGCTGGTGCCGGGTACATGGTGAACGGAGGGTTGCTGCATCTCCGAGATTTAACTATAGACATCACCTCTAATGGAACATGTATTGGGGGGAAGCAAGATCAAAGCCGGCCGGGTCCAGGGACGGGGGGCTCGGCATCCTTTTTTACGCTTAGAGAATGAGCTCCTAACACACATCTGGAGAATGCTAATTCCAGGCAATTTAGCAGATAGAAGGAGAGTGGAGCACTTCAGGGTAGGAGAGATGAGAGGCTGCAGAGAATAGAAATGGTTTATTATCCAGCCTGCAGCCTGTGCCCTAAGAAAATGATAAGGAGCATATGTTGTGCTATGAATAATGCCGGCACAAGCATGCTTCCAGCCATCGTGTATATGGTCAGGGTTGAACACAACAAACCTCTTACTGCAACGCCTCATGTACCGCAGAATCTCAGCATTCCGTACAGGATTGAAGTGCACCTGTCATATAGACACCACAGACGCAGACAATCCTCATGCAATCACAAAGCTGTATATGGAAGGAATGGTATAAGCGATTTGCCCCGGTCAGGCTTGGAGACCAGTAGCTATAGCAGTAGAAAGGCTCCCACCAACCAGTTGGATAAATAAGCAGGTCACCTTGGTGGATAACACGGGGTCACCTGAGGATCGGGGTCTAAGCGCTAACCAGTATTCACCACAGTTTCTGTTGGTGGGAATGGGTTTTGCAGCATGTTTGCACCAGTGTCAGAGAATGTCTACCAGACGTTTGGCTAAAAGAAATATGCATGCTCGAAGAATGGCTAATAGAAGTGGGCATGCACACAGAATTATTGGCAGAACAGTGGCTAGCCATGTTCATGCTCATATGAATGTGCACGGTCCCGCACGTGCACTTAATGAATGTTGGCACCAGACAGACTATTTAAAGGGGCTCCTGCTCATGCTCCAGTGCTGATTGGTCTTTCAGCTGTTCCCTGTGTTCTGCTATTATTCTGCCTGTTGCTAACTCGGCTTGCCTTTGACCTGAACTTGATCCTGCTTTTGCTCCATCACCAGTTCCCGACCCTGGCTCTGTTCATGACCACTTCTCTGTCTTATGTCTTGGTGTCTCGCTGCCTGCCCATTGCTGACCTTGGCTAGTCCTGTGACCACACTACTGTTCCCTACTCTGCTCTCACATCTGGTTCAAGTGCCTATCTGGCTGTTACCTGTATCGGCTCTGCTCATCACAGTTAGCTCCTGTTTCAAGGCTGGAAACTCTGACAAGCTCTGACAAGCCTTGCGTCTATACCAGCAGCCTGCCTGGAGTGCCCCTTTAGCTTCAGCTGGATCAGATACCGTTCCTGACCTGATGTCCTGCCAACCTGCCAGGTTCAGCATCTCCTGCTGCAAGAACTCCTATCAACACCTGTCTTCACTCGTGTTCCCCCTCTACCTCATTACCCCCTGTTCCACTTTCAGTGGGACCTGGGCTAGAGATACAAGAGAGATCAACCTTGTCATTTCAATCTCCGATCAGGTATGTGGTAACTCAGCTGCGGTCCTCAGAATCGCCCCACCAGAATGTCAGCAAGCCGGGGTCCAGTAGCAGATATAGCAAGTTGGGATCAAGCAGAAGAGTAGTCAGTAAACAAGCCAAAGGTCGGTAACAAGTGGTTGCAGGTTGAGATCAAGCAGAAGCGTAGTCAGTAAACAAGCCAAAGGTCGGTAACAAGTGGTTGCAGGTTGAGATCAAGCAGAAGTGTAGTCAATAAACAAGCCAAAGGTCGGTAACAAGTGGTTTGCAGGTTGAGATCAAGCAGAAGCATAGTCAGTAAACAAGCCAAAGGTCGGTAACAAGTGGTTTGCAGGTTGGGATCAAGCAGAAGCATAGTCAGTAAACAAGCCAAAGGTCGGTAACAAGTGGTTGCAGGTTGGGATCAAGCAGAAGCGCAGTCAATAAACAAGCCAAAGGTCGGTAACAAGTGGTTTGCAGGTTGAGATCAAGCAGAAGCATAGTCAGTAAACAAGCCAAAGGTCGGTAACAAGTGGTTTGCAGGTTGGGATCAAGCAGAAGCATAGTCAGTAAACAAGTCAAAGGTCGGTAACAAGTGGTTTGCAGGTTGGAATCAAGCAGAAGCATAGTCAGTAAACAAGTCAAAGGTCGGTAAAAAGTGCTTTGCAGGTTGGGATCAAAGGGAAGCATAGTCAAGGAACAATCCAAAGGTCGGTAACGAGTGGTAGGAAAGATACCGGTGGCAGCAGGAGTGAAAAGAGCAAGATATTGTCTTGAGAGTGCATAATAATCTGATAAACAGGAAGTGTAAAGGTATTGCATAAATAGTAAGTAAATTCAAGGGAGGAGCAAAGTGTTCAAGGTTCACCAGAAACAAAGTTGAAGGCAAGATTGCCAAAGGAAATATATATATATATACATACAATCACAAAAGTATTATCCCAGATATTTATAATTATTCATGTTAAAAATGTGAAAGTTTATTTTTTAATTCATGCATGCAAAAAAACTGCATTGGAAAAACCGCTGCGCAAATACAACGTAACATAAAAATTGCAACAATCGCCATTTTATTCTCTACCAATAAAATATATATAATGTTTATGGGGTTCTAAGTAATTTTCTAGCAAAAAAAAAAAAAATACAGATTTTTCCATATATGAGAGAAGTGTCAGAATTGGTAAGCAGGTGGTTAGGCCTTCCAGAGAGTCGAAGCGAAGGAGCTTAGCATTGTTCTCCTATGGAATGTAGATTTCTAGACCTTTTCTGGAGTTTGTTTTCCCACTTCCAGAATTAAAATTAAATGATATTAAAATAATCATTTTTTTTTTTTTTGTTTCCATTTTCAAATCAGAAAGGCTGAGCATAATAATTGATTATGGAGAGACGAAGCCCCCGTGTGGTTTGGAAGTCTTCAGAGCACCTGGAACGGTCGGAAGCCGGTGAGTGGATTACATGTTTGATATCTTGAAGTGGAAGGAACGCCGGCCCGTTGTATGTAGATGCGATGCTCATCTCAAGAAGACGTTTCTCTTCGGGATGAGACAATCATTTGTCTTTTTTTTTTGCACAATCTCTTTGATTGAGGACAACCTTTCCCAAGCTGATATGAAATAAGACCCTACAGATTGATTCATTCCTTGTTTCTTTTGATTTTAAAGATTACCTGACAGAATTGGATTATTCCTTCCAATTTTCTCTCCATCATCACCGTCATCCTGAAGATAAGTACTTGTGCACGGGTAATTGAACTTCAATTGTACATGATTGAGACGCTACTCTATCAGCGGCGCGATGGCAGAGGTGCAATCACGAGGGGTTATGTATTGTATATGTAGTCCCTCTTGTGTCTCAAACACTGGCCTTCCCTATAGTTTTATAAAAAAAAAAAGAGAATACACAAAAAATAAAAATAAAAAAAAAGAGTCAGAGTTCTCCAATCTCGCCTCGGACGCGGCCACGAGACCGACATACGTGGCCTCATGTTTTAGAGAAGATTTTTTTTTTTCTGATTCTACAGAAGAGGTTTACTGATTGAAGATGGAATATGGAGCGGAATCAAAGAGAGTCGTTTGAAGTAGTACGGTCTTGTGCGTAATATAAGAGTAAAAAAAAATAAAAAAAAATAAAAAATCAACAAAAAAAAAAAACTTGAGATCAAACTCTGAGAAAAAGGGAACATTAGCAGGCGGCATAAAAAGCATGAAATCAATAAACAAACCAACATTCAGCTGATTACACTAAAGACGACTGATTAGGCATCCTCAAAGGGAGTCAATCACTCAGGTGTGTTTTTCGGGAGGCTTGAAGACCACATTTGGAGGGTCTGACTTTTATTTCTTTATTTTTTTATTTTTTGCTGGCAGAAAACCTGAGATCACATGAAAATTTCCAAGACGTCGTCAAGCCAATTCTACGTTCACGAAAGTTACTTTTCATCCAAAACATAAAAAAGGGGCGTCACGAAAACGGTATTCATTGGTGGCAGTTGGGGTTGACGGCCTCGAGTGGGACAGGAGAGGGATTGCCCCCCCCCCCCCCCCCGTCACATCAAATCAACCAAATCATCTGTGAGCTTCTTCTTTGTGTAGCGGAGGACATTTGGGATGAAATGTCACACGCGTTGTAAATTTAGTTTTTGGCCTCAGGACAATAAAGGTTCTGGAGGGTTAATTATTGTAGGTAGGCCTAACATCAGTGTGGCCGGGCTGTGTTTGGAAGTTCTGCCTGGTCATGTGAGCGGTGAGGGGCGCATAACAGGCCAGAACTAAGTCTGGTTGGATGTTTGGGTATCGGCAGGGCAGGACTTAGGGTGGTGGGGGCCCCTGGGCTTGAGTCACTTTCGGGCCCTACCTTCTATACATTATTGTATTTATCGGCGTACAACTCACGCTGGCGTATAACACGCACCCCAAGTTTAGGAGGGAATTTTAAGGAAATAAACTTACATTTTAATGCCCATCAATGCAGCTTGGCAGTGTCATTTACAGCTTTGCCCCAGTGTCATTTACAGCCTTGCCCCAGTGTCATTTGCAGCCTTGTCATTGCAGTGTTGAAGTTTAAAAATGACGCTGCCGAGATACACAGCTACACAGAAGAAGAAGAAGAACGGGCGGCGGCGGCGACAGAAGACCGGGCCACCGCCTGTAAAAGAGCTATAAGAAGGCGCGGTGGCCCGGCAGAAGAACCGAAGAGGGGGACAAGACCCCCGAAGTCGGGAGAAGAGGCCGGCGGCGGGGAGGAAGAAAGCCGGACTCCTCCGCTAGCAAAAGAGCTACAAGAAGATAGCGGAGGAGTCCGGCGAGAAGACCCCCGAAGACAGAAGACCCCCGGAGCTGTGCAATAAAATATTTTATCTCGTGTGTTGTGTTTTTTTTCTTGTACTTTTATTTTACAGGTGAATGGGTAGGGGTACATTGTACCCCATACTCATTCACATAGGGTGGGGGGCCGGTATCCGGGGGCCCCCTTATTAAAGGGGGCTCCTGGATTCCGATAAGCCCCCCGCCCGCAGACCCCGACAACCAACGGCCAGGGTTGTCGGGAAGAGGCCCTTGTCCTCATCAACATGGGGACAAGGTGCTTTGGGGTGGGGGGGCCGCGCGCCCCCCCCCTTCCCCAAGGCACCTCCCATGTTGAGGGCACGCGGCCTGGTACGGCTCAGGAGGGGGGGCGCTCGCTCGCCCCCCTTTCCTGGCTGGCCGGGTAGCGTGCTCGGACAAGGGTCTGTTGTGGACTTGGGGGGAACCCCCACACCGATTTTTTTCGGCGTTGGGGGTTCCCCTTTAAGTCCATACCAGGCGGCGGGGCCAGCGACGTCTCCGTCGCGGGCCCCGCCTACCTGGAGACGCGCTCGAAATGAGCGGACTTTCCTCGTGTGTGGGCGAGTCCGTTCATTTCTAAAGTACGGCGGACTTAGTACGCCGTATTAGTCCGCTGAAAAAGTGACATGTGTGGGCAAGTAGCCCGTTCGAAAATTCCGACGGACAGTTTGGCGGACGTCTGCCAGACTAAGTACGTCGGACAGGCGGCTACGTGTGTTACACAAAGTCGCAGGTTTTCATTGTGCATCATTACAACCGTTTAGCCGCTGGTGTCATTGGTTGATGAGGAGGACGTCCGGCGCCTGCACAGCATCCTTATTTGCCCCCCTCCCCCACCCCAAATAACAATGTCTTTGAATGTTTTGAATAAATATCAGGGTTATGATTTTGTAATAAAATCCTTTGACTTTATATATTGGAGTTTTTTTTCCCGTAAGTTGTGCCTCAAAAATCCCACCAAAAAAAGTTTTCATTTTTCTTTTACATTTAAAAAGATTGTCGTGTAAGGGGTGTGGCACCAGGATGCATTATGGGGAAGAAGATAAGCCGCTGGAGGCGGTGGGGTGCTTTGGCCAATCTTCTGCTGGGAAACCTTGGCTCCTCCCATTCATGTGGATGTTGATGACCAGGGCTGGTGCTACCACTAGGCAAAGTAGGCAGCCGCCTAGGGCGCAGCCACGGCCAGTTGTTGCTGGGTCTAAGTTGCCCACAGCCTCCTGCCCCAATACTCAGACAGCGTCTGACAGCAATCAGAGCTGTCCCTGAATGTACGGCGGCTGACGGCATCCACCGCCTCTGCCCGCTGTTCTCAGGCTGGTTGCTAGGACTGCTCATGTCCTAGCAACCAATCACATGCTTGCCCCTCCCCCCATGCCCCGGGCATTCGGAGGAGGAGTAAGTTCCTCAGTCAAACCTATCCGGTCCCAGTGCCCAGCCTTCCAGCTTCCACCTGTCCTGTACGGCTGCAATGAGAAGGAACGGATCCTGGTGTAAGCGATGGGGTCTTCATAATACTCCATCCTCCCCTTCCCCCACCGCAACTATTCTCTTACACCTCTGCACTCTCCTTACCCCACTCTTCCCTTCCAAAATCCCCTTACATCATGGTGCCTATGAAAAGGGAATGGGCTCCAGGCACCATGATGTAAGGGGGTTTTGGGGACCCTGATGTAAGCAGGCTTTAGGGATCCTGATGTAAGGGGGACTCTGGAGACCCTGATGTAAGGAGAGGGGACTCTTGGGACCTTGATGTAAGGCAGGGATGACTCTGGGGACACTGGTGAAAGGGGGGATTCTGGTGACCCTGATATAAGGGGGGAAACTTTGGGGACCCTATTAAAAGGGAATAGTCTCTAGGCAACATGATGTAAGGGGTTTTGGGGACTCTGATGTAAGAAGGGTTTAGTGACCTGATGTAAGGGGGCTTTGGGGGACCCTGATCTAAGCAGGGTTTAGGAACCCTGATGTAAGCGGGCTTTAGGGACACTGATGTAAGGGGGATCTGGGGACCCTGATGTAAGGGGGGTGACTTTGGGATCCTAATAAAAGGGTGACTCTGATCTAAGGGGGGACTTTGGAGACCCTGATGTAAGGAGAGAGGACTCTTGGGACCTTGAGGTAAGGGAGGGATGACTCTGGGGACACTGGTGAAAGGGGGGGGGGATTCTGGGGACCCTGATATAAGGGGGGAACTTTGGGGCCCCTATTAAAAGGGAATAGGCTCTAGGCACCATGATGTAAGGGGGTTTTGGGGACCCGTAAGGTCGCTTTAGGGACCTAATGTAAGGGTGCTTTAGGGACCCTGATCTAACCAGGCTTTAGGAAACCTGATGTAAGTGGGTTTTAGGGGCCCTGATGTAAGGGGGCTCTGGTGACCCTGATGTAAGGGGGGGTGACTTTTGGATCCTAATAAAAGGGGGACTCTGAAGTAAGGAGAGGGGACTCATGGGACCTTAATGTAAGGGAGGGATGACTCTAGGGCCACTGGTGAAAGGGGGGGGGGAGTCTGGGGACCCTGATGTAAGGGGGGAACTTTGGGGAGCCTAAGGTGTAAACTCTGAAGTAAGGGGGTCAGACCTGGGGGGGGCCCAGGCCTAAAGCCATGTAAAGTGCCCCAAAATGTCACATTTCTGCCCTGTTCCCCACATACTGCGCAGATGTTCCACATACCACTGCAGGGTTGGATGATGTTAGATGGAGACTAAGCTATCTCCTGCAAACTTCAGCCAATCCGGGAAGAAGAGGTATCCATCCAATGAGGTGCAAAATAACTTCCTCCCAGCTTCCAAGTCAGTCTCCACATGGAGCTAAGATTGGCAAGGAGGTGAGAAAGCATCCCTGCACAGGCTTTATTTTTTTGGGGGGAGCAGTGGATGAAAGTAGCTGGTCTTGCCTAGAGCACAATATAGTCTGGCACCAGCCCTGTTGATGACCAAGTCTACCCCATCATGACAGTGGTCTCTTTCAGCAAGGTAATGCGCCCTGCCACACTGCAAAAATGGTTCAAGAATGGTTTGAGGAACACAAAGATGTATGAAATGTTGGCTTGGCCTTCAAACTCTCCAGTTCTCAATATAATGGAGCATCTGTGGGAACGTGCTGGAAAAAACGTCCCACCCATGAAGGCCTCACCTCCCAACATACAGGACTTGAAGGATCTGCTACTGACGGCTTGGTGCCTGATACCACAAGTGTACCTTCAGAGGTCTAGTGGAGTCCCATGTCTGGACGGGTCAGGAAAGGGGGACCTACTCAATATCAGGTGGGTGGATGAAACTAGCTGGTCTTGCCTAGGGCACAAAATAGTCTGGCACCGGCCCTGTTGATGACCAGGTCTACCACATCATGACAGTGGTCTCTTTCAGCAGAAAAATGCGCCCTGCCACACTGCAAAAATGGTTCAAGAATGTTTTGAGGAACACAAAGATGTATGAAATGTTGGCTTGGTCTTCAAACTCTCCAGTTCTCAATATAATGGAGCATCTGTGGGAACGTGCTGGAAAAAATGTCCCACCCATGAAGGCCTCACCTCCCAACATACAGGACTTGAAGGATCTGCTACTGATGGCTTGGTGCCAGATACCACAAGTGTACCTTTAGAGGTCTAGTGGAGTCCCATGTCTGGACGGGTCAGGAAAGGGGGACCTACTCAATATCAGGTGGGTGGATGCAAGTAGCTGGTCTTGCCTAGGGCACAAAATAGTCTGGCACCGGCCCTGTTGATGACCAAGTCTACCCATCATGGCAATGGTCTCTTTCAGCAGAAAAATGTGCCCTGCCACACTGCAAAAATAGTTCAAGAATGGTTTGAGGAACACAACGAGGTTTGAGATGTTGGCTTGGCCTTCAAACTCTCCAGTTCTCAATATAATGGAGCATCTGTGGGAATGTGCTGGAAAAACGTCCCACCCATGAAGGCCTCACCTCCCAACATACAGGACTTGAAGGATCTGCTACTGACGGCTTGGTGCCAGATACCACAAGTGTACCTTCAGAGGTCTAGTGGAGTCCCATGCCTGGATGGGTCAGGAAAGGGGGACCTACTCAATATCGGGCGGGTGGTTACAATGTTATGGCTGATCGTTGCAGAACAAGAAGATGGTCCCTGATGATATGAAGCTCAGACATAGGACATCATTAACAGGGAGAAAAATTAAGAGCGTTAGTGCGGCGCGATGAACGCGCTCGTATTATTTGTTCGTATTTCCCGGAGATGTGAAATCCTGGAATAAAATATTCCATCGCCGGCATTCAGATATTTCTGTAGAACTGCTGATGATACAATATAAGGGTCCCCAGGTAGTACAGCGCCGCTCCCCGCAGCGGAGTAACGGTTATGTGTCAAACTCCCGGGGACGCGTTTCGCCACTCTGAGCAGAGATTATCTGGATTTATTTGTTTATAACAGGAAACCCGCCACAAAATCTTTGCAAAGGTCGTCATTCTATAAATATTCAACACCTCATTTTCTTTCTTTCCATAAAATCTCATCAAACGTATTGCTAATCGATAGAAATATCATTACTTCCTCCACCGTAGGAGAGACAACCTTTTCTTCATGGTAAGAAATAAATGGATGTGACCAGAACTCTTCCATATACACTGTATTGCCAAAAGTATTGGGACGCCTGCCTGCCTGGGTCAGTTAGAGTCTATTTAAGACCCTGGCTGCCAAGTCTGGCACGCTTTTATGCAGTAGTCAGGTTAGGGACAGGATCGGCATCTGGCGGGGACAGTGACAGCGATAGGGAAAGGTTCTGGTGGAGAAGGGAGAGAGCAGGGTCTACCTATTCAGGAAGCTTCCCCATTGGGTTGGAACGGCCAGGCCATGCCTCGCTCCTCGTGGAAGATGCTGTTGGCATCCCTTGGTCTTCTGTCCACTGTCAATCCACTGCCAAGTTGTAAGTGGTACTGGATGGGTGAGCGTCCTGCTTGGCCTGTTATTTCTGGTAACCTACTGTCGCAATACAATGTTCTTTGCAAAAACGGGAGTCCAAGTGTTTACTGCCTGCCACACCACGCTGCACCTACCCAACAGATTGACCAGATGCTGTCTACAGGAGGAAGTGTCCTGATCCATGACCAGACAAGGACCATCTCAAACCTTTGACCTCTTAAACTCTTGACGTGGATCCATGCCAGGGCCGTCTTTATTATTGATTGGACCCTGGGCAAACATTTTCTTGGGCCCCCTCTTCCATGCAATTTCGCTCTCCACATGCTCTGAGACATACAATAAATGGCAGCTAGACTCAAAGTCAGTTTACTAAATCAGATCAGGCTAGCGATAGCGATTGGTTGCCAGAGGTTACAGTGTATCATTACCGCTCACTGACTGGCTGCTAGAGGTTACAGCACACATTATGGCTCACTGTCTATGTTCTGGAAATTACAGCACATGACCTCTGCTCATTGATTGGTTGCTAGAGATTACTGTACATCAATACTGCTCACTTATTAATTGTTGGGGGTTACTGGACATCTATATCACTCATTAATTGGTTGTTAGAGGTTACTGCACATTATTACTGCTCACTGATTGGTTCCTAGAGGTTACTGCATATCTTTAGCTCGAAATCACTGTTCACATGCACCAAAATTCAGGGTGCTGTGGCAGCATTTATTTTGAAAAAGGGTCCACCTTCAATTTGCTTACCTTTGCAGAACAGGCTGATGTTCGGCTTAATGACTATAGTTGTGGGCAGGACTTTCAAGCATGCTCCTTTACCTCCCCAGTGAGCAGCATTCAGCAGAAGTGATGGTAGATATAACCTCAGGGGGGCATGATAGACATATGAATGTCGCCTCTATTTACATATCAATGCCGCGGTCCATGACTATTTACATATTAATGCAGGTTATTTACATGTAGACACAAGGTCTGCAGGTGAGTCATCTGTACATGGCAAAAGGGCAGAGCTGGGCAGCAGCAACAGAACTTTACACTGAGATATCGGGACACAGCACGGGACTAAACCTTCAAGGGATAAGGGAATTTAAACTGGGATAGTTGGCAAGTATGAGGCAGCTGCTTTGGGCCCCACAATGATGATGGGGCCCAGGGCAGCTGCCCCTTTTGCCCTGCCTTAAAAACGGCCCTGATCCATGCACAAAGAACGTCTTGTCTTTTATCTTCTAGAAGCCTTCTTCATGGGAAAATCCACATGAAGTCTACTAAAAAACACGTCTACTACTAATAAAATACAAGGATTTTAGGAGGTGAAGGATGTTCTCGGATCTCCTTCCAGCTCATTTTGCCAGTTTGGAGTGCAATGGAATGAATAAAATGAGTCCAGGCTACAGACTCCCAACCAACGATCTCCCTAAATAATGGGTGTTATCAATACTGGTCTCTTCTGCAATTTTCTCATTATGGAAACAATTCCTTTTAAATACTCTCTGCTCCAAGCAGGCATTAAATGCCCCTTAATTACAACTATTTAACCAATCAAATGTTTCCATTTCAAACCCCATTAGCTTTCTATTAAGACATTAAACAATTTAGTCAAATGCTTCTAGCCGGAAGATCTTTCTGTGGGATTGTTTTAAGGTTTATCTCTGATGTCACGTCTGTCTCTTAAACACTGCTCTTATTTACTGATGTGCTGTTGTTTTGGCAATTTGTACTGTTGGCAGATATTATGGGCTTTCCGTCAGACACAGGATGAGTAATCTGAGCAGATAAGAGCGTCTGTCTGCAAATGAGTCCGTGCTTCAGCGCGTATGCACACCAAGGTGAATGAAATCAATGGATTCTGGATGGGATATGAGCCGATACCACCCGCCGGGCACATTTCTTACTCCAGTCCTCCCTGAGTAATGTAGAGGATCTGTTACTCCTTTCAAAATTTTATACACAATTTTATACAATGAGCCAAAGGCTGTACAAGCCGGCCATGTGCTGAGGGATCCAATCACCTGAATATGAATTGTCGGGCCCTTCAGATGATCCTCTCTGTTTCCTCGCACATCCTAATCCATACACACTAAGAGATCCCTCTCCTCCTGCCTATGATGGACCATTATCCCAATCCAAAGGCATAAATAGAAGGATTGGATACGCACTGGGTAGATACCTGGTAACACAAATTAATATCTTCCAGTGACTAAAAGAGATACCATTGTGCCAGAAGCATTTACATTGTGTCAAATGTAGTCCATTAATGTAACACTCACATGGTACCAAGAAGTCTGATTGCCTAAAGCTCTATATTGTGGAGACTCCATAAGAATGAACTCCAGTCAGGTGGTGCTGCACTCAAAGGATGGAAATTACAACACACACTTTACTTACCATAGGGATAGATATGGGGATAGGTATGGGGATAGGTACAGTATGGGGATATGTACAGTATGGGGATAGGTACAGTATGGGGATAGGTACAGTATGGGGATAGGTATGGGGATAGGTATGGAGATCGATATGGGGATAGATATGAGGATAGGTATGGGGATAGATATGCGGATAGGTATGGGGATAGGTATGGGGATATGTATGGGGATAGATATGGGGATAGGTATGGAGATCGATATGGGGATAGATATGAGGATAGGTATGGGGATAGATATGCGGATAGGTATGGGGATAGGTATGGGGATATGTATGGGGATAGATATGGGGATAGGTATGGGGATAGGTACAGTATGGGGATAGATATGGGGATAGGTACAGTATGGGCATAAATATGGGGATAGGTATGGAGATAGATATGGGGATAGGTACAGTATGGGGATAAATATGGGGATAGGTATGGGGATAGGTATGGAGATAGATATGGGGATGGGTATGGGGATAGATATGGGGATAGGTATGGGGATAGATATGGGGATGGGTATGGGCATAGATATGGGGATAGGTATGGAGATAGATATGGGGATAGGCATGGGGATAGATATGGAGATAGGTACAGTATAGGGATAAATATGGGGATAGGTATGGGGATAGGTATGGGGATAGGTACAGTATGGGGATAAATATGGGGATAGGTA
Source organism: Lithobates pipiens (assembly GCF_037356315.1). Lineage (NCBI taxonomy): Eukaryota > Metazoa > Chordata > Amphibia > Anura > Ranidae > Lithobates > Lithobates pipiens. Next base: position 2,484,886 of record NW_027507750.1, on the reverse strand, counting down.
TGGGGATAGGTACAGTATGGGGATAGGTACAGTATGGGGATAAATATGGGGATAGATATGGGGATAGTTATGGGGATAGATATGGGAATAGGAACAGTATGGGGATAAATATGGGGATAGGTATGGGAATAGGTACAGTATGGGGGTGAATATGGGGATAGGTATGGGGATAGATATGGGGATAGGTATGGGGATAGGTACAGTATGGGGATAGATATGGAGATAGGTACAGTATGGGGATAAATATGGGGATAGGTACGGAGATAGATATGGGGATAGGTACAGTATGGGGATAAATATGGGGATAGATATGGGGACAGGTATGGGGATGGGTATGGGGATAGGTATGGGGATGGGTATGGGGATAGGTACAGTATATGGATAAATATGGGGATAAGTATGGGGATAGGTACAGTATGGGGATAGATATTGGGATAGGTATGGGGATAGGTACAGTATGGGGATATATATTGGGATAGGTATGGGGATAGGTACAGTATGGGGATAGGTATGGGGATAGGTACAGTATGGGGATAGGTACAGTATGGGGATAGGTACAGTATGGGGATAGGTATGGGGATAGGTACAGTATGGGGATAGATATTGGGATAGGTATGGGGATAGGTACAGTATGGGGATAGGTATGGGGATAGGTACAGTATAGGGATAGATATTGGGATAGGTATGGGGATAGGTACAGTATGGGGATAGGTATGGGGATAGGTACAGTATGGGGATAGGTACAGTATGGGGATAGATATTGGGATAGGTATGGGGATAGGTACAGTATGGGGATAGGTATGGGGATAGATCTGGGGATGGGTATGGTGATAGATACAGGGGTAGATATGGTGATATATATGGGGATAGGTATGAAATGTCATCTGATACTTCCTGCATTCTATCACCACAGAGGTGAGTTACTTTCCCCACCATATCTGAAACGTCAAACAACATTTTTTGTTCATTATCTGTTTATTGTTTTTTTTCTGACAGGAGATGAGGACCTTGTAGATTCCCCTAGACTAGAGGTCACTTTAACACTACTGCCCACCCAAAATGTAGATTCTCCAAGCCACCATACTTTTCCCATCTTGTGGGAACCAATGTGACCATCTTGTGGTACAACAATAAAACTATCTACAACTACTGTACATGCCCAGACACTGGACTTACTGTATCTCAGGACTTGTCTCAACAAAAGTGTCCCAGCTGACCAGTTGTTTCCCTGAGATTGATTGACCAACAACTGTTTGCAGAAAAAGATTGTGTCCTGATCCAACCATGACCAGACAATGGCCATCTCAAGGCTTTACTCATAAGCTCTTGCTGTGGATCCATGCACAATAATCTGCACGTTAAAAAAAAGTCTGTAGATCCCCTGCTTTAACCAGGGAGACCCTAGAAAAAAAGAAGAACCCTTCACTCACTCTATTCCAGTGAATCTAAACCAGGGTTCCACGGAACCCTAGGGTTCCTCCAGAGGTTGTAGGGGTTCCTTTGGCATTGGGCCATTTCTGCCTCTCAGATAAGTTCTCACCAACACCATTGATCTTTTTAGCTATCTGTAAGGAGGTAATTCTTCCCAATGATCACAAGTGTGAGGACCATTCTTCCCACTGACCATCACACTAATGTATCGGGAGTTGTAGATTTCTAATTTTCAGCAGGGGTTCCTCGAGACTGGAGAACTATTTCAAGGGTTCCTATGTGTTGAAAAGTTTGAGAAAGACTGGTCTATTCAATGACCTTAAGATTACCTCTCCGCATAGCTTCCCTGAATAACTCATAGCTTGCAACGATAGAAGATAATCTACACTTTGCTTCCTAAAAGACCTTGATACATTTTGTGCCAATATACTTCCAGGATGGTAAAAGGGGATCCTCTCATTCACCTGATGGAAAGACCAAATATGAGAAGTTTCCAAGTGAAGACCAAACTCATGACTAGAGCAGGCCACAGCCACTCTGACCCGTCTACACATAGGGGTTCCTGGCAGTTCAGTTATCAGGAAGAGGACTAATTGGCAGTTCTCTCAGGACTAGCAAGTCCACCTTTGGGAGCCAGCATTCGGAGGCTCGGGGAGACGTTTGGTGGAAAAGAGCCTCCAAACCCTGGTTACAGGGACTTTGGTCCTGAAAGGGAAGTTTGAAAATGGGGAGTAAGGAGTCATTACACGTCTATGAGGTAGTGTAGAGTGGTTTTGTGAGAAAGTGTGGACCATATGGGGACTGAGACACGGCTTTGCATAGCTCCTGCTACATTTGCAATACCGCCGAAGCAGACAGGAACCCCGAACCGAAGCGCGGGGCTGGTATAATGGCGGTGAGCCATGGTGTTTTCTTGGTTATATCAGGATTGTGGATTCTTTCCCTGATTTTTGCGAAAGAAAACTGTTTTATTTGCTGATTTTGAGCGTCCAGCAAAGACTGTTACTCTTGCAAACGGCTAATTGTGTCTCTGTTGTCTTAGAATGAAGATATGGTAAATGTCTACATACAAAAAAAAAAAAAAAAGAAAGAAATGCATCAATAAATCCTCATCGTTCATTTTGGGATGGACACCAGACCGAGGAAGCACATTTCGTAAATACAACTCACAGAAAAAGAACTTGGCTGTGCCGTTTGAAGAGAACCAAATGATATGTTAGTGAAAATGAAGACTGTTCCATAAATAACCGGATTATAGGGAGCCATGCAGATGCCACTGTCAACCAATTTCCACCGGTATTATGCTGAAAAGCTTTGCTTTCTACCTATAATCAGCTGTACAGTTTCCACACACTGGGATAAAACTTTCTAGTCATGCATGATGAATCCAGGCAGAAAAGGGATTTGATAATTAAGATAAAATGAATGTATATCAAACACCGGCTCCAGATTGCTTCAAGGAACAAAGTCACTAGACATGCATATCATCAAGTCTAACAGATCTCAATGTTCAAACCCAAACTTCATATATATGGAAGCAATGGCAGCATAAAATTCGACATTTTCTTAGTTTAAAAAAAAAAAAAAAAAAAAAGTTCTTGTTGTTTTGGCCACAAGCAACCACGAACACGCATGAACCCAGAGGCTGTATGAGCCATTTGTTTTTCTATAGTTAGTTTTTTTTGACTGGGGAACCCAGGGACGAGCGCCTGCTGGTGCCCCCCCACTGTGGAAATCTGTTTTAAGGTGGCACTCTAAAAACAAGACTCCAAAGAAAACATTGTTAACCCTTTGTAATCCATGGATACAATTCTACACTCTTGACTAGAGTTGCCACCTGTCCGGGATTCCCCTGGACAGTCCAAGTTTCGAATGGTGTGTCCGGGTTTCAGACTGCCTGAAACCTGGATACGACCTTTATAATGGACTGCGGCTCCCCAAGTAACCAAATACCACAACCACTGATTGCATAGGAGTGCACACGGGTCTCATCCCCGTACACGGAAAAGGAGAGGAGAAAGGGCTTGATCTGCTCCTCTTCCTCCCACCCTTACCCCGTCTGGATGCTCACCCGCACTCCAATCACCGGCATTCTGTTCCTAAGGAAAGGGATGTGTGGGCTAGAAATTTGAAGCTCAGAATCCTGTAGACACATCGTGGATGAAAGATGTTGATGCCTGAGCCTCCAACCTCGGGTGAGTGAGCTCACCATCCAATATCTGTGACTGAAGTCTTCCCCTCTTCCCTCCCTTGTCTCTCCTGCCTCCAAGGGAGTGAGTACACTAAGGTAAGAGGGACTCCGTCATTTTACATAGATTAAAAAAAAGGGAAAAACGTCTTTTTGACATGCTTAACCGAACATCTAAAATAATTTTGTTCTATTTAAACAGGTACATTGCATATGTTACTACCTTCCCCATTCCCCTTACCTCCCCCCCCACCTATCCCCTCATCACAATTATTGTACACCCATTTTACACTTTACTTTCCCCTCCCCCGATTCCAACGAAACAATAAACAATTCCCATGTTGACCGCAGGTTCCGGCGGGAGGGCGAGGGGGAGAAGGGGCACGAGAGGAATAACAGAGGAGCCTTAACCAGCCTTTGTAGCGAGGTCTGCAATCTCTACTCTACCTATGGAGGGAGCCCCAGTCCATCCAACCAAGACCCCCACAATCTTATAAAAACTTACTATGATTGCCTTGCTTTATAAAGAACACTATCTCGTTTCCGATTGTTGATTTTACCCCTACTACCCCTACTACCCAGGACTCCACTGTCGGGGGCAAATGCGCTTGCCAATGTTGAGCAATCAACTTCCTTGCCAGGAATAGACACCTTAAGATTGGTTCGGTATTTTTAGGGACATTACACCCTTCCATTAAACCCAAGAGGCAGATCTTAGAGTGGTTGTAAACTCTTACAAACCACTTTGACCTACAGGTAAGCCTAGATTAAGGCTTACCTGTAGGTCCAAGAAATATCTCCTAAACCTATACGGTTTAGGAGCTATTTGCCCGAAGACAGCCACCGCTGTCTACGGCGCATGTGCCGTAGACAGCGGCGTGCAGGCGCACTGAGCGCGGCATTTCAAACAATGGAGCTGCCACGCGTGTCGGCTCCCATGCGCATGCGCGGGAGTGACGTCATCGCGGCTCCGCTGAATGACAGCGGCGGAGCTGCGAGACCCCACCGAAAAGATGGATGCGGCAGACTACAGGGGACAGCGGCGACTTCGCTGGCTCCTGTGTCAGGTAAGTGACACATAATGGGCTACTATGCGATGCGATGCGATGCGATGCATAGTAGTCCATTATGCTTTGCCTTTGCAGGGAATGAAAGAGGAATTAACACCCATCAGGGCTTACTTCCTCTTTAACCGTTGTGTCTAATGCAATCTTAAAAAGATCTGTTTGTAATGTAAAATTAAATAATAAAAAGTATAAAGTTAAAGGTAAGAGGGACTCAGATGTAAGGGGTGCCCTGTGGACTCTGATTTGAGGGTGACTTTGGAAACCCTAATTTAAGTGGGAATGCTGGAAACTCTGATGTACGTAGGAGATACGGTGAGCAGAAACCTTCTTCCGTCAGAGTTCTCCTTTACATCAGAGTCCACAGTGTTCCCCCTTAAAAAAAGTAAAGATAGAGGCAAGCAAAGGGTCATATCTGGCCTCCAGGTAACAGTTTGGAGATCACTTCTAAAGAGGAAGAATTACTCCACCAAAAAAAAGTGACATTTGAACGACTTCTTTAAGTTCATTAAAAAAGAAAAAGTTCTGCCCACTTTTGCGCTACTTTTCTTGGTTGGTATTATGTACAGAGGCAGATAAGAAGAATATAATACAAGAGAAAATCTCAGCAGTCGCCCTTCGAATATCACATTTGCGTCCCCCTTCTCTAAACGTAGTCGAGGAGCGATGGGTTTTCCTTGCCGGCTCCATGAAGTAGATAGAGCCGTGTTTTGTGAATAATGAATTGTTTTGGAAGCGATTTCCATGAAATAACAAGTGTTTTGTGTGGAGATTGTGTTCTCCTGCATTATAAATGTTCTTAAAAGTTCACATCAACAAGTTAAATGTTCAAAGGGAAACCAAATTGCTCTTCTAGAGCTGGAGCTGGGGCTTTTAGTGAGACTGAATAAATGACTGTCATGGTAACGATTCAAAACCTGCATTTTTCCAAAGAGCCCATTAAGCTTCACCATCCATATCTCGGTGGCGGTGGCAGCTGCTTATGCGGGGGGGGGGGGGGGGGGGGCTCATTCGGCTCATATCTCTATTTCGTTAGACTCTGTTAGAAGGCAGGATGCTGGTTTACAATAATGAATGAATTGGAATTTCCTTGGGTGTCCACATATGGGGAGCAGGCACTTCTTGTGAGGGCAATGAGACCCCAAATCCAAGACAGTCATATCATCGGGCTACAGCCAGGCGTCAGGTAACCTTCAGATTATTTCCCTGTATCCACCTAGACTGGCCTGTATTCACTGCTAAGAACAACCTACTGCTAGAAGAGCAACCAGAACAACCTACTGCTAGAAGAGCAACCAGAACAACCTACTGCTAGAAGAGCAACCAGAACAACTTACTGCTAGAAGAGGAACTAGAACAACCTACTGCTAGAAGAGCAACCAGAACAACCTACTGCTGGAAGAGGAACTAGAACAACCTACTGCTAGAAGAGCAACCAGAACAACCTACTGCTAGAAGAGCAACCAGAACAACCTACTGCTAGAAGAGCAACCAGAACAACCTACTGCTAGAAGAGCAACCAGAACAACCTACTGCTAGAAGAGGAACCAGAACAACCTACTGCTAGAAGAGCAACCAGAACAACCTACTGCTAGAAGAGCAACCAGAACAACCTACTGCTAGAAGAGCAACCAGAACAACCTACTGCTAGAAGAGCAACCAGAACAACCTACTGCTAGAAGAGCAACCAGAACAACCTACTGCTAGAAGAGCAACCAGAACAACCTACTGCTAGAAGAGCAACCAGAACAACCTACTGCTGGAAGAGCAACCTACTGCTGGAAGAACAATCAACTGCTGGAAGAGCAACCTACTGCTGGAAGAGCAACCTACTGCTGGAAGAACAATCAACTGCTGGAAGAGCAACCTACTGCTAGAAGAGCAACCTACTGCTAGAAAAACAATCAACTGCTGGAAGAGCAACCTACTGCTGGAAGAACAATCAACTGCTGGAAGAGCAACCTACTGCTAGAAGAGCAACCTACTGCTAGAAGAACAATCAACTGCTGGAAGAACAACCTACTTCTGGAAGAACAACCTACTGCTAGAAGAGCAACCTACTGCTAGAAGAACAATCAACTGCTGGAAGAGCAACCTACTTCTGGAAGAACAACCTACTGCTAGAAGAGCAACCTACTGCTAGAAGAACAATCAACTGCTGGAAGAGCAACCTACTTCTGGAAGAACAACCTACTGCTAGAAGAACAACCTACTGCTAGAAGAACAATCAACTGCTGGAAGAGCAACCTACTTCTGGAAGAACAATCAACTGCTGGAAGAGCAACCTACTGCTAGAAGAACAATCATCTGCTGGAAGAGCAACCTACTTCTGGAAGAACAACCTACTGCTAGAAGAGCAACCTACTGCTAGAAGAACAATCAACTGCTGGAAGAGCAACCTACTGCTGGAAGAACAATCAACTGCTGGAAGAGCAACCTACTTCTGGAAGAACAATCAACTGCTGGAAGAACAATCAACTGCTGGAAGAGCAACCTACTGCTGGAAGAACAATAAACTGCTGGAAGAGCAACCTACGTCTGGGAGAACAACCTACTGCTAGAAGAGCAACCTACTGCTAGAAGAACAATCAACTGCTGGAAGAGCAACCTACTTCTGGAAGAACAATCAACTGCTGGAAGAACAATCAACTGCTGGAAGAACAACCTACAGCTAGAAGAACAATCAACTGCTGGAAGAGCAACCTACTGCTAGAAGAACAACCTACTGCTGGAAGAACAACCTACTGCTGGAAGAACAACCTACTGCTAGAAGAGCAACCAGAACAACCTACTGCTAGAAGAACAATCAACTGCTGGAAGAACAACCTACTGCTAGAAGAACAACCTACTGCTGGAAGAACAACCTGCTGCTGGAAGAACAATCAACTGCTGGAAGAACAATCAACTGCTGGAAGAACAACCTACTGCTGGAAGAAAAACCTACAGCTAGAAGAACAATCAACTGCTGGAAGAACAATCAACTGCTGGAAGAACAACCTACTGCTAGAAGAACAATCAACTGCTGGAAGAGCAACCTACTGCTGGAAGAACAATCAACTGCTGGAAGAGCAACCTACTTCTGGAAGAACAACCTACTGCTAGAAGAGCAACCTACTGCTAGAAGAACAATCAACTGCTGGAAGAGCAACCTACTGCTGGAAGAACAATCAACTGCTGGAAGAGCAACCTACTTCTGGAAGAACAATCAACTGCTGGAAGAACAATCAACTGCTGGAAGAACAACCTACTGCTGGAAGAACAACCTACAGCTAGAAGAACAATCAACTGCTGGAAGAGCAACCTACTGCTAGAAGAACAACCTACTGCTGGAAGAACAACCTACTGCTAGAAGAACAATCAACTGCTGGAAGAGCAACCTACTGCTGGAAGAACAACCTACTGCTGGAAGAACAATCAACTGCTGGAAGAACAACCTACTGCTGGAAGAACAACCTACTTCTGGAAGAACAACCTACTGCTAAAAGAATATCCTACTGCTGGAAGAACACCCTACAGCTGGAAGAAAGAACACCCTACTGCTGGAAGAACACCCTACAGCTGGAAGAAAGAACACCCTACTGCTGGAAGAACATCCTACTGCTAGAAGAACACCCTAATGTTAGAAGAACACCCTACTGCTAGAAGAAAGAACACCCTACTGCTTGATGAACAAACTGAGCTCCTCTACTCACCATTACTGAGCCCCTTCATCCCCCATATCTGAGGTTCTCCATCCCCCAAACTGAGCTCTTCTTCCCCCCATAACTAAACTCTTCTATTTCCCATAACTGAGGTCCTCCAATCCCCATAACTGAGGTTCTCCATCCCCCATAACTGAGGTCCTTCATCTCCCATACCTGAGGTCCTCCACCCCCATAACTGAGCTTTTCCATCCCCCATAGCTGAGGTCCTCCATCCCCCATAGCTGAGGTCCCATGTTAAAAAGGTTGGGAAAGGCTGGTATAGACAGATGACTTCACAGAGTGATAACCTTCAGTGTTATTATTAGAAGTTACAGGATTCCTAAAATCTTCCTGTTTAGATTTTTAGAAACTTTCCCTGGTTAACCATTCCTGAAATTTCCAGATATAGGACGGAAATAATTCTATTCATAAAATCTAGGCTACATGGACGGTATAAATATGTACTTTATGATGAGAACTGTTCTGGGTTTCCTATTACAGAACTTCCTTGGAAATGGGAACGCTCAGGAATTTCCCTGTAGACTCTCCACTGAATCCAGAACTATTAATCACTCCGAACATCCTTGCCGTGTCCTATCTGTGGAGGGAGATTTTCATACATGTCCTGTATACAGTCCATTGACCTTTTACAAAGTTTTAGGGGAATGGAAAGAATTTCTCTGAAATCTCTGATAACTTTCTAAGTTGGAATTGTATCCAATTGTTGTGCATTTCCCAGTCACCTCCCATCCTCATTCCTTTCCCAGTCACCTCCCATCCTCCATCCTTTCCCAGTCACCTCCCATCCTCATTCCTTTCCCAGTCACCTCCCACCCTCCATCCTTTCCCAGTCACCTCCCATCCTCATTCCTTTCCAAGTCACCTCCCATCCTCCATAATTTCCCAGTCACCTCCCATCCTCATTCCTTTCCCAGTCACCTCCCATCCTCAGTCATTTCCCAGTCACCTCCCATCCTCAGTCATTTCCCAGTCACCTCCCATCCTCCGTCCTTTCCCAGTCACCTCCCATCCTCATTCCTTTCCCAGTCACCTCCCACCCTCCATCCTTTCCCAGTCACCTCCCATCCTCATTCCTTTCCCAGTCACCTCCCATCCTCATTCCTTTCCCAGTCACCTCCCATCCTCAGTCATTTCCCAGTCACCTCCCATCCTCAGTCATTTCCCAGTCACCTCCCATCCTCCGTCCTTTCCCAGTCACCTCCCATCCTCCATCCTTTCCCAGTCACCTCCCATCCTCCATCCTTTCCCAGTCACCTCCCATCCTCCATCCTTTCCCAGTCACCTCCCATCCTCCATCCTTTCCCAGTCCCCTCCCATCCTCATTCCTTTCCCAGTCACCTCCCATCCTCCATCCTTTCCCAGTCACCTCCCATCCTCAGTCATTTCCCAGTCACCTCCCATCCTCAGTCCTTTCCCAGTCACCTCCCATCCTCCATCCTTTCCCAGTCACCTCCCATCCTCCATCCTTTCCCAGTCACCTCCCATCCTCATTCCTTTCCCAGTCACCTCCCATCCTCAGTCATTTCCCAGTCACCTCCCATCCTCAGTCATTTCCCAGTCACCTCCCATCCTCCGTCCTTTCCCAGTCACCTCCCATCCTCATTCCTTTCCCAGTCACCTCCCACCCTCCATCCTTTCCCAGTCACCTCCCATCCTCATTCCTTTCCCAGTCACCTCCCATCCTCATTCCTTTCCCAGTCACCTCCCATCCTCAGTCATTTCCCAGTCACCTCCCATCCTCAGTCATTTCCCAGTCACCTCCCATCCTCCGTCCTTTCCCAGTCACCTCCCATCCTCCATCCTTTCCCAGTCACCTCCCATCCTCCATCCTTTCCCAGTCACCTCCCATCCTCCATCCTTTCCCAGTCACCTCCCATCCTCCATCCTTTCCCAGTCCCCTCCCATCCTCATTCCTTTCCCAGTCACCTCCCATCCTCCATCCTTTCCCAGTCACCTCCCATCCTCAGTCATTTCCCAGTCACCTCCCATCCTCAGTCCTTTCCCAGTCACCTCCCATCCTCCATCCTTTCCCAGTCACCTCCCATCCTCCATCCTTTCCCAGTCACCTCCCATCCTCATTCCTTTCCCAGTCACCTCCCATCCTCAGTCATTTCCCAGTCACCTCCCATCCTCAGTCATTTCCCAGTCACCTCCCATCCTCCGTCCTTTCCCAGTCACCTCCCATCCTCCATCCTTTCCCAGTCACCTCCCATCCTCCATCCTTTCCCAGTCACCTCCCATCCTCCATCCTTTCCCAGTCACCTCCCATCCTCCATCCTTTCCCAGTCCCCTCCCATCCTCATTCCTTTCCCAGTCACCTCCCATCCTCCATCCTTTCCCAGTCACCTCCCATCCTCAGTCATTTCCCAGTCACCTCCCATCCTCAGTCCTTTCCCAGTCACCTCCCATCCTCCATCCTTTCCCAGTCACCTCCCATCCTCCATCCTTTCCCAGTCACCTCCCATCCTCCATCCTTTCCCAGTCACCTCCCATCCTCCATCCTTTCCCAGTCACCTCCCATCCTCCGTCCTTTCCCAGTCACCTCCCATCCTCCATCCTTTCCCAGTCACCTCCCATCCTCCGTCCTTTCCCAGTCACCTCCCATCCTCATTCCTTTCCCAGTCACCTCCCATCCTCAGTCATTTCCCAGTCACCTCCCATCCTCATTCCTTTCCCAGTCACCTCCCATCCTCGGTCCTTTCCCAGTCACCTCCCATCCTCAGTAATTTCCCAGTCACCTCCCATCCTCCATCCTTTCCCAGTCACCTCCCATCCTCCGTCCTTTCCCAGTCACCTCCCATCCTCCATCCTTTCCCAGTCACCTCCCATCCTCATTCTTTTCCCAGTCACCTTCCATCCTCAGTCATTTCCCAGTCACCTCCCATCCTCATTCCTTTCCCAGTCACCTCCCATCCTCGGTCCTTTCCCAGTCACCTCCCATCCTCAGTAATTTCCCAGTCACCTCCCATCCTCCGTCCTTTCCCAGTCACCTCCCATCCTCCGTCCTTTCCCAGTCACCTCCCATCCTCCGTCCTTTCCCAATCACCTCCCATCCTCGGTCCTTTCCCAGTCACCTCCCATCCTCAGTCATTTCCCAGTCACCTCCCATCTTCCGTCCTTTCCCAGTCACCTCCCATCCTCGGTCCTTTCCCAGTCGACCTCCCATCCTCGGTCATTTCCCAGTCACCTCCCATCCTCAGTCCTTTCCCAGTCATCTCCCATCCTCAGTCCTTTCCCAGTCACCTCCCATCCTCGGTCCTTTCCCAGTCACCTCCCATCCTCGGTCCTTTCCCAGTCACCTCCCATCCTCGGTCATTTCCCAGTCACCTCCCATCCTCGGTCCTTTCCCAGTCACCTCCCACCCTCAGTCCTTTCCCAGTCATCTCCCATCCTCAGTCCTTTCCCAGTCACCTCCCATCCTCGGTCCTTTCCCAGTCACCTCCCATCCCCTGTCCTTTCCCAGTCACCTCCCATCCTCATTCCTTTCCCAGTCACCTCCCATCCTCGGTCCTTTCCCAGTCACCTCCCACCCTCAGTCCTTTCCCAGTCATCTCCCACCCTCAGTCCTTTCCCAATCACCTCCCATCCTCAGTCATTTCCCAGTCCCCTCCCATCCTCGGTCATTTCCCAGTCACCTCCCATCCTCGGTCATTTCCCAGTCACCTCCCATCCTCCGTCCTTTCCCAGTCACCTCCCATCCTCATTCCTTTCCCAGTCACCTCCCATCCTCGGTCCTTTCCCAGTCACCTCCCACCCTCAGTCCTTTCCCAGTCATCTCCCACCCTCAGTCCTTTCCCAATCACCTCCCATCCTCAGTCATTTCCCAGTCCCCTCCCATCCTCGGTCATTTCCCAGTCACCTCCCACCCTCAGTCATTTCCCAGTCACCTCCCATCCTCGGTCATTTCCCAGTCACCTCCCATCCTCCGTCCTTTCCCAGTCACCTCCCATCCTCATTCCTTTCCCAGTCACCTCCAATCCTCGGTCCTTTCCCAGTCACCTCCCACCCTCAGTCCTTTCCCAATCACCTCCCATCCTCAGTCATTTCCCAGTCCCCTCCCATCCTCGGTCCTTTCCCAGTCACCTCCCACCCTCAGTCCTTTCCCAGTCATCTCCCACCCTCAGTCCTTTCCCAATCACTTCCCATCCTCAGTCATTTCCCAGTCACCTCCCATCCTCAGTCATTTCCCAGTCACCTCCCATCCTCTGTCATTTCCCAGTCACCTCCCACCCTCAGTCATTTCCCAGTCACCTCCCATCCTCGGTCATTTCCCAGTCACCTCCCATCCTCATTCCTTTCCCAGTCACCTCCCATCCTCGGTCATTTCCCAGTCACCTCCCATCCTCGGTCATTTCCCAGTCACCTCCCATCCTCGGTCATTTCCCAGTCACCTCCCACCCTCAGTCATTTCCCAGTCTAGCTAGCATAGAGCAGGATGCTGAGTGTAATCTGAGACCCGAATGGAGGGAAATTACAGATCACCTCTGAACAGTCTCATTGGGAAGCATGCACAGCTAAGGGGCTGTCAATCACAAGCTGTGTGCTGGCTGGGGGGGGGGGGGGGGGGGAGATGAGATTTGGGATTCCTTGGTGTCAGCAAAGACTGTCAGAATTGACCCATACAGATAGCAGTGGACAGTGCAGACAGAAATCACATCTGGTACTTTGGATAGAGTAGGGGTCTCCAAACATTCTAAACAAAGGGCCGGTTAACTGCCCTTCAGACTTTGGGGGGGGGGGGGGGTAGGACTGTGGCCATTGGGACTACAAAATGTCCCAGCGTCAGCGGAAGTAAACAATCCTCCATCATTGGTGTCAGTGAGAGGAACTGTGCCCCATCATTTGTGTAATTTGGCCCCATCATTGGTGCCATTGGGAGGAATAGTGTCCCATCATTGGTGTCAGTGGGAGGAATAATGCCCCATCATTGGTGTCAGTGGGAGGAATAGTGCCCCATCATTGGTGTCAGTGGGAGGAATAGCGGCCCATCATTGGTGTCAGTGGGAGGAATAGTGATCCATCATTGGTGTCAGTGGGAGGAATAGTGCCCCATCATTGGTGTCAGTGGGAGGAATAGTGCCCCATCATTGGTGTCAGTGGGAGGAATAGGGTCCCATCATTGGTGTCAGTGGGAGGAATAGCGGCCCATAATTGGTGTCAGTGGGAGGAATAGTGCCCCATCATTGGTGTCAGTGGGAGGAATAGTGTCCCATCATTGGTGTCAGTGGGAGGAATAGTGCCCCATCATTGGTGTCAGTGGGAGGAATTGTGCCCCGTCGTTGGTGTGATTTGGCCCCATCGTTGGTCCATTAGAAGGAATTTCTCCCTATCTTTGGTGTCATTGAGGGGAAGTGTACTCTTCATTGGTGTTGGTGAATAAAATAGAACCCCAAGGAAGTCCTAAAGTGAAGCAAAGGGGCACAGCTAGCCCCTGGGCCACAGTTTGGAGACCACTGGGATGATATGCTTTGTTCATATTTCATTTCAGAGGTTTACAACCACTTTAAATCTAACACAGATAAAAATACTGACACTTGGGAGATGAAATCTCTTAAAATAACTGAGGGAATTCCTGGCTGTCACCAGAACTGGTGTCCCCATTGGAAGATGTCCCCTCTATTACTGTTCTGGGGACAACCCAAACTTTGGGATTTTCTTTTACTTCCAGTTTTGGTGATAACGGTAAACAGGACAAATAGAGAGGGTGAACCTCCCTAACTAGGGCACAGACAGCAATAGAAACCAGACAGGGGTTCTAGTCCCTCGCCAGTCCACCCAAGTTTCCTTTAGTTGTACTTTAACCTCCAACTTCTGGTTGCCGCCCCCCCCCCCCCCCCCCCGAGGTCCGGGGTCACTCTACATCCACCTTCTCTTATTCCTTGTCCGCTTTCAGATCAAACACACACACACCCTACAACCTCACACAGAAGATCAAAGACGACAAATCAAAGAAATGTCCAGATTTGCAAAAGAAATGTGAAGTTCTTGGGTCGGCACCCCCGTCAGGTCTACAATGTACAATTCTCATTTTTTTTTTTTAGCTGAATAAATGCCGTTTGCGAGTTCCTTAATCCAACAAACTGAGCTTCAAAAACACGATCGGCCAACATGAATGAAAGTGAATACGTAATACGCGATCGATGCATTTCAATCATTTTCGGCTCGAGAAATAAAACGTTTATGAAGTCCAAAAAAAGTGAAACTCCCGAGAAGATGTGGAGACGCGATAAGAAGTCTGCCCTATAAACGATGCGCTGATGAATAATTAATAACATCTTATAGCATCTTGTTAGCTTTCAGCTACAGAAATGTCAAGTTTCAGTAAAGTGAGGCCATCGGCACCCCGTTCATCAATACGTCTGACCGCTCGATATCAGCGCTTTCAGATCTCAGATCTTTGTCATTCCATTAGAAAGTGGACTGAGACGTTAAAGTGGACTTGCACTATGTATGAAGTGGCCAAAGTAAGGGCTTTGCTTTAATTGGGTTTTCATTTCTATGGAAGGCAAAACCTGCTTGAAGTAAGTCGAACTCAGATCAGAAGGAAGTCAACTGTAGGACAAATAAACCCGAACTATGAATGAGCTCGTACTGATGTCAAATTGATGCCAAAGGCCGTCAATACAAGCCCTAGGAAGGCTTCTTCAGGATCCATGAGGGGGACCAGTCCTACTTCCACTGCACTACTTGTAGGCAGGTTGCCTATAAATGCGTGTTTTGTGATAGCAAGCGAGTTAACCTGCTCAGGCTGGGAAGGGGTTAACTGGGTACTCACTCCTTTCCCGGGCTTTTTGGGCCCTGTCTTCCCTCCCTGTGTTATGAAAGAGGGGGAAGGCTGGGCCTAGAGGCTTGCACTTTTCCTACTTCAGGCCGCAGTGGACATGGGATCTTAAGAAGAGGCTGCTGCGCTCAGTAGTCACTCGGGAAACCAAAATTATCGGAGGAAGTGTCAAATGTCTGGAGGATTCCAATATTGGACCTTTGCTTTTCCAAGGTATGCCTGGGCAGCTTCAACTTAGGGGTTGAAATTGTGATACATTGAGATGTATTGCAATGGACTTTGGCATGGAAAGTTTCAGTAAAGTTTCAAACATTCTGAGCCTGGTCTGAAGTCATTCAAGGGGTGCGTGGTAGAATCTGACGTATCAAAAGAACTGGGTCTGGAAAGCAATGGGTATGAAGCAAGGGCACTACAAAGTTAACTTGGGAAGACAAGCTGGAGGAGGAATGCAGTAGCTATGGGTAAACGGTAACTAATGCAAAGTATATACCAGCCGGTCATAAAGCGCGGTACCTACTGTAGATGACAGGTCCTCCGGTGGCAAAAGGTTCGGTGGTCTGACTCCCTACTTAGCAATCGGTTCCCCCAAAGTAACTTGGACCACACCTACGGTACGGAGACCTCATGTACCTGGCCCCATGGTAGAGAGGAGTTAAATGAGTGTATGCATTAGGTTCATGCTAGGGACCCTATTCTGTCTCTGGGATTAAGGTGGCAGAGGTATGCTGAACTGGTAGAGAGGGCGTAGGCTCTGTGGTGCACCCCCACATGCAAACACGAACAATCAAGGTGTGTAGTGACATGGGACAAGATACTTTGTGAATGTAAATATTGACAAGGAAAAGGGGGAGTAAGGGCCGGTTCACACAGGGGGCGACACGAGGCGACACGACTTGCCGTGCCGCGACCTGACAAGTCGCCCCCGTTCTGTACTACGGAACCATTCTAAGAGGAGCGACTCGAGTCGCTCCGACCTAGAAAAAAGGTTCCTGTACTACTTTTGGGCGACCTCGGGCGACTTGCATTGACTTCTATACAGAAGTCATTTGCAAGTCGCCGCTGAGGTCGCGGCAGGTCGCGGCACGGCAAGTCGTGTCGCCCCCTGTGTGAACCGGCCCTAAGGGAGAAAAATAAAAAAATAAAAATAAAAGAACCTTCACATAAAAGACCTCAAAAGAAAAAATGTGGGTTCAGTTGGACTTTTTAGGCATAAAGAAAGTTGTAAACACAACCAGTATATTCAAAAGGAATTATTTCTATTTATTTTTAAAACAAAAAATAAAAACAGAAAATAAAGAGTTCAATTTCCTTTTTACACACAAAAAAGAAATGTTTCCTCCTTATAACTACACATTTAAGACCTAATTGACATCCTATCGAAAACCAGGACGTGGCATTTTATTTATCAGTGTATCCACAGACACCACCCTGTGATAGATACACATTTGTTCTATTTTAAATATCAATGGGACAAGATACGTCACAGAGAACTATTTGCACGCGGTATACGGCTTGTCTCTAAGCCGAGGAACTGTTATAATGTTTGACTTCACATGAACGCAGCCCCAGATGGTCCGGGGCATTAATGAGCACACACACGGGAAAATGTACCCTCATGTGCAGGGAAAGTAGGCCCCACCTACACACTTGATTCCTTGCTCTGCCCCAGAAGCCTTCTCTAAAATCTGATTCAACCTGGAATGTATCAGCAAGACGTATTGGCCATTTATACAATTCCCCATACGTACTTCTCGATCATTATACACAACAGTGACGGCCCATACATAGAGGGGGCATGGGGCGCTGCCTCCCCTATCCATGCGTCCGACCCCCTGATCTACATATCAGTTGTGCTCAATCATGGATTCCAATGCTGGGGGGGGGGTTTAAGCACTTGATTAGAAAAAATAAAACAAATTCCCCCACCAACGGGGTTTTTAGGCAGCAATAAACAATGAGCGTAGCATAATATAAAAAAAGATTATTTTATTGTATGGTAAAAATATGAGCTTCACCTAGGTATTTAAAACAAAAAATAGCACTTAAGCACTTGATTAGATCCAGAGGCTCTAATAGGCTTCAAAAAAAGGGTGGCCTTGGAGCACAGAGCATTGCTTTCCAAGACCACCCAGTTGTGTGACCATAGCGAATTCATTTTCACTATTTTCACACTAAAGTTCCTCCCCACCAATCAGGAGGCAGGTCTGCGAGACCTGTTTCCCAATTGGTCAAAGCGTCAGGAAATCCTATTTAATACCCACTGCTTTGGCAGAAGAGGAGACCCATTCGGAGGAAGTTGGAGGAGCAGACACTGTTGCCGTTGCGGCTGTTGCCCGCACTCCAGAAGAGGTAAGTGCCGGATTATTTCAGTGCAGTGCCTCGCCATGGGGAGGGGGGTGTTCTTTGTTTGCCACAACAGCCCATCTTGAGTTAGGTCCACAGCCTACCTTTCCATAGGTTCATCTCCTCAGCCAGGTATAGGTATAGTGCTGCAGCCCACCCTGGCTCCTAGTAATTGGGGACCCCTTTTCTTATCTGTTTGTAACCAAGGAGAAGGATCACCAAAAAACTCCCACTGGAGGCTTCCTGTTGTCTTTCACATAAAGTCAGTCCTATCTTCAGAGGTGTCCACCATGGCCACCAGTCAGGTACAAAGCTGTCTTAGGAGGCTGAACTTTCCTGGTAATACAATATCAGTGGGTGAGGAAGTTACAGAATACAGGATTCAGGAAGCAAACATACCCATTTCACACATGAGACGCTCTGTGAAATCTGGCTGAAGTAGGTTGCATATAATTTACATTAGAAACCAAAATAATCAAAAATGAAGTCATCAAGCATATCAACACCAGCAATCTAGTTTTTGTCATCAACACAGCAATAGAAGGAGAACAGGGGATCCCCCAACTATGGAGAATGAAGGGGTACTGTCATTTTTTAGTAATAAACAGACCTTCACCCCTCCCAACCCCTTTCTCCCATTCCCCTCCTACCCCCCTCCTCTCACACAATCAAATATTTATATTTATTTATTTTTTTAAATACTCTTTCCAGGAACACATCCCGAGAAGTATTTATTGCCTGCACCCTCCTGGGATATCTTATCAACCGCAGCATGAATAATGGGAACTTTGATTATGCCTCAGATGGTGAAAATCAGGATCAGTAAATAAAGTCCATTAAAATGTACATAGCATTTTATCACAAAATTACATTTTAAAAATTACCTACAAGGGCCTACAAAGCAATACAATGTAATACAAATAAAGACTCAGTCGAGGGTATGGTGGGGTCAATAGTCGGTCTACGCGTTTCACAGGATACTTCACTTCATCAGGATCCTTTAAGCCTCAAAAATGCACTTTGTCTTTTGATGGTAAGCGCTGCACTGTACCCATATCATGCATCCCAGGAAGCCATGGGGTACTTCTTCATGAACACAGCAGCCCACCTTGAGTTAAGTCCACGGCCTACCTTTCCATAGGCTCATCTCCTCAGCCAGGTATAAGAATAGTGCTGCAGCCCCCCCCCCCAGCTCCTAGCAATTGGGGACCCCCTTTCTTATCTGTTTGTAACCAAGGAGAGGGATTGCCAAAACCTCCAACTGGAGGCTTCCTGTTGTCTTTCAAATAAAGTCAGTCCTATCTTCGGAGGTGTCCACCATGGCCACCAGTCAGGTACGAAGCTGTCTTAGGAGGTTGAACCTTCTTGGTAATACAATATCCGTGGGTGAGGAAGTTACAGAATATAGTACACATTTCACCTTCACCCTGTATTCTGTAACTTCCTCACCCACTGATATTGTATTACCAAGATGGTCCAATCTCCTCTGACAGCTTTGTACCTGACTGGTGGCCATGGTGGACACCTCCAAAGATAGGACTGACTTTATGTAAAAGACAACAGGAAGCCTCCAGTTGGAGGTTTTGGCAATCCCTCTCCTTGGTTACAAACAGATAAGAAAAGGGGTCCCCAATAACTAGGAGCTGGTTTGGAAGGGTGAAGTTACTCATTCATGGGGTACTTATTCATCTGGCACCCATTCATGACGTACTCAATCATCTGGCACCCATTAATGAGGTACTCAATCATCTGTCACCCATTTATGGGGTACTCATGGGGTAATTTATTGCACAAGCATTGTGTCACATCATCAGATGGGCCGGCTGTCTCTTCCTGGTTTTTAAGGTTGACTCCCATCATGGCGGTGGCTCCATGAACCCAGAAGAGACAGCTGCCCCACCCCCCAATGACACCAGAAGGTGATAGGATGGGACCGGGTGTATAACAATAGGGCAGCAAATCGTTACAGAACACTGCTGGACCGCTGGGCATGTTAGTATATATTTTTTAGCACAGCCCACATATAGTGGTTGGGTTGGGACATGTGGCTGTGGTGGTGGCGGTGGTGGGGGGTTGGTGTTAAATAAAATGGCGTTTCTCTCTTTAGTACATTGTTTCCTGCATTAGCCATTCAGTAAATGATTTCACTCACTGCATCATGGGATTGCTCTCTAAGGACTTCTATAAAATGCGCCAACATCAGACAAATTCCGGCATCTCTAGCTGAACCCATCAAGTTCTCAGTACAAACCTCAGCTGTGGGGACTCCCTCTGGCGGGCGGCAGTGCAGAACAATCATTCCTTCGATGGGGACTTCTTTTCCTTGTGGATCTTGCTCAAAATTCTTCCTCAAGTCTGCAGAGATAGAAAGAAGAAATGAACAGCCTGGTTCTGGATAAGATGGAAACAGGTTGGTCAAGAAATCAATGAAAGCGGACCTTCCCCCCAAAAACGAAAGGTGCCTCCATTCTGTTCCCTTCCGGCCTCTATCTACATGGGGAAGGGGTGGGGGCAGAGTACTTCTTTTTGATAGTATGCCATCCTACTTGGTCAATCCTTGCCTAGATGAGGGTGATGGCTCCTCAACTGCCCCCCCCCCCCCATCCGGAGCCTCCTGGGATAATATTAGACATCCTAAGAGGCTGCAGGGCCAGCCTCCTTACACCCCTCAATCTTGGACCTCATTGGGTAGCCGGATGTGAGTCAGAAGGAAGTCACAGCTGGTGCCCAAATGCAAGATGGCAGCCCCGGAGAGCCCTGAGAAGAATCAGCTGTAGGGAAGACAGTGCTGGAACCTTTGGGCTGGTAAGTGTCTGTTTCTTCAAAGTCAGCAGCTACAGGATTCATGAAATTAGAACTAAACTCTCTCCATTAACATTCAATCCTTATCCTGCCGGCACTAGCACATTTTAGTTTTGGATGGAGTGGAGAGGGATTAGGCCCCCTGGCAGGTTTTTATTGCTGTCTGTGCCTCCTCTATATTTGTTCTGTTTACCATTATCATTGAAAATCACACATTTTGGGTTATCCCTAGAAAAGTAATAGAGGGGAAATCCTCCAAGGGGGACACTAGTTCTGGTGACTTGGAAGTCCCTAGGGAATTCCCCGAGTTTGCAGGGATTTCCTCTCACTTCCTGTTGGCTATGGGTCAGGATGTGAAGAGACATCGCTGCAATGGGACACAGATGGTTAAAACAAAGTCTTAATGGGGTTATGACCCTCTCTTACTCCATCCAAAATGAAAAAAAAAAGTTTTGCCTATAGTTCCACTTTCATTTTGTCTGCTTACATTTCTTCAGTGTCTTCCTGGTTTCTGGCCTAGGCCAAAATGAGGTCATACATACCCAGGAGTCTTGGTGGGAGGAGGAGCTTTCTCAGCTAAGCTGCAGCACACCCTCCTGTCTGCATGCCTGAGCTAAGGACAGATGGAGTCCAGGAAGTAATTACTACATGAATCATATGCCCTTACTCAAGATGGCTGTGGCTAGAAATGCTGGAGGGGGGGGGGGGGGGGTCAAAGTGATTTCTCAACAAAATAAAGCATGGAGACATGGATAGATGAGGAAGTGGAAGGAAGAATGGATGGAAACATGGATGGATGAGGGAGTGGAAGGATGGAGACATGGATGGATGGGGAAGTGGAAGAATGGATGGAGACGTGGATTAGGGTTGCCACCTGTCCAGGATTCACCCGGACAGTTCGGATTTGGAATCATGTGTCCAGGTTTCAGACTACCTGAAACCCGGACACATTATTTAGACTGGTCTATGGCTTCCAAGCAGGGTTGCTGGCTGCAGTTGTCTAAACTTAGAGTGTCTGTTACACTCTTTCACACTGCCCAAAGCCAGCACTAAGAAATCCCCCCCCCCCCCCCCAAACACACAAACAGGAGAGGAGAGAGGGCTCGATCTGCACCTCTTCCCCCCACCCCTACCCCTCTCTGTCTGCCCACACTCTAATCCCTGGCACCGTGCCTCAGAAAAGGAAAGTTGGGGCTGGAAATTTGAAGTCCAGCAGCCTCAGATACATCTGGCTGAGAGGTGCTGACCGCCAAGGGGCGAGTGAGTTCACCATCCCTCCCTGTCTGTGACTGAAGTCTCTCTCCTGCCTCTGAGTGAGGTAAGGTAAATCAGGGTTCTCAGAGCACCCCTTACATCAGAGTTCCCCTTTACAACAGAAGCCTACAGTGTTCCCCCTTACATCAGTCTGCTCCATACATCAGAGTTCTCAGTGTTCCCCCTTAAATCAGGATTCCCAGAACATTTCTTATGTCAGAGTCCCCAGAGTTCCTCCTTAAATCAGAGTCTGCAGATTCCCCCCTTACAGTGAAAGGGAACTCTGCAAGTTCAGATGTAAAAGGGGGAATTCTGTGGACTCTGATGTAAAGGGGGACTCTTGTTATTAACTTCGTATGATTAAAAATGTTATTTAATAGCAAAATATATGTATAGTTTATAGTATAAAAAAACATTGCTGTGCACCGCTAAAGTGTTCGTGTTTGACTTGAAGAAAAGGTGGCAACCCTAACGTGGATGAATGAGGGAGTGGATGGATGGAGACATGGATGGATAGGAGAGTGGAAGGATGGATGGATTAATGGATGGAGACAGGGGTGGATGGATGAGTAGAAGGATGGATGGAGACATGGATGGATGAAGATATGGATGGATGGAGACATGGATGGATTGATGGATGGATGGAGACATGAATGGATGGGGGAATGGAAGGATGGAGATATGGATGGATGGAGATATGGATGGATGGATGAAGACATGGATGGATGGGGGAGTAGAAGGATGGATGGAGACATGGATGGATGGATGGAGACATGGATGGATGGATGGAGACATGGATGGATAGGGGAGTGGAAGGATGGATGGATTAATGGATGGAGACAGGGGTGGATGGATGAGTAGAAGGATGGATGGAGACATGGATGGATGAAGATATGAATGGATGGAGACATGGATGGATTGATGGATGGATGGAGACATGGATGGAGACATGGATGGAGACATGGATGGATGGGGGAATGGAAGGATGGAGATATAGATGGATGGAGACATGGATGGATGGATGGAGACATGGATGGATGGATGGAGACATGGATGGATGGGTGGATGGAGACATGGATGGATGGATGATGGATGGAGACATGGATGGATGGATGGATGATGGATGGAGACATGGATGGATGGATGGAGACATGGATGGATGGATGGATGGAGACATGGATGGATGGATGATGGATGGAGACATGGATGGATGGATGGATGATGGATGGAGACATGGATGGATGGATGGAGACATGGATGGATGGATGGATGGAGACATGGATGGATGGATGATGGATGGAGACATGGATGGATGGATGGATGATGGATGGAGACATGGATGGATGGAGACATGGATGGAGACATGGATGGATGGATGGATGGAGACATGGATGGATGGATGATGGATGGAGACATGGATGGATGGATGGATGATGGATGGAGACATGGATGGATGGAGACATGGATGGATGGATGGATGGAGACATGGATGGATGGATGGAGACATGGATAGAAGGATGGGAGTTTGCTTTAAATTTAAAAAAAAATGTAAATAGTATTTTTAGCTTGTGGTGCTCAGATACAGTTTAGTTCCCCTTTAATTGATAATATGGCCAATGTATTACAGTAGCACCCACTCTTGAGTGATTGGTTTGCTGTTTGGGTGTTTGGACCTCGTCACCAACTTAAAAATAGGTAAAATCACAGAAAACACAAAGAGGGGAGGGGGGTTTACTAAAACTGGAGCGTGCAAATTCTTGTAAAGATGTGCATAGTAACCATTCAGCTTCCAGGTTTTATTGTCAAAGATTAAAGTAGTTGTAAAGTCCGATGTATTCTATACATGAAGGTAAAAAACCTTCAGTGTGCAGCCCCCCCCCCCCCCCCCTGTCCCACCAATACTTACCTGAGCCCCATCCTGATCCAGCAATGTGCACAGGAGCAGCAACTCACCGTGAGGTCTTTCCCTCCTCATTGGCCCTCGCTGCATTCAATCACAGCCAGTGAGCCAATGAGGAGAGAGTAGAGTGGGTCTGAGTCGCGGCTCTGTGTGTGAATGAACAGACAGAGAAGATCCTCAGGAGCGAGCCTGCTCAGGTGCCCCAATAGCAAGCTGCTTACTGTGGGGCCACTTGTTAGGAGGGAGGGGCAAGGAGCGCCGACACGGGACCCGAGAAGAGGAGGATCAGAGCTGCTCCATATTTTGCACTCTCCAGTTTTAGTAAATCTACCCCAAAGTATTTTCATTGGTTACTTACAGTGTGTTTTCATAGGTAGGCTGCTCATACAATATCTGACAAAAGTAAGTACACCCCTCACATGTGTGTAAATCTTTTCTTCTATCTTTTTATGTGACAACACTGAAGAAATGACACTTGTCTACAATGTAAAGTAGTGAGTGTACAGCTTGTATAACAGTGTAAATTTCCTGTCCCCTCAAAATAACTCAACACACAGCCATTAATGTCTAAACCGCTGGCAACAAAAGTCAGTACACCCCTAAGTGAAAATCTCCAAATTGGGCCCAAAGTGTCAATATTTTGTGTGGCCGCCATTATTTTCCAGCACTGCCCTCACCCTCTTGGGCATGGAGTTCACCAGAGCTTCACAGGTTGCCACTGGAGTCCTCTTCCCCTCCCCCATGATGACATCACGGGGCTGGTGGATGTTGGAGACCTTCCCCTCCTCCACCTTCTGTTTGAGGACATCCCACAGATGATCAATAGGGTTTAGGTCTGGAGACATGCTTGGCCAGTCCATCACCTTTACCCTCAGCTTCTTTAGCAAGGCAGTGGTGGTGTTGGAGGTGTGTTTGGGGTGGTTATCATGTTGGAATACTGCCCTGCGGTCCAGTCTCTGAAGGGAGGGGGTCATGCTCTGCTTCAGTATGTCACAGTACATGTTGGCATTCATGGTCCCCTCAATGATCTGTAGCCCCCCAGTGCCGGCAGCACTCATGCGGCCCCAGACCATGACACCCCCACCACCATGCCTGACTGTAGACAAGACACACTTGTCTTTGTCCTCCTCACCCGGTTGCCCCCACACACGCTTGTCACCATCTGACACCAAATACCTTTATCTTGTTCTCATCAGACCACAGGACATGGTTCCAGTAATCCATCTCCTTAGTCTGCTTGTCTTCAGCAAACTGTTTGTGGTCTTTCTTGTGCATCATCTTTAGAAGAGGCTTCCTTCTGGGATGACAGCCATGCAGACCAATTTGATGCAGTGTGCGGCGTATGGTCTGAGCACTGACAGGCTGACCCCCCCACCCCTACAACCTCTGCAGCAATGCTGGCAGCACTCATACGTCTATTTCCCAAAGACAACCTCTGGATATGACGCTGAGCACGTGACCTCAACTTCTCTGGTGGACTATGGCGAGGCCTGTTCTGAGTGGAACCTGTCCTGTTATACCGCTGTATGGTCTTGGCCACCGTGCTGCAGCTCAGTTTCAGGGTCTTGGCAATCTTCTTATAGCCTAGTCCATCTTTATGTAGAGCAAAAATTCTTTTTTTTTTCAGATCCTCGGAGAGTTCTTTGCCATGAGGTGCCATGTTGTACTTCCAGTGACCAGTGTGAGAGAGTGAGAGCGATAACACCAAACTTAACACACCTGTTTCCCATTCACACCTGAGACCTTATAACACTAACAGGTCACATGACACCGGGGGAGGGAAAATGGCTAATTGGGTCCAATCTGGAGATTTCACTTAGGGTGTACTGACTTTTGTTGCCAGCGGTTTAGACATTAATGGCTGTGTGTTGAGTTATTTTGAGGGGACAGGAAATTTACACTGTTATACAAGCTGTACACTCACTACTTTACATTGTAGACAAGTGTCATTTGTCACATGAAAAGATAAAAGAAATGTCACTGAGGGGTGTACTTACTTTTGTGAGATACTGTATTTCTGAGGGATATATAAAAAAGTGTCTAATTTCATCCGCCCAGTATGGTCAGGCATTAGGGGGTGATTGCACCTGCCGGCATTTGCCCCCAAAGTTCAGACTCAGTTCTAAGCGGAGTGACCCTTTAGAACCACGCAGGGCAGTAAGTATTTGGGGTCTCCTAAAATAGGATTTTCCAGTAAATTATTTTCAGGGTCCATCAAGTCAGAAAACAATCGGTGTCTTTTCTACGGGGATAAGAATCCAGGAAGGTTGCGGAGCTGCTGGTGGTCTCGGCCTCATCTCTGATAGAAAGGCGATGGAGCAGCAAGCAGCCGCCGCGCCGCAAGGCACCCAAGTGAGCCAGAAATGAATGTCTGGTCCGCATGGGACTCGGGATAATCCCCGTCTTAAAGAGAAATGTTACGGGTGGCATCTGGAGACGTGGCATTCTCTGATGGGAAATCGGAGTCCTGGGAGGACGGTAATAGGAGGTTTGAAGATTTTTTTCAGGTGCTCTGTTATTTCATCTTCCCGGCAGAGACATTGCGAAGATTGACTGGAGTCTGCAGAGCCCACCGGAGGAACCGCGAATTAATACCGAGGGGACGCTCTGCAATACATTCACCATACAGATTAGAGAATCAATGGGGGAGCAGCATGTGGTGGTGGTGGAGGGGGGGGGGGGGGGTCAAGATTAAATACTAGTGAGGGGGGGGGAGGGACACTGAGCCCTGTCAATATTATTTCGGTATTTATATAGTTCTGACGGTTTACGCAGCAATTTACATACACAGATCAGCCAGAACATTCTGACCACTGACAGCTAAAGCGAACAACATTGGTTATCTGGTTAGGCTGAAATCTGAAAGTGGGTGGGGTATGTTAGACAGCAGGTGAACATGTTGTCCCTGAAGTTGATGTGATGAAAGCAGAAATAATAGACAAGTGTAAGGATTCGAGGGGCTTTGACAAGGACCAAATTATAATGTGCAGACGGCTGGGTCAGTGCAGCTCTTATGCGATGTTCCCACTCTTCAGTGGTCAGGACCGACCAGAAGTGGTCTAAGGAAGGAGAACCAGCCAAGCAGTAACAGGGTCATGGGCAGCCAAGACTTATTGATGGAGGTGGGGGGGAAGACTCATTGATGGAGGTGGGGGGGAGGGGTCAATGAAGGAGTGGGGGAGGGAAGGCTCATTGATGGGAGTGGGAGGAAGGTTTATTGATGGAGGTGGGGAGGGAAGGCTCATTGATGAAGGTGGGGAGGGAAGGCTCAGTGATGGAGGTGGGAAGGGAAGGCTCATTGATGGAGGTGGGGAGGGAAGGTTCATTGATGGAGTTGGGGAGGGAAGGCTCATCGATGGAGGTGAGGAGGGAAGGCTAATTTATGGAGGTGGGGAGGGAAGGCTCATTGATGGAGGTGGGGAGGGAAGGCTCATTGATGGAGGTGGGGAGGGAAGGCTCATTGATGGAGGTGGAGAGGGAAGGTTCATTGATGGAGGTGAGGAGGGAAGGCTAATTTATGGAGGTGGGGAGGGAAGGCTCATTGATGGAGGTGGGGAGGGAAGGCTCATTGATGGAGGTGGGGAGGGAAGGTTCATTGATGGAGTTGGGGAGGAAGGCTCATCGATGGAGGGTGGGGAGGGAAGACTCATTGATGGCAGTGGGGAGGGAAGGTTCATTGATGGAGGTGGGGAGGGAAGGCTAATTTATGGAGGTGGGGAGGGAAGGCTCATTGATGGAGGTGGGGATGGAAGGCTCATTGATGGAGGTGGGGGAGGGAAGGCTCATTGATGGGGGTGGGGAGGGAAGGCTCATCGATGGAGGTGGGGAGGGAAGACTCATTGATGGAGGTGGGGAGGGAAGGCTCATCGATGGAGGTGGGGAGGGAAGACTCATTGATGGCAGTGGGGAGGGAAGGCTCATTGATGGAGGTGGGGAGGGAAGGTTCATTGATGGAGGTGGGGAGGGAAGGCTAATTTATGGAGGTGGGGAGGGAAGGCTCATTGATGGAGGTGGGGTTGGAAGGCTCATTGATGGAGGTGGGGATGGAAGGCTCATTGATGGAGGTGGGGAGGGAAGGCTCATCGATGGAGGTGGGGAGGGAAGGCTCATCGATGGAGGTGGGGAGGGAAGACTCATTGATGGAGGTGGGGAGGGAAGGCTCATCGATGGAGGTGGGGAGGGAAGACTCATTGATGGCAGTGGGGAGGGAAGGCTCATTGATGGAGGTGGGGAGGGAAGGTTCATTGATGGAGGTGGGGAGGGAAGGCTCATTGATGTAGGTGGGGGAGGGAAGGCTCATTGATGGCAGTGGGGAGGGAAGGCTCATTGATGGAGGTGGGGAGGGAAGGCTCATTGATGGAGGTGGGGAGGGAAGGCTCATTGATGGAGGTGGGGAGGGAAGGCTAATTTATGGAGGTGGGGAGGGAAGGCTCATTGATGGAGGTGGGGATGGAAGGCTCATTGATGGAGGTGGGGAGGGAAGGCTCATTGATGGAGGTGGGGATGGAAGGCTCATTGATGGAGGTGGGGAGGGAAGGCTCATTGATGGAGGTGGGGAGGGAAGGCTCATTGATGTAGGTGGGGGAGGGAAGGCTCATTGATGGCAGTGGGGAGGGAAGGCTCATTGATGGAGGTGGGGAGGGAAGGCTCATTGATGGAGGTGGGGAGGGAAGGCTCATTGATGGAGGTGAGGAGGGAAGGCTCATCGATGGAGGTGGGGAGGGAAGGCTCATTGATGGCAGTGGGGAGGGAAGGAAACATTGATGGAGGTTGGGAAAGGCTCACTGAAGGCAAATTGTTGGAGGTGGGGAAGGCTCACTGATGGCAGTGGGGAGGGAAAGCTGGCCCTTATAGTCCGATCCAATAGTTTCTGGAGCTCAAATTGCTGAAAAAGTGACATTCTATGTCCTTGCGGAAACCCACACAAACACAGGAAGAACATGCAAACCCCAGTGGGGCAAGGCAAAAGTGGCCATTCAAACCAATGGCCCTAGAAGTGGTCCACATGTGATTGCAGCATGATTGTGTGGCATTTAAAGGGTTAAATCCGGTGGTAAGGATGGAGACCAAACATGAAATGTCCGGATGAGCCCTGAGTGATGATGAACCTTCTGGGGCGTAATCTCTCACCTTCCTTGCCTGTTTAATGACAGCTTCAACCACCCACCACAATGTGTCAGGTTTAGGGATACTCCAATACATAACTGATGGTCACATTTGGTTGGGTTGGACTCACTTTGGTCAACTCTCCAAGTTCTGAAGGTGAGCGATATTTTTACATGAAGTGATGACTTTTCTCCCCATGTCTGATGGTTGATGACAGTTATTTCTGAGTCGGGGGGTTCCCATAGAGATAACTCGGACGCTATAGATGTTGTCTTGCACCACACTGTCCCAATGTATGTATACAATCTTCAATAAAAACTTATTGAAAAGAACAACAGGCAGGTTCCAAACTTTGTTCAGCCACAGAAAAGCTTTGAATGGAGCGCTGACGCCACCTAAACAAAGTATAATATTAGAATCATATCATTTCATTGTGAATTCGCCTTCCTGGAATGACTTCCCATGCGGTATAAGAATATAACCAGAGAGCGCCATAGTACATAAGGCATTGTGCGCGCGTTGCCTTTGATTTTGCTCTTGTAAAGAAGTTTCTATTTAAATCAAAAGGCCGCCTGCCATTTATAAAGGTACCGGCGTGACAACCTTGTTTAGAGATCCGTCGCGCTGGGCTCCATGTATACAGAGTGGGGGAAGTTCCAATCCGGCTGGAAACAGGTTCATGCTTTTATTTGTCTTACTTTATTAAAAAAAAAAAAAAAAAGAAAAAAAAGAAAAAAAAAGAAAAGCCGGCTGGAGACCCGTGGCTCTGGACTTTCCTCTGCGCTCGTTATTGTAAATACATTTCGCAATGCAAGTTTCCTTTGACGTTACTTACAGGCAATACGCACGGAGGCCCGTCTGCTCTTGGAGGTGCCCAGATTGCTCCAAGCCACACACTGGCACCAATAGTCCTCGGAGCCGTGGTAATCTTCCACCTGCTGTCTGGTGACGTTGATGAAAACCTCGAGAGCCTTTAAACCTGGAGAAGAAGAAAAGAAACATTGTATTGAGTTTTTTTTTTTTTTTACCATCGGTTCTTATTAAAATCTTTTTTAGCATCATTGTATCCGAGTTAAAGGTACCGGCTAATGGCTACATTGACATGTATGAAGGGGCTTTGTGGTTGGCTGGTTTTCGCACCAAAGCATAAGTCCCCACCCCCACTCCAGCCCTGCTAGAACAATGTCCCTCCTGCTGAGGCCGACCCCCTCCACCATCTTATGCTCTCTCCATGCCACTGACCTCCAACAAGACATTCCTGGCCGTAGACTTTTATAGGCCAAAGAAGGAATGTCTGCACAATAAATAGATTCACTGCAGTTTCCTGGTGTTGTTCATGAAATGGCATTACAGTCGCATCACCGGGACGTACATTCTGGAGTCACTGACACACACAGTCAATCACATATAGTGGACAGTCCACAGTAGCCACAGGTGAAAGCATGTGCAGCACTTTAACAGCCACCTCCCTTGCAGTCTTTTACCCAGGGTCATTAGTACTCACGGGACTGGGCTCTCTGTCGTCACCTCTCCCGGGACTCTCAAGGGAGGCACACTTACACGGAGAACCTTTGGCCTGGTGTAAGAGAAGTCCGGCTAACAGATGAGCTTCTGTGCACAAGCATGGGCACACCAGTTGGTACACCTCTCCCGGGACTCTTCAGAGAGGCACACTTACACAGGGAACTCTTGGCCTTATGTAAGAGAAGTCCGGCTAACAGATGCGCATCTGCACACAAGCATGGGCACACCAGTGTGTGTACAAAGAGGGACTTGTATTGGCGCATGCGCAGGCACGCGCGGTCATGCGCCAATGCGTATGCGCACGTGCACGTAATGGACGCCAAATAAGCCTCTTTAAACTGAACACTGACACAAGAACATTTCTGAGTGGTCTTTCAGCTAGTACCTGCTTACCTGATCTGTTCCAGCTTTCTGTGTCTTGACCCAGCTACACCTGAACCTTCTCCTTGACCTCCGCCTGCCTACCTGATCCCGGCTTGTGTTTGACTCCGTACCTTTCTGCCCATCTGTGTACCGAACCTGGCCAGTGTCCCGTCTCTGCCTCTTGTCTCAGTTCCTGCTCTGTCCGGCTGTTGATGACCTCCTGGCTTATGTCCCCGCTACGCCTCCATCTGCTGACCCAGCAATACAGAGCTCTGTTTCTCAGTGCCTGCCCAGCGCTCTTCACCCACCTGGTTCCTGCCAAATCCCAGCCAGCGCTATCAACTACATCGGCCCTCGTGCCACTCTGTGTCCTTCACTCCCTGTCATCACTACCAGGGGTGTCGGGCAGGAGGTGCAAGAGAAGCCCCCTCTCCAGCTCGATCTCCACTGGTTACGTGACACCTGGCCTAAAAAGCCTTATGCAATCAACCCTAGGCCCCACCCCGATAAGGAACAAAATGACGACAGCTGGCTTCTACTGTGCACAGGTATTCTCCACTCTGCCCCCTGCCCTGTTCAGTGCCTACGTGTGCTGGTTACATCCCCACAGATGAGGGGTGTTTGGCTCCCATGCCCCAAGAGAGTGTATGGGAGGGCTCTGCCTAAAAGGGGCCTAACACCTTGTGTCACTACCTCCTGTACCAGACACTATTCTGGCACAGAGACACCTAGTGGCAAAGTGACTAATGGCACCTGCCTACACTTACATCTATGTTTCAGGCATCTCTTCTCTGCCATAGGCTTGCCAAAGAAAGAGGCAGAGGTAGTTAGAAGGTACAATCTGGAATTTGATTACATTCTACAAACTTATTTAAGTAATTTCCCCAATCGATGGAAGGATTCAAGTTCCCCTCTAACTTTCTATTTGACTATTATTACATTTGTCATGCAGTCCACATGCAATCTGGAACTAATAATAACCCCAAACATTGCTACTGTTGGGGCTGGGCTCAGCCCTTCCTTGTCACTGCCCGCTCAGCTGTCAGCTAATTGCCAGCTCCTATCTCTTCACAGCGACTCACCTGTTGATGATCCTGCTCATCAGTCCTGCCTTCTTAAGCCGTCCAGTCCAGAGGATTGCTGCCTTCACCTTGGTCAACATTACAGAGACTATCGCTTGTGATCCTGTTCAAGAATTGCTTTGCTGACATCCCTTCTGGCCCCAGATCCTGCTTGCTGTTCCACTACATTGATCCCTGACTTCTGGCTTGGCTGACTATCCATTCCGGTTACTGAACTTTGGCTATGTTTTGACTACGTTTGTTCTTTTTACTTTTATTATTAAACAAGTGTGATTTAACTGTACTTCTGTCTCGGTCTGATTTCATGGTTTCTGACAGCCACTTTCAGGCACCAAAAGGCCCAACTTAAGTGGTCCCTGCCCACTCTTCAACTCACTGACCAAGACTGGTTGGAATTTGGAGAAACTTATACGAGTTCAGCGATTTCCTTTCAGGACAAAGTGATACAACTGAAATTGTTTCATCATAGTTATTTACCTCCGTATCATTATATACCCTACTGCTGTTCGCTTCCAGGGATATGAAGACAATACTGACTTCCACCATTGTTTCTGGAGCTATCACAATGTTCAACATGGCCGACGACAGCCAAGGGTCAACAGCCTGACCTCCTCAGCTCTGTGACTTCCCAATATTTCACACCCCAATAATTGCTTATTAGGTAGCCTAGATTTTTCATCCAGGGCTTTTTTTTCAGTGGGAATGGGGGGAAATGCTGTTCCTCCAACACCGAATGTATGTAATGACAAGGGGTGCTGGAGTGTCCTAGAGGGTCTATTGATGCTGGCTTATATATTGTCATGGGGGGGGACATATTGTTGCGGTGAGGTCAATTGCTGGTGGGGAGGTATATTGTTACAAGGGGGGGGTCTATTGATTGATGCTGGCTCCTACGGACTTTATTGTCACTGTGGGGGATCTATTGTTCCATTGTTGCTGGTGGAGGATCCATTGTTGCTGGGGGGGTTCTTATGCTGCCGGTGGATCTACTGTTGAGGGAGTGGTCTATTGTTTCTGGCTGCTGGAGGGTCTATTCATGCTTGCTGCTGGGAGATCTATTGTTTGTGGCGGGGGTCTTTTGCTGAGTTGGATCTATTTTTGCTGGGGGGGCATATTTTGTTTTGGGGGGGAGTCTGTTGTTGCTAGTGGGATCTGTTGTTTCTGTGGGGGGGGTATATTTTTTGTTTGCTGCTATCTCCCCTTGTACAGGGTGACTTGTCTTGTCCCCCATCCCCTTCTGTAGTTTTCTGCAGGCAGCCAGCAGTGGGTGGAGCCTGCTGAGCCCCTCCCACAGTTCTGCTCTCTGCATAGGCTATGTGCAGCACAATGTCACGCAAACATGCCAAACTGCAACCCCCCCCCCCCACCCCTTCCAAGATGTATGAGCAGTATGTGTCAGCAAAAATCCCCCCAAAAAACTGAGCACTAATCTGCATGATTACCCCCAAACATAAATTTCCCCCTCCCCAGTACAAATCCCCCCCGAAATCCCCCCTCTAAAATCTTTGCCCACCCAATCCCCCAATACAAAAGCCCCACCTCTATAATATCAACTCCCAACACAAATCCCCTCCCCCCAATCTCCTTGCAGCGCCCCCATTCACCTCACATATCAGTGCTCAAGGGGGCAGCCGGCCCTCCTGCCCCCCCCCCCCCCCTGTTCCCGGCCCTGGTGTCCCGGCTACATTTGCAAGGTAATATCTGTGTTGTCAAAGGCATTTGGTACACTGAAGGTGGATTTAGATCCTTTGTGTTTGCCGCAGTATATGTTTAAATAAAAGTTTTTGTAGCCGGAGTTAAGCTCTGTGATGGTGAAACCATAGATGATATATGTGCCCAGAAGGAGGCGGGTCAGGCACATGCACACGGCTACACGGCAAAGGAAGGTAAAATGAAAACATAAATAGGAAATCCAGATGGCGGTGAGGTGCGCGGAGGAATAATTGAGGATTACTATAGATACATTGTAATTGCAGAGTGAAATAAAACACGGAGGAGATTTAATTACATCTGTGTGAGAACAGATTCCGGCAACATATGATTGTCTGTTTGTGGTGCACACCGCGTCTTTTATGGCTGCAGAATCTGTTTCCATGTCTGGAACAGTGAATCACCACTGAGGTTCCGGACTATGGAGACAGAAATTTGGGGGGGGGGGGGGGCATTTATTATAGGAGGGGAAATTCTGCAACCAAAAAAGAAAAAAATGGTGTGGTCAGTGGAGGCATATGGCCTAATTCTGGGGACCTTCAGCACGCAGAGGGCAGAGGCAGGGAGAGAAGATGAAGTCTGTAATTATTATGGAGACATCAGATAACATTGTACGAGGCTCAGTCTAGTTGGCTGGCAAGGGGGATATGAAGACATTGTAGGGGGCTCAGTCTAGTTGGCTGGCAGGAAGCATATGAAGACATTGTAGGGGGCTAATTCTAGTTGGTTGGCAGGGGGCATATGAAGACATTGTAGGGGGCTCAGTCTAGTTGGCTGACAGGAGGCATATGAAGACATTGTACGAGGCTCAGTCTAGTTGGCTGACAGGAGGCATATGAAGACATTGTACGGGGCTCAGTCTAGTTGGCTGGCAGGGGCATATGAAGACATTGTACGGGGCTCAGTCTAGTTGGCTGCCAGGAGGCATATGAAGACATTGTATGGGGCTCAGTCTAGTTGGCTGGCAGGGGGCATATGAAGACATTGTACGACCCTCAGTCTAGTTGGCTGGCAGGGGGCATATGAAGACATTGTACGGGGCTCAGTCTAGTTGGATGGCAGGGGGCATATGAAGACATTGTAGGGGGCTCAGTCTAGTTGGCTGGCAGGGGCATATGAAGGCATTGTATGGGGCTCAGTCTAGTTGGCTGGCAGGAGGCATATGAAGACATTGTAGGGGGCTAAGTCTAGTTGGCTGGCAGGAGGCATATGAAGACATTGTAGGGGGCTCAGTCTAGTTGGCTGGCAGGGGCATATGAAGACATTGTACAAGGCTCAGTCTAGTTGGCTGGCAGGGGGCATATGAAGACATTGTAGGGGGCTCAGTCTAGTTGGCTGGCAGGGGCATATGAAGACATTGTACAAGGCTCAGTCTAGTTGGCTGGCAGGGGGCATATGAAGACATTGTATGGGGCTCAGTCTAGTTGGCTGGCAGGAGGCATATGAAGACATTGTAGGGGGCTAAGTCTAGTTGGCTGGCAGGAAGCATATGAAGACATTGTAGGGGGCTCAGTCTAGTTGGCTGGCAGGGGGCATATGAAGACATTGTACAAGGCTCAGTCTAGTTGGCTGGCAGGAGGCATATGAAGACATTGTAGGCGGCTCAGTCTAGTTGGCTAGCAGGGGGCATATGAAGACATTGTATGGGGCTCAGTCTAGTTGGCTGGCAGGGGGCATATGAAGACATTGTATGGGGCTCAGTCTAGTTGGCTGGCAGGGACATATGAAGACATTGTACGGGGCTCAGTCTAGTTGGCTGGCAGGGGGCATATGAAGACATTGTAGGGGGCTCAGTCTAGTTGGCTGGCAGGAGGCATATGAAGACATTGTACGAGGCTCAGTCTAGTTAGCTGACAGGAGGCATATGAAGACATTGTACGGGGCTCAGTCTAGTTGGCTGGCAGGGGCATATGAAGACATTGTACGGGGCTCAGTCTAGTTGGCTGGCAGGGGGCATATGAAGACATTGTATGGGGCTCAGTCTAGTTGGCTGGCAGGAGGCATATGAAGACATTGTACGAGGCTCAGTCTAGTTGGCTGACAGGAGGCATATGAAGACATTGTACGGGGCTCAGTCTAGTTGGCTGGCAGGGGCATATGAAGACATTGTATGGGGCTCAGTCTAGTTGGCTGGCAGGGGGCATATGAAGACATTGTATGGGGCTCAGTCTAGTTGACTGGCAGGGACATATGAAGACATTGTACGGGGCTCAGTCTAGTTGGCTGGCAGGGGGCATATGAAGACATTGTACGACCCTCAGTCTAGTTGGCTGGCAGGGGGCATATGAAGACATTGTACGGGGCTCAGTCTAGTTGGATGGCAGGGGGCATATGAAGACATTGTAGGGGGCTCAGTCTAGTTGGCTGGCAGGGGCATATGAAGACATTGTATGGGGCTCAGTCTAGTTGGCTGGCAGGAGGCATATGAAGACATTGTAGGGGGCTCAGTCTAGTTGGCTGGCAGGGGGCATATGAAGACATTGTACGAGGCTCAATCTAGTTGGCTTGCAGGGGGCACATGAAGACATTGTACAAGGCTCAGTCTAGTTGGCTGGCAGGAGGCATATGAAGACATTGTACAAGGCTCAGTCTAGTTGGTTGGCAGGGGGCATATGAAGACATTGTACAAGGCTCAGTCTAGTTGGCTGGCAGGGGGCATATGAAGACACTGTCTGGGGCTCAGTCTAGCTGGCTGGCAGGAGGCATATGAAGACATTGTACAAGGCTCAGTCTAGTTGGTTGACAGGGGGCATATGAAGACATTGTACAAGGCTCAGTCTAGTTGGCTGGCAGGGGGCATATGAAGACGTTGTAGGGGGCTCAGTCTAGTTGGTTGGCAGGGGCATATGAAGACATTGTATGGGGCTCAGTCTAGTTGGCTGGCAGAAGGCATATGAAGACATTGTACAAGGCTCAGTATAGTTGGCTGGCAGGGGGCATATGAAGACATTGTATGAGGTCAGTATAGTTGGCTGGCAGGGGGCATTTGAAAACTTTGTACGGGGCTCAGTCTACATAAATGGAAGATGAATAGTAGGTAGGTGCAGTCTAAAGTATGCAGATTAGAGAATAGTGCTCAGTTTTTTTGGGGGGGAGGTGAGATTTTTGCTGACACACAACACTCATACATCTTGGGGGGGGGGGGGGGGAGCACAGCTTGACATGTTCACCTTGGACTCTAGATGTCCTTGTCCCGGCACTGCACAAGTGCTACAAGTAGAGGGGGGACCAAATACCCTCCCAGGATCCAGCACCAGGGAGACACCCGCTGGAGGACAGTGGAACTACAAACCTTCACCTAGGGAATCACAGTGCCACCAGCAGGTGATCCAGGTCCTGACAGCACTTTTGCATGTGTTTGTGCGTGTGCTCACGTGTTCTCTTTTGCATGTGTGTGCACGTGTCCTGGGATTTATGAGTTTGAGTATTTTACATTTCCACTTTTTCTGTACGGATGAGTATTATGGAGCCCCACCCTGCGGCAAGGTACATATTACACACAAATCGGTTTAATAAACTCTGCCCCGTGTTTCTGTTTAATCCCTCCGCCGCACACACAGCCCCCCCCCCCCCCACGCGCGCGCGGCCCCCTCCAGCAGCAGAAGGGATGAGCGGTGGATGATAAAGCATCGGCGCTGTAACTAGAAAAGCCAGACTTTATCTGGTATGTGGACACCAACCTTGCTTGGCCTAAACCTGGTGTTTAATAGTCACATAGCTTCTTCCAAACATATGTTCCCATAATCCCCTTATCTCCTGCTCATTATCGCTGCTTTGAAATGTCCATCAGCAGGCGCGTGCTGCGGCTTCTCTTGCCAAATGTGTTTTCCTCCTTTGCACCTGGCTGGGGCTGGGAAAGGCGCGGGGATGATAAATGGTGCGTTGTCTCCCATCCTCACAGCAGTTTACAAGGCTGGCTGAGTACGAGTTTGTGCATGTTAATGGCGGGAGCGCTGGGAGAACGCATTTGCGGCAAGAACACTGCATGAGAGTAGATGAGGAGTCTGCGGCGCTCGCCTTTATCCCACTGGGTGTAAAATGGCCTTGGCCTTCCTCCCGCTACATTATGCATTCCGGTTTTGTTATCCCTCGAAATCCCTCATATAGTGCAGGAATGCCTCCATTACTGCCTCGGAGTCAGGAGAGCCGAGCGCTCCGACAATTTGTAGCCGTTCATAATACATGCAGCAATGTACAGCGTGATGGCACCCAGCCCGGGCATTGCTTCAATTACACGTGAGCGGTATGCACAGACGTGCGCAGCCTATTGCATTGGGGTGTGCACCCCAAATCTCAAACACACATACATGCGTGTGTATGTATGTATAAGATATATCATTCTGCCAGGGCAGCCGAAAATTAAAATAAGTTCTGTGACTGCTACCTACCGCCTCCTGAGTCCCCCGTGACTTAATGAAATGATGGGGCCCAGGGAAATAATATGGACTTATATTTATTCCACATGGGCCATGTGTGTTAGGGCACAGTGGGGCCCCCCTCCCCTCTGGGCCTGTGTACCCTGCACACATGGATGATATGCCACTGGTGCATGGGGTGATTAGGGCGTGCCAAGGCACATCCGGCACACCCTGTGTGCACAAGCCTATGGCAGTATGTCTTATGGAAGATGTAGAGCCCATCAATTAAATCATACAGGGCTGCTGTTAGAAATCACGGGGCCTCGACAGCCTTCGTGATCGTGCCCTTCCAACCCCCTCCTTCACCCCCCCCCCCCCCCCCGCGCCAAACAGCGGCACTGACTTTAGCCTACGCCCAAAAAATAAAAGGGAAAGTCCCTCCTCTGGTCTAGTAAAATCAATTTATTCTTTTAGGCAGAAATTAACAATAAATCTGCCCCCGGGTCCCCCCTGTTTAGCCGATGAGGCCTGGGCCCAGTATAACAGGACCAGTTGTAGTGTCTTATCAGCGGCCTCAAAATCATATATCGGCTTCAAAGTACCATGAATTGTTCATGTTGATGTTATTTTCACTGTTCTCTTCCCTGTGGAACAATGTAGTGTACATGGAGTACTTTGTCCCATGTTGCTAGGTACATCCAAAGCCTTGCTATGAAGTCGGAATAACCCCCCCCCCTTCCCCTGCCACCACAATCCCGGCCCTTCTACAATATAGCAAGGAAGAGTGTAGGGAGGTCAGTTAGCTAGTCTGCCACTAGGTGGCTTTGTTCCAAAATGGTGCCTGATTACAGAGGACAGCGTTATCAGGTGCTAGGCCCCTTTTAGTCAGAGCCCTCCTGTAGTGATGTCATGGGTGGGTCATTACCCCCGTATAAGCCAGTTTGGGAGGAGCCCTAGTGCAATTGAGGCTTTGGAGCTAAAATGCCGCACACCTGAGCAGATGTAGCCAGTAAGTGTAGGCCCTGGACAGGACTAGAGGCCAGGGAGAGATAGACCTGCACCCAGGAGAGCCGGCTGTGGACTTCTTGACCCTTATGGAGGTGGGGGCTTAGGGGGGTTGCAAAAGACTTTTCAGGCCAGGCCAAGAGTTCCCCCAGAGTGAGGCTCTTCCGGTCCTGGAGGGTCCCAGGAGAGTTGTACACATGAAGGAGGCGATTGCAGGGATCCCATCTCAGTGAGTACTAATGACCCTTGGTGGAGAGAGACTGACCCCGGGCGGAAGATGGCTTACTTAAAGTGCTGCGCATGCTTTCACATGTGACTTTTGTGGGCTGCCCACTTGTAGGCAGGTGCAGTCTGTTTTCGCCACTGTAGGTGGCGTTCAGCTCAAGTGGTACCACAGCCTGGGGAGGAAATCCAAGGGTACTTTGGTTTCTCTATGGATTTTCCGGGTCAAATGGAGCAGTGTTCTGATTGACTATGCTGTGGCCATGTGACCCTTGGCAGCCATCTTGGGTCAGCGAGGTCTATTTAGTGGCTGGTGTAGGCAGAGAGAAAGGTTCCTGACGAGGAGTGATAGGCTAGGGACTTGTTCACCTGACAGAAGTCTCCCCTCTTGGGAACGGGGACCGGCCAGGCCTCATGTCACCCTCTAAACAAACTCTGTCAGCAGCTATCCTCAACCACCCTCTGACTACACTAAACTGTGAGTCATTTCCCCTAAGGGGCGCTCTCCTGCTGGGGGGGTTTGTAACGTTGGCAATCTGCTTAATAAAGTTTCCGATTTTGCTACAACCGGACTCTGTGTGTTCAATGCCCACACCACACTGCACCCCCCCCACCCCCCCCCCCCCCACACACTAAATGTGATTGGCTATGTACTCTTAATAGACCCTCATGTGATGTGGCTATTTATGTTATTTTGCAAAGACCACCATTGAAATGCAGCAACTCTATGTGTGAACATGTGTGATATAAATGTCAACGTACCGGAAATGTCTGGCATGGAGCGGGGCACAAGAT
The DNA here is from genome assembly GCF_037356315.1 of Lithobates pipiens. Classification (NCBI taxonomy): domain Eukaryota; kingdom Metazoa; phylum Chordata; class Amphibia; order Anura; family Ranidae; genus Lithobates; species Lithobates pipiens. The sequence goes on along the minus strand of NW_027507750.1, from coordinate 2,445,254 downwards.
GGTGGAGGGTATAGAGCCCGGTGCATGCTGGGACTGTGACGTCACATAGGGTGGGGCCACCAGCTGATGTCACTGGATGGCCCCGCCCCTTACCTATTTAAGAATGGTCAGACGAAGGAGCGGTCAGTCGGCGGTGCAGACCTTTTTTATTTTTGTCTGGGACTGGCGAGAGGCATGATTAAGGATGGATCTACATCGGGGGACATTATTTTTGTATTTTTAATTAAAATAATGTCAAAAACTGAGGTTTTTGTGGTAAACGGGTAGGTGTACAATGTACCCCATACTCATTCACATGGGAAGGGGGCAGGATCCGAGGACTCCTTGTTAAATGGGGCATCCAGATTCTGATAAGCCCTCTGCCCGCAGACCCCCACAGCCACAGTCCAGGGTTGTGGGGGAGAAGAGCTCGTTCCAATCAATGTGAGGACTAGGTGAGCAATCCCTGCCCCAAAGCAACCCCCTATGTTGAGGGCATGTGGCCTGGTATGGTTGGGGGGAGGGGGCGCTCGTTTGTCCCCTCCCTTTCTTGACCTGCCGGGCAGCATGCTCGGATAAGGGTCTGGTATAGGTTTGGGGGGGACCCCATGCTAAAATCTAAAAAAAAATTGGTGTGGGGTCCCCCCCCCAATCTATGTCAGACCCTTATCCAAGCATGCTGCTCGGCAGGTCAAGATAGTTAGGGGACAAGCAAGCGCCCCCTCCCCCCCCCTTGAACCATACCAGGACGCATTTCCTCAACATGGGGGGTTTCTTTGGGACAGGGGGTGCTCTGAAGACCTGAAGTGGCTGGTATGGATTCAGGGGGGGGGACCCCACGCTGTTTTTTTCCCAATTTTTTTTCTCTTTTACATTCAGCTGTCAGCGGCTAACCCTGCTGACAGCTGATGACTCATTAGTTGTTAAGGACATGGCAGCCGGCTTTCCCACCTGCTCCTTAGCAACCAGCTACAGTATATACAGGGTGTTTAAAGAGAAAATAAAAAAAACAGGAAAATACATGAAAAATGCATTAAAAAAAATGCATCAAAGACACGGGTTTAAAAAACCACAATGCGCCTGAAAATCGCATCAAATGCAGCCACCACATCTAAGGCTGGATTCACACCTATGTAGTTTTAGTGCTTTTTTGCATTTTTCAGATTTGTGCTACAGTCCATTTATCATGGTTTCCTATGGAACATGTTCTATAGTGCAAATCTGAAAAATGCAAAAAGCGCTAAAAATGCCCTAGGTGTGAATCCGGCCTAAGGCCTGGGAAGCAGCAATATAATACATTTTTATTCCTACGTTTTGATACATTTTATCATATGATTGCATCTTATGTATTATATATGTGGGAATGAACATATCAGACATACAAAGTGTGGCGGGATGATCAGAATCCGGTGATCTCTGCCGGCCTCTATAATCTGTTAATTGTCACACATTCCCGATAAGTGACGGTTCCCAGGAGAAGAATGGAGGGGCGCCCCCCGGAGGTGTCAGACGAGCCTCCCATCCTCCTGCGCCTCATCCAGCACTAAGTGCTTCATTGTTGTTTTCCTCCAGAAAAATGACCCTCTTAAAGAAATGCGTTTGACCCGAATGTCTTCCTCCCAGCAATTTAAAAATCCATTTACAGAAGTCTGGGGATGGACCTTTATCTACAAAGTGCGCAGAGCGGAGGAAGGGCACGCTGGGGATCTGATTGTAAAGGGAAGGACTCCTCCCAAAACAGTATGGAGGAACAGAGGAGGTGTGAGAAACAAGTATATTGGCAAAACGAGCGAGGAAATTTGTGCAATTGGGCCCCATGACACAGATACAGTGGAGTGGCCCCATGAGAACCGTAGGCTGACATCACCTATACAGGGAACAGCGGAGGGGTCCCATGAGAACCGCAGGCTGATATCTCCTATACTAGGTATAGAGGAGGGGCCCTATGAGAACCGCAGGCTGGTATCGCCTATACAAGGTACAATGGAGGGGCCCTATGAGAAGCGCAGGCTGATATCTCCTATACAAGGTACAGTGGAGGGGCCCTATGAGAACTGTAGGCTGGTATCGCCTATATAAGGAACAGCTCAGGGGCCCCATGGGAATCGCAGGCTGGCATTACCTATACAGGGGTACAGTGGAGGGGCCCCATGAGAACCGCAGGCTGGTATCGCCTATACAAGTTAAAGTGGAGGGGCCCTATGAGAACCGCAGGCTGGCATCACCTATACAAGTTACAACAGAGGGGCTCCATGAAAACCGTAGGCTGACATTACCATCAGTCCTGGCTCCTCCCTCCTGACGAGTGCCCCCCACAGCAAGCTGCTTACTGTGGGGTACTCAAGCAGGCACGCTCCCGAGTCGTGGCTCTGTATTTCCATCCACACATGGAGCCCCCTCCACCTCCTAAATGGCTCACTGGCTGTGATTGACAGCAGTGAGAGCCAATGAATCCTGCTGCTGCCAAAAGCCAATCAGGAGTGTGAGTCCCCGGGGGAGGCAAGGTGTTCATGTACATCACTAGATCCAGATGGGGGTTCAGGTAAGCATTGGGGGGGGGGCTGAGGGGGTGCTGTACACAGAAGGTTTTTTTTTACCTCCATGCATAGAATGCACCCTCAGCCTTTACAACCACGTTAAGGGAGAAGGAGGACATCAGTTAAGGTGGAAGGAGGACCCAATTTATGGGGGATGGGGAACCTCAGTTATTGGGGGTTGGGGGACCTCAGTTATGGGGGATGGAGGATCTGGGGATGGAAGACCTTAGCTATAGGAGATGGAGGAGTTTGGTTATGGGGGATGGAGGACCTCAGTTATGGTGGATGGAGGACCTCAGTTATGAGGTATGGAGGACCTCAGTTATGGGGGATGGAGGACCTCAGTTATGGGGGATGGAGGACCTCAGTTATGAGGGATGGAGGACCTCAGTTATGGGGGATGGGGCTGTAAGAGCTCAATTATGGTGGATGGAGGACCTCAGTTATGAGGTATGGAGGACCTCAGTTATGGGGGATGGAGGACCTGAGTTATGGGGGATGGAGGACCTCAGTTATGGGGGATGGAGGACCTCAGTTATGGGGGATGGGGGCTGTAAGAGCTCAATTATGGTGGATGGAGGACCTCAGTTATGAGATATGGAGGACTTCAGTTATGGGGGATGGAGGACCTCAGTTATGAGGTATGGAGGACTTCAGTTATGAGGTATGGAGGACCTCAGTTATGGGGGACCTGAGTTATGGGGGATGGAGGAGCTCAGTTATGGGGGATGGAGGAGCTCAGTTATGGGGGATGTAGGACCTCAGTTATGGTGAATGGAGGACCTCAGTTATGGTGGATGGAGGACCTCAGTTATGGTGGATGGAGGACCTCAGTTATGGTGGATGGAGGAGCTCAGTTATGGGGGATGAAGGACCTCAGTTATGGTGGATGGAGGACCTCAGTTATGGTGGATGGAGGACCTCAGTTATGGTGGATGGAGGACTTCAGTTATGGTGGATGGAGGAGCTCAGTTATGGGGATGAAGGACCTCAGTTATGGGGGATGGAGGACCTCAGTTATGGGGGATGGAGGACTTCAGTTATGGGGGATGGAGGAGCTCAGTTATGGGGAATGAAGGACCTCAGTTATGGGGGATGGAGGACTTCAGTTATGGTGGATGGAGGAGCTCAGTTATGGGGGATGAAGGACCTCAGTTATGGGGGATGAAGGACCTCAGTTATGGTGGATGGAGGACCTCAGTTATGGTGGATGGAGGACCTCAGTTATGGAGGATGGAGGACCTCAGTTATGGGGGATGGAGGACCTCAGTTATGGGGGATGAAGGACCTCAGTTATGGTGGATGGAGGACCTCAGTTATGGTGGATGGAGGACCTCAGTTATGGTGGATGGAGGACTTCAGTTATGGTGGATGGAGGAGCTCAGTTATGGGGGATGAAGGACCTCAGTTATGGGGGATGGAAGACTTCAGTTATGGGGGATGGAGGACTTCAGTTATGGGGGATGGAGGAGCTCAGTTATGGGGAATGGAGGACCTCAGTTATGGTGGATGGAGGACCTCAGTTATGGGGGATGGGGGCTGTAAGAGCTCAATTATGGTGGATGGAGGACCTCAGTTATGAGATATGGAGGACTTCAGTTATGGGGGATGGAGGAGCTCAGTTATGGGGGATGAAGGACCTCAGTTATGGTGGATGGAAGACTTCAGTTATGGGGGATGGAGGACTTCAGTTATGGTGGATGGAGGACCTCAGTTATGAGGTATGGAGGACCTCAGTTATGGGGGATGGAGGACCTGAGTTATGGGGGATGGAGGACCTCAGTTATGGGGGATGGAGGACCTCAGTTATGGGGGATGGGGGCTGTAAGAGCTCAATTATGGTGGATGGAGGACCTCAGTTATGAGATATGGAGGACTTCAGTTATGGGGGATGGAGGGCCTCAGTTATGAGGTATGGAGGACTTCAGTTATGAGGTATGGAGGACCTCAGTTATGGGGGACCTGAGTTATGGGGGATGTAGGACCTCAGTTATGGTGAATGGAGGACCTCAGTTATGGTGGATGGAGGACCTCAGTTATGGTGGATGGAGGACCTCAGTTATGGTGGATGGAGGACCTCAGTTATGGTGGATGGAGGACTTCAGTTATGGTGGATGGAGGAGCTCAGTTATGGGGGATGAAGGACCTCAGTTATGGTGGATGGAAGACTTCAGTTATGGGGGATGGAGGACTTCAGTTATGGGGGATGGAGGAGCTCAGTTATGGGGGATGGAGGACCTCAGTTATGGTGGATGGAAGACTTCAGTTATGGTGGATGGAGGACCTCAGTTATGGGGGATGGAGGACCTCAGTTATGGTGGATGGAAGACTTCAGTTATGGTGGATGGAGGACCTCAGTTATGGGGGATGAAGGACCTCAGTTATGGTGGATGGAGGACTTCAGTTATGGGGGATGGAGGACCTCAGTTATGGGGGATGGAGGACCTCAGTTATGAGGTATGGAGGACTTCAGTTATGAGGTATGGAGGACCTCAGTTATGGGGGATGGAGGACCTCAGTTATAGTGAATGGAGGACCTCAGTTATGGTGGATGGAGAACCTCAGTTATGGTGGATGGAGGACTTCAGTTATGGTGGATGGAGGAGCTCAGTTATGGGGGATGGAAGACCTCAGTTATGGGGGATGGAGGAGCTCAGTTATGGGGGGTGGGGGAGATCAGTTATGGGGGATGGAGGACCTCAGTTATGGGGGATGGAGAACCTCAGTTATGGGGATGGAGGAGATCAGTTATGGGGGATGGAGGAGCTCAGTTATGGGGGATGGAGGAGCTCAGTTATGGGGGGACAGAAGACCTCAGTTATGGGGGATGGAAGACTTCAGTTATGGGGGATGGAGGACCTCAGTTATGAGGTATGGAGGACTTCAGTTATGAGGTATGGAGGACTTCAGTTATGAGGTATGGAGGACCTCAGTTATGGGGGACCTGAGTTATGGGGGATGGAGGAGCTCAGTTATGGGGGATGGAAGACCTCAGTTATGGGGATGGAGGAGATCAGTTATGGGGGATGGAGGAGCTCAGTTATGGGGGATGGAGGAGCTCAGTTATGGGGGGACAGAAGACCTCAGTTATGGGGGATGGAAGACTTCAGTTATGGGGGATGGAGGACCTCAGTTATGAGGTATGGAGGACTTCAGTTATGAGGTATGGAGGACTTCAGTTATGAGGTATGGAGGACCTCAGTTATGGGGGACCTGAGTTATGGGGGATGGAGGAGCTCAGTTATGGGGGATGGAGGAGCTCAGTTATGGGGGATGTAGGACCTCAGTTATGGTGAATGGAGGACCTCAGTTATGGTGGATGGAGGACCTCAGTTATGGTGGATGGAGGACCTCAGTTATGGTGGATGGAGGAGCTCAGTTATGGGGGATGAAGGACCTCAGTTATGGTGGATGGAGGACCTCAGTTATGGTGGATGGAGGACCTCAGTTATGGTGGATGGAGGACTTCAGTTATGGTGGATGGAGGAGCTCAGTTATGGGGGATGAAGGACCTCAGTTATGGTGGATGGAAGACTTCAGTTATGGGGGATGGAGGACTTCAGTTATGGGGGATGGAGGAGCTCAGTTATGGGGAATGGAGGACCTCAGTTATGGGGGATGGGGGCTGTAAGAGCTCAATTATGGTGGATGGAGGACCTCAGTTATGAGATATGGAGGACTTCAGTTATGGGGGATGGAGGAGCTCAGTTATGGGGGATGAAGGACCTCAGTTATGGTGGATGGAAGACTTCAGTTATGGGGGATGGAGGACTTCAGTTATGGTGGATGGAGGACCTCAGTTATGAGGTATGGAGGACCTCAGTTATGGGGGATGGAGGACCTGAGTTATGGGGGATGGAGGACCTCAGTTATGGGGGATGGAGGACCTCAGTTATGGGGGATGGGGGCTGTAAGAGCTCAATTATGGTGGATGGAGGACCTCAGTTATGAGATATGGAGGACTTCAGTTATGGGGGATGGAGGACCTCAGTTATGAGGTATGGAGGACTTCAGTTATGAGGTATGGAGGACCTCAGTTATGGGGGACCTGAGTTATGGGGGATGTAGGACCTCAGTTATGGTGAATGGAGGACCTCAGTTATGGTGGATGGAGGACCTCAGTTATGGTGGATGGAGGACCTCAGTTATGGTGGATGGAGGACCTCAGTTATGGTGGATGGAGGACTTCAGTTATGGTGGATGGAGGAGCTCAGTTATGGGGGATGAAGGACCTCAGTTATGGTGGATGGAAGACTTCAGTTATGGGGGATGGAGGACTTCAGTTATGGGGGATGGAGGAGCTCAGTTATGGGGGATGGAGGACCTCAGTTATGGTGGATGGAAGACTTCAGTTATGGTGGATGGAGGACCTCAGTTATGGTGGATGGAGGACTTCAGTTATGGGGGATGGAGGACCTCAGTTATGGGGGATGGAGGACCTCAGTTATGAGGTATGGAGGACTTCAGTTATGAGGTATGGAGGACCTCAGTTATGGGGGATGGAGGACCTCAGTTATAGTGAATGGAGGACCTCAGTTATGGTGGATGGAGAACCTCAGTTATGGTGGATGGAGGACTTCAGTTATGGTGGATGGAGGAGCTCAGTTATGGGGGATGGAAGACCTCAGTTATGGGGGATGGAGGACTTCAGTTATGGGGGATGGAAGACCTCAGTTATGGGGGATGGAGGAGCTCAGTTATGGGGGGTGGGGGAGATCAGTTATGGGGGATGGAGGACCTCAGTTATGGGGGATTGAAGACCTCAGTTATGGGGATGGAGGAGATCAGTTATGGGGGATGGAGGACTTCAGTTATGGTGGATGGAGGACTTCAGTTATGGGGGATGGAAGACCTCAGTTATGGGGGATGGAGGAGCTCAGTTATGGGGGATGGAGGAGCTCAGTTATGGGGGGACAGAAGACCTCAGTTATGGGGGATGGAAGACTTCAGTTATGGGGGATGGAAGACTTCAGTTATGGGGGGACAGAAGACCTCAGTTATGGTGGATGGAGGACCTCAGTTATGGTGGATGGAGGACTTCAGTTATGGGGGATGGAGGAGCTCAGTTATGGGGGGACAGAAGACCTCAGTTCCGAGGAATGACTGTAAGCATTAAACGTATTCTCCCTGGAGAAGAGACGCTTGAGAGGAGATATGATGACAATATACAAATACCGTACTGGTGATTCTAGCAAAGGGAGGAAAACTTTAAGTCTCGGGAGCTGAAGAAGACACGTGGTCACTCAATGAAGTTGGAAAAGAAGTGGTTTAAAACTTCACAGCGGGGGTTGTTTAATGTAAGAGTGGTCAGGACGTGGAACTCCCTTCCACAGTTGGTGGTGTCAGCAAGGCAGCAATATCTTCGCGCACACAATATACAGGGATATGGTATAGGGTAGTGACATAAACACACACAAGTCTGGTCTCTATATTACCAATGTCATTGAATTACAGCAGCCATGTATGTGAAATGAGTATAAATGGAGATTTCCTTTAAATTGATAATTGTCACAATATTTCCTGATTGCAGGAATGACGGGAACGGCCGACGTCTCCATCAATGTATGGAAATGTTTTTCCAGGACGTTCAGAAGGGAAACATATTTGTCAGGGAAATGAATGCAGCAACAACGTGCGATGGGGGGATGGGGGGGTGGGGGGGTGGGGGGATCTCGGGGGGGGGGGGACATTAGAAAGCAGCAGATTATACAAAGAAAATTGGCTGCATGTAATGTGCGCCAATCACACATCGAATGATTGAGCCTGATGGATGTAACCTTGCACACTTTGTATTACGGGAATAATGATACCGAGAATTCCATGAAATAACGACCCGGCACCGGCCGCGTGTTTGCACCCCGGGAGGGCGCTTGTTATAAATTGGGCTGAACCAATTGGGTGAGGGTGGGGGGGAGGGGGGTCCAAAGGAAGGAAATAAACAAACTGAACAGAAATCATCAATAATCTGTCACCGGACTCCACATTTCCACCTTTATTACATCATCTCTGGAGCTCCGAGCGTTTAGGGAAATAATCCGCGGCTCTCCGGTGTCCCCGAGCCGGAGACATCCATCATAATAGAGACTTCCCCTCCTCCACATTCCATCACATTATATTCTACCATTGTGTATGGGGAAAGGTTGGAGTTTTTTGGAGCGTTATTAACCCATTCAATACCGAGCAGTCCGCCCCACCCCCTCCCCACATAGGCCAATCCTCACCTTTCAGCGCTGTCACACTTTGAATGACAATTACACGGTCATGTAACACTGTACACATAGGACATTTCTATCACACAAATAGAGATTTCTTTTGTTGGTATTTAATCACTACTGGAGGGGGGGGGGGGGTATTAAAAAAAAAAAAAGACATGAAAAGTAAAAAAAAAAAAAAAAAATTCTGTTATAAAAGTTTGTAAATAAGTAATTTTTCTTTGTCACTATGAGCACTGATAAGCACTGAAAGCGGGCATTGATAGGTGTCACTGACGGGCACTGATAGGCGGCATTGATAGGTGTCACTGACGGGCACTGATAGGCGGCATTGATAGGTGTCACTGACGGGCATTGATAGGTGGCATTGATAGGTGTCACTGATGGGCATTGATAGGCGGCATTGATAGGCATCACTGATGGGCACTGATAGGCGGCATTGATAGGTGTCACTGACGGGCATTGATAGGCGGCATTGATAGGCGTCACTGATGGGCACTGATAGGTGTTACTGATGGGCACTGAAAGGTGTCACTGATGGGCACTGATAGGCAGCACTGATAGGTGTCACTGGTGGGCACTGAAAGGCGGCACTGATAGGTGTCACTGATGGGCACTGAAAGGCGGCACTGATATGTGTCACTGATGGTCATGGAAAGGTGTCACTGATGGGCACTGATAGGTGTCACTGATGGGTGTCAATGATGGGCATGGATAGGTGATACTGAGGGGCACGGATAGGTGCCACTGATGGGCATGGATAGGTGTCACTGATGGGCACTGACAGGTGTCACTGGAGACTGAAAGGTGGCACTGATAGGTGTCACTGATGGGCACAGATTGGTGTCACTGATGGGCACAGATTGGTGTCACTGATGGGCACAGGTAGGTGTCACTGATGGGCACTGAAAGGCTTGCACTGATAGGTGTCACTGATGGGCACTGAAAGGCAGCACTGATAGGTGTCACTGATGGGCACGGATAGGTGTCACTGATGGGCACTGAAAGGCGGCACTGACAGGTGTCACTGATGGGCACGGATAGGTGTCACTGATGGGCACTGGTAGGTGTCACTAATGGGCACTGGTAGGTGTCACTAATGGGCACTGAAAAGCTTGCACTGATAGAGGTCACTGATGGGCACTGAAAGGCGGCACTGGTAGGTGTCACTGATGAGCACTGATAGGTGTCACTGATGGGCGCTGAAAGGTGGCACTGATAGGTGTCACTGATGGGCGCTGAAAGGTGGCACTGATAGGTGTCACTGCTGGGCACTGATAGGTGTCACTGATGGGCACTGAAAGGTGGCAGTGATGGGCACGGATAGGTGTCATTGCTGGGCACTGATAGGTGTCACTGATGGGCACGGATAGGCGTCATTGCTGGGCACGGATAGGCGTCATTGCTGGGCACTGATAGGTGTCACTGATGAGCACGGATAGGCGTCATTGCTGGGCACGGATAGGCGTCATTGCTGGGCACGGATAGGTGTCATTGCTGGGCACGGATAGGTGTCATTGCTGGGCACGGATAGGCGTCATTGCTGGGCACAGATACATTGTATCTCCTGGTGGAGTTGTAACATTTTCCCGTCATATAAAGCTTCCTCGTGACGTCAGACTTTTCCCGGTTCCAATAAACTCCTCTGCAGTCCCCCCATGAACGCGCCCTCCGCACGTGGCGATCTCGGAGACGGGCGACACATCCTGTTTTCTTATGATTGTTGTGATTATTATTTAATGCGGCGGAACGCTGAGGGGGGGGGAGGGGGGAGCGCGGATTCTGTAGACATAACCCCTCTGTATATTTTCTTATCTATAATCTGGGAAGAAGAGATGAAAAGACTCGATATAGTTGGTGGATCTCCTTTGATGATGTTAGTCACACGATTGCTAAGCAACTCTGCAACAGCGAGTTCATGGCGAAACGCAACGCCGAGGAATTATGCAGAGCGAGAGAGAGGAGCGGAGAGGGGCACACCGATCTGCCGGAATAATTACTAATCCCTCCCGATAAATGGAGCTCAATTAACTCTTCACTTGGTCCATAGAGGCCACAATCCTGAACATTTCTCTATATACAAATCAGGAGCGGGGGATGGAGAACATTCCACTGTTCTGACCTTGAGGAAACGTTCAAGGTGAGCCGGTAACTTTGGTTTGCCGACTTCACTTTAACATCTGCCCGGCGTGGGCAGCGTAGAGAGGGTCACTTCCAGGGATATGGAGTGTGGAAAAGCCTTGTTAGATTCTCTGACCTCGGACAAGACGTTTGTCTGACGCGATCCGAGGACTAAACAAAACCGCTCCACACCGAGAACCTGATATCATTTCCTCTACTGATAAATAATAGAAAAGAAAACCGCCTGCGTCCTTGGGTCATACGCCAGCGGCACACAAGAGGTCCCCATACATGTCAGATGATTGTCACCCAACCAGAACTAGGATAAAACCAGGGTCCAGACATCTATGGGGTGACAATGACCACAACAGACCACCTAAGCACACATACAGGGGGTCCCCTGGATGTCAGTTTGTGGCGAAATGCGTAGGAGTGTCAGCACAGATGCCGGTCGCTATTGTCCATGTTGGATGCTGGCCGGGATTTGTTTGTGTATGTGCCGTGACTCTGACATTCACGTGAGTGTCATCATGTGTGTCCATGCAAAGCGTGCAACCATGTGCAGACCCCCAACCCCCTCCTAAAGCTCGCACTCTGTATGTTACATACTCCAGACCCCCACACTCTGTATGATTCTCACTCCTGACCCCTGAACTGTGTACATTACCCACTCCTGACCCCTGAACTATGTACATTACCCACTCCTGACCCCTGAACTGTGTACATTACCCACTCCTGACCCCTGAACTATGTACATTACCCACTCCTGACCCCTGAACTGTGTACATTACCCACTCCTGACCCCTGAACTGTGTACATTACCCACTCCTGACCCCTGAACTGTGTACATTACCCACTCCTGACCCCTGAACTATGTACATTACCCACTCCTGACCCCTGAATTATGTACATTACCCACTCCTGACCCCTGAACTATGTACATTACCCACTCCTGACCCCTGAACTGTGTACATTACCCACTCCTGACCCCTGAACTATGTACATTACCCACTCCTGACCCCTGAACTATGTACATTACCCACTCCTGACCCCTGAACTATGTACATTACCCACTCCTGACCCCTGAACTATGTACATTACCCACTCCTGACTCCTGAACTATGTACATTACCCACTCCTGACCCCTGAACTATGTACATTACCCACTCCTGACTCCCGAACTATGTACATTACCCACTCCTGACTCCCGAACTATGTACATTACCCACTCCTGACCCCTGAACTATGTACATTACCCACTCCTGACCCCTGAACTATGTACATTACCCACTCCTGACCCCTGAACTATGTACATTACCCACTCCTGACTCCTGAACTATGTACATTACCCACTCCTGACCCCTGAACTATGTACATTACCCACTCCTGACCCCTGAACTATGTACATTACCCACTCCTGACTCCCGAACTATGTACATTACCCACTCCTGACCCCTGAACTATGTACATTACCCACTCCTGACTCCCGAACTATGTACATTACCCACTCCTGACTCCCGAACTATGTACATTACCCACTCCTGACCCCTGAACTATGTACATTACCCACTCCTGACCCCTGAACTATGTACATTACCCACTCCTGACTCCCGAACTGTGTACATTACCCACTCCTGACTCCCGAACTATGTACATTACCCACTCCTGACCCCTGAACTATGTACATTACCCACTCCTGACCCCTGAACTGTGTACATTACCCACTCCTGATCCATGAACTATGTACATTACCCACTCCTGACCCCTGAACTGTGTACATTACCCACTCCTGACCCCTGAACTGTGTACATTACCCACTCCTGACCCCTGAACTATGTACATTACCCACGCCTGACCCCCGAACTATGTACATTACCCACTCCTGACCCCCGAACTATGTACATTACCCACTCCTGACCCCTGAACTATGTACATTACCCACTCCTGACCCCTGAACTATGTACATTACCCACTCCTGACCCCTGAACTATGTACATTACCCACGCCTGACCCCTGAACTATGTACATTACCCACTCCTGACCCCTGAACTGTGTACATTACCCACTCCTGACCCCTGAACTATGTACATTACCCACTCCTGACCCCTGAACTATGTACATTACCCACTCCTGACCCCTGAACTATGTACATTACCCACTCCTGACCCCTGAACTATGTACATTACCCACTCCTGATCCATGAACTGTGTACATTACCCACTCCTGACTCCCGAACTATGTACATTACCCACTCCTGACCCCTGAACTATGTACATTACCCACTCCTGATCCATGAAATGTGTACATTACCCACTCCTGAACCCCAAACTATGTACATTACCCACTCCTGACCCCTGAACTGTGTACATTGCCCACTCCTGATCTATGAACTATGTACATTACCCACTCCTGATCCATGAACTATGTACATTACCCACTCCTGACCCCCAAACTATGTACACTACCCACTCCTGATCCATGAACTATGTACACTACCCACTCCTGACCCCCAAATTATGTACACTACCCACTCCTGACCCCTGAACTATGTACATTACCCACTCCTGACCCCTGAACTATGTACATTACCCACTCCTGACCCCTGAACTATGTACATTACCCACTCCTGACCCCTGAACTATGTACATTACCCACTCCTGACCCCTGAACTATGTACATTACCCACTCCTGACCCCTGAACTATGTACATTACCCACTCCTGACCCCTGAACTGTGTACATTACCCACTCCTGACCCCTGAACTATGTACATTACCCACTCCTGACCCCTGAACTATGTACATTACCCACTCCTGACCCCTGAACTGTGTACATTACCCACTCCTGACCCCTGAACTATGTACATTACCCACTCCTGACCCCTGAACTATGTACATTACCCACTCCTGACCCCTGAACTGTGTACATTACCCACTCCTGATCCATGAACTATGTACATTACCCACTCCTGACCCCTTAACTGTGTACATTACCCACTCCTGACCCCTGAACTGTGTACATTACCCACTCCTGATCCATGAACTATGTACATTACCCACTCCTGACTCCCGAACTATGTACATTACGCACTCCTGACCCCTGAACTGTGTACATTACCCACTCCTGACCCCTGAACTATGTACATTACCCACTCATGACCTCTGAACTCTGTACATAATATACTCTTAGCACCTGAAATATGTATGTTACCCACTCCTGACTTTTGCACACTGTGTGGTACATACTCCTGAAATCTGCACTCTGTACATTACATGTTTCTGATCCCTGCATTTTGTACATTATATACCCCTGACCCCTGCACTCTGTACATTACATACTCCAGACACTGACACTCTATATATTCCATACTTTTGGCCCTCTTCTCTGCGGCTCACGCTGCCTCCTTCTCCTCTGGCTGGGGGAGGGGTGGCCAGGCCCAGACGCTGTCAGGTGGGGACCCCCCATGTCTGCCAGGCTGTACTGGGACCCCATAATTTACATGGGAGACACGCCCCTCCTCCCCACCTGCTCACCCTGTGAGGTGGTCTGTGGGGGTCTGGACTCCGGGATACCAGGAAGGAAATCTGGGTGAACTTTCTGATTCTTCCCGATTGCTGCAGTCGGGAATTTCTCGTTAATTCTCTGCAATGATTTCCTGTGACCCCCTCCCCCGATGGTCCTCGGAGTCTCGCTGTCACCCCTCTCTGCGTCTCATCGTGTCTCTGATTTCCTTATAAATAAGGCGGAAGGAGACATATGACAGGTGAGAACTTTCTGAGGTGGAAGGAAAATTTCCTCCTCGTTAATCAGCGCTGTCAGAAGGACGTTCTCTTGTCGATCTCGCAGACGGGCGAACAAAGCTCGGACGTCACTTTCTGTTTAATTGAATTCATTTCCAGGCAGCCGGGTGACACGTTCCCCCGCCACTCACCCGCTAACCACACAGCGCGGCGTAACCCACCTTCTTCGGATGGAACGGCGTACATCATCGGACGCGCTATTCCCGGATAATGACATGGAAACGCAAAACGTGCGGCGGAAACGTCTGTCTGACAATTCAACGTTTCACATCTCTTCTCACAGACCACCAATGATTCGATCGGAAACGGAGCCCCCCCCCTCCCCCACAGGAATTAACGTTAACAGGAATGTCGTTATTAGTTAACCCTTCAACTGCCAACGACATTTTCCTTACATATTGGGTTCGCCCCTCCCCCCCACGCCGCATAGGAGGCCACTGAAGTGTAGAAGATGTCAATGCAATCCGAGGGTTACAATCCGCTCTCGGCTAGACACGAGCATCACCACAACATCGCTCTCCTTTCAACTCGCTAATCGAGTTTTTGCGTTTAGTTAAATTCGGTTGATTCGTTCGATTCGTATTCCGAATTCACATTTGGAATTTTTGATTTTTCTCTTCGAATTTACCGATTTTTTTTTACGATTCGAAATGATCAAATCGATACATTTTCAAATCTGCTTGAAACGAAAATGCTATATTGTTTTTGATTTGATTGTAGCGAACAAAAGAAAAACATTCATCCAAATGATTACTGATTAATGATTAATGATGGTCTTCGATCAGCCAACAAAAACCTCCTCCTCGTGCCCAAAGCCCGGTATAAATCCAAGGGGGATCGGAGATTCGCTGTCCAAGGGCCTCGGCTATGGAATGCTCTACCAATAAACATCCGCCTGGAAGAAAATCACCTGGCTTTTAGGAAAAAACTCAAGACCTTCCTCTTTTAGCAGATGATCAAAGCTCGCCACAGCGCCTAGAGGCGATTCAGTTCGCATTGTGCGCTATATAAGTATTTCATTCATTCATTCATTCATTACAAATGACTCTTTAACCACTTTGCTGATCCGGCTCACGCCGATATACGTTGGCAAAGTGGCATGGGAGCAGCAAAACCATGTTTCCCCCGTTCACCGGCGGCTAGCGGGCGCGCGCACGCCACGGCGCCATGTCTGCCGGTGGCCTGCGATCCTGACACAGAGAGGCAGAACGGGGAGATGTAAGCAAGACATTTCCCTATTCTGCCTAGCAACATGACAGGGAACTACTGCTGCCAGTGATCTCTGTCATGTTCTAGTGAGCCCCTCCCCCTTACAGTTAGAACACGCCCAGGGAACACACGTAACCCCTTCATCACCCCCCCTAGTGGTTAACCTCTTCCCTGCCAGTGCCATTTACTTTTAATCAGTGCATTTTTATAGAACTGATCGCCGTATAAATGACAATGGTCCCAAAATAGTGTCAAAAATGTCCGCCGCAATGTGGCAGTACCGCTAAAAATCGTAAGTCATCGCCATTACTAATAATAATAAAAAAATCATAATAAAAATGCCAAAAATCTATCCCCTATTTTGTAGATGATATAACTTTTGCGCAAACCAAGCAATATACACTTATTGCGATTTTTATTTTTTATACCAAAAATATGTAGAAGGATACGTATCGGCCTAAACTGAGGGGGAAAAAAAAAATCTATGTATTTTTTTGGGGATATTTATTTTAGCAAAAGGTAAAACATATTGCTTTTTTTTATTTTTTATTTTTTATTTTTTACAGTGATTGTTTTTTTTTTTTTGTTTTGTTTATAGCACAAAAAATAAAAACTGCAGAGGCGATCAAATACCACTAAAATAAATCTCTATTTGTGGGGGGAAAAAAGGATGTAAATTTCATTTGTCTACAAAGTCGCACGACCGAGCAGTTGTCAGTTAAAGCGACGCAGTCGCAAAAAAAGGGCCCGGTCAGGAAGGGGAGGGGGGGTAAATCTTTCCAGGGCTGAAGAGGTTAAATCACTTTTTTGGCTTAACAAAAAAACGGAATTATTTCCAAACGGTCCTCTGATAACGCACACACAATCTTTGATTTCGGCATTATGTGTAGTAAGAATTCGACTGGAGCTCAATGTAAAATTTGATCCGAATTTCAGTTCCGAATCTCCGAATTTCAGACGAATTTCGTTACGTTATTCGGTATGAATATTCAGTAAAATTTGTTTATATTCTGATTTTGGTATTCTGATATATCCGAATCTCCGAATAACGAAAAATTTGTCAGAAAATATTAATTCGGAATGAAATGAAGCGCACGTCTACTCACGGCTGCTATAGAGGCTGCACATGCGTTTGTAGGGCGGTTTACATCTGGGCGGCTGCAGTTCACAGCATGGGGTCCGGTGCGCTTCTGTACACCAGTTCAGGTGCGATTCAGGCGGTGGCGGCCGCGCACAGGTGCTGCCCCCCTAATCCGGACCCTAATCTACATGCAGGGCGCCGGACGCATGGATTCCAATGAGGTTTTTTTTTTTTTTTTTTGCAAAGCACATGATGAGAGCCCGAGGCTCTAATTGGCTTCATAAAGGGTGGGCTCAGGGAGCAGAGCACTGCGCCTCGAGACCACAAACTTGTGTGACAATAGAAAATTAATATTCGCTATTGTCTTCCTGTTTCTCCTCCCAGCAAATCAGGAAGCGGGTCCTGAGACCCGATTGGCCGGGAGTCAAAAGACTGAATTGGCCAGGAGGAGAAGCGACTGCCGGGACTTGGAAGGAGACACGGGAGGTGGGGGGGGGGAGCTGTGACCTTGATGGGGTAGGTGTGGTGCTGGCGGGGGGCCTGGTGGGTGATAGGTTGGGGGGGTGGTTGGTTGGCTGGGGGTGGGGGGCTGCGAAGGTCGCAGGCCACCCCTCCAAGTAAATAAAGCACCAGCCACCACTTGATTTAGGTCCAAATTGTGTGCCTGAATTTGCACCCCAACCAGACCCAAAGATGCACAGGACCCTTCTGCAATCCGGACTGCGGCCGCCCCAGACCTGTGTGAACCGGCTCCATTGAGTGCCGGTCACATTCGCTTGTCATGCGAATTGGATGCAGGGAGACCCACATCCAATTTGCAATTATGTGAACCTGGCCTTACTTCAATCATTAAATTATCAGCAAACCATGGAAGTGGTTCTGTAAGCCAACAAGAAGATTCACCTCTACATGTGCCCAACCCCCACCCCCCCCCACCCCATACACACCATCACCGCTACTTCTGCAGTCTCACCTTTCCACCATACACCATACGGGTGTGACAGCGTGCGCTTCTTCCCACACATAATATATAGAGCAGCCAATTCATTTCAATGGGCCGCCCTACACACAAGAAATGTGAAAATGAAGCCCCTGACCCTTTTCCAAAATCATGCTAAACACACCAAAATGCAATGCAAGGTGTTGGGGCAAAAACTAGTTACCAGATGCATGGGAGTTCCATTAAATAATGAGTTCATTATGCATTTATCTTTATTAGGAGTCTGCAGAGCATTGCAAACAGGATCAGTAGATGGTTGGTGCAATCTGTTAGTACAGCTGTCTGCCTGTACCTCCATATCTCAAGTACCTCCATATCTCCCATACCTCCTGTACCTCCATACCACCCGTACCTCCATTCCTCCCATACCTCCATACCACCCGTACCTCCATTCCTCCCATACCTCCTGTACCTCCATACCACCCGTACCTCCATTCCTCCCATACCTCCATACCACCGTACCTCCATTCCTCACATACCTCCTGTACCTCCATACCACCCGTACCTCCATTCCTCCCATACCTCCATACCACCCATACCTCCATTCCTCCCGTACCTCCATATCTCCCATACCTCCTGTACCTCCATACCACCGTACCTCCATTCCTCACATACCTCCTGTACCTCCATACCACCCGTACCTCCATTCCTCCCATACCTCCTGTACCTCCATACCACCCGTACCTCCATTCCTCCCATACCTCCATACTACCCATACCTCCATTCCTCCCATACCTCCTGTACCTCCATACCACCGTACCTCCATTCCTCCCATACCTCCTGTACCTCCATACCACCCGTACCTCCATTCCTCCCATACCTCCTGTACCTCCATACCACCCGTACCTCCATTCCTCCCATACCTCCTGTACCTCCATACCACCCGTACCTCCATTCCTCCCATACCTCCATACCACCCGTACCTCCATTCCTCCCGTACCTCCATATCTCCCATACCTCCTGTACCTCCATACCACCGTACCTCCATTCCTCACATACCTCCTGTACCTCCATACCACCCGTACCTCCATTCCTCCCATACCTCCTGTACCTCCATACCACCCGTACCTCCATTCCTCCCATACCTCCATACTACCCATACCTCCATTCCTCCCATACCTCCTGTACCTCCATACCACCGTACCTCCATTCCTCCCATACCTCCTGTACCTCCATACCACCCGTACCTCCATTCCTCCCATACCTCCTGTACCTCCATACCACCCGTACCTCCATTCCTCCCATACCTCCATACTACCCATACCTCCATTCCTCCCATACCTCCTGTACCTCCATACCACCCGTACCTCCATTCCTCCCATACCTCCTGTACCTCCATACCACCCGTACCTCCATTCCTCCCATACCTCCATACCACCCGTACCTCCATTCCTCCCATACCTCCTGTACCTCCATACCACCCGTACCTCCATTCCTCCCATACCTCCATACCACCGTACCTCCATTCCTCACATACCTCCTGTACCTCCATACCACCCGTACCTCCATTCCTCCCATACCTCCATACCACCCGTACCTCCATTCCTCCCGTACCTCCATATCTCCCATACCTCCTGTACCTCCATACCACCGTACCTCCATTCCTCACATACCTCCTGTACCTCCATACCACCCGTACCTCCATTCCTCCCATACCTCCTGTACCTCCATACCACCCGTACCTCCATTCCTCCCATACCTCCATACTACCCATACCTCCATTCCTCCCATACCTCCTGTACCTCCATACCACCCGTACCTCCATTCCTCCCATACCTCCTGTACCTCCATACCACCCGTACCTCCATTCCTCCCATACCTCCATACCACCCGTACCTCCATTCCTCCCATACCTCCTGTACCTCCATACCACCTGTACCTCCATTCCTCCCATACCTCCATACCACCCGTACCTCCATTCCTCCCGTACCTCCATATCTCCCATACCTCCTGTACCTCCATACCACCCGTACCTCCATTCCTCCCATACCTCCATTCCTCCCATACCTCCATACCACCCGTACCTCCATTCCTCCCATACCTCCATACCACCCGTACCTCCATTCCTCCCATACCTCCTGTACCTCCATACCACCCGTACCTCCATTCCTCCCATACCTCCATACCACCCGTACCTCCATTCCTCCCATACCTCCATACCACCTGTACATCCATTCCTCCCATACCTCCTGTACCTCCATACCACCCTGGACCTCCATTCCTCCCATACCTCCTGTACCTCAATACCACCCGTACCTCCATTCCTCCCATACCTCCATACCACCCATACCTCCATTCCTCCCATACCTCCTGTACCTCCATACCACCCGTACCTCCATTCCTCCCATA
Source organism: Lithobates pipiens (assembly GCF_037356315.1). NCBI lineage: Eukaryota > Metazoa > Chordata > Amphibia > Anura > Ranidae > Lithobates > Lithobates pipiens. Next base: position 2,424,967 of record NW_027507750.1, on the reverse strand, counting down.
CCTCCATACCACCCATACCTCCATTCCTCCCATACCTCCTGTACCTCCATACCACCCGTACCTCCATTCCTCCCATACCTCCATTCCTCCCATACCTCCTGTACCTCCATACCACCCGTACCTCCATTCCTCCCATACCTCCTGTACCTCCATATCTCAAGTACCTTCTTATCTCCCATACCTCCTGTACCTCCATACCACCAGTACCTCCATTCCTCCCATACCTCCATACCACCCATACCTCCATTCCTCCCATACCTCCTGTACCTCCATACCACCCGTACCTCCATTCCTCCCATACCTCCATACCACCCATACCTCCATTCCTCCCATACCTCCTGTACCTCCATACCACCCGTACCTCCATTCCTCCCATACCTCCATTCCTCCCATACCTCCATACCACCCGTACCTCCATTCCTCCCATACCTCCATACCACCTGTACCTCCATTCCTCCCATACCTCCATACCACCCGTACCTCCATTCCTCCCATACCTCCATACCACCCGTACCTCCATTCCTCCCATACCTCCATACCACCCGTACCTCCATTCCTCCCATACCTCCATACCACCCGTACCTCCATTCCTCCCATACCTCCTGTACCTCCATACCACCCGTACCTCCATTCCTCCCATACCTCCATACCACCCGTACCTCCATTCCTCCCATACCTCCTGTACCTCCATACCACCCGTACCTCCATTCCTCCCATACCTCCTGTACCTCAATACCACCCGTACCTCCATTCCTCCCATACCTCCATACCACCCATACCTCCATTCCTCCCATACCTCCTGTACCTCCATACCACCCGTACCTCCATTCCTCCCATACCTCCTGTACCTCAATACCACCCGTACCTCCATTCCTCCCATACCTCCTGTACCTCCATATCTCAAGTACCTTCTTATCTCCCATACCTCCTGTACCTCCATACCACCAGTACCTCCATTCCTCCCATACCTCCATACCACCCATACCTCCTTCTCCAATAAGATGTACTCATACCACCCGTACCCCATTCCTCCCATAGCCTCCATACCCACCCATACCTCCTTTCCTCCAAGTAACCCTGGAACCTCCATACCACCCGTACCTCCATGCCTCCCATACCTCCTGTACGATTACCACCGTACATCCATTCCTCCATACCTCCTGTACCTCCATATCTCAAGTACCTTCTTATCTCCATACCTCCTGTACCTCCATACCACCAGTACCTCCATTCCTCCCATACCTCAATACCACCCATACCTCCATTCCTCCCATACCTCCTGTAACTCCATACCACCCGTACCTCCCTTTCTCCCATACCTCCTGTACCTCCACCACCCGTACCTCCATTTCTCCCATACGTCCATACCACCGTACCTCCATCCTCCACTACCTCCATACCACCCGTCCCTCCAGTCCTCCCATACCTCCTGTACCTCCATACCACCCGTACCTCCATTCCTCCCATACCTCCATACCACCCGTACCTCCATTCCTCCCATACCTCCTGTACCTCCATACCACCCGTACCTCCATTCCTCCCATACCTCCATACCACCCGTACCTCCATTCCTCCCATACCTCCATACCACCCATACCTCCATTCCTCCCATACCTCCTGTACCTCCATACCACCCGCAATTCCATTCCTCCCTTACTCCTGTACCTCAATACCACCCGTACCTCCATTCCTCCCATACCTCCTGTACCTCCATATCTCAAGTACCTTCTTATCTCCCATACCTCTGTACCTCCATTACCACCCGTACCTCCATTCCTCCCATACCTCCATACCCACACCATAACTCAATCCTCCATACCTCCTGTAACTCCATACCAACCGTACTCCATTCCCCATACCTCCTGTACCTCCATACCACCCGGTACACCATTCCTCCCTACCTCCATACCACCTGTACCTCCATTCTCCATACCTTAATAACGGTACTAATGTCAGCTTCAGAATTTACAACCCGTTACTCCATTCCTCCCATACCTCCATACCACCCGTACCTCCATTCCTCCATACCTCCATACCACCCGTACCTCCATTCCTCCCATACCTCCTGTACCTCCATACCACCCGTACCTCCATTCCTCCCATACCTCCATACCACCCGTACCTCCATTCCTCCCATACCTCCTGTACCTCCATACCACCCGTACCTCCATTCCTCCCATACCTCCTGTACCTCAATACCACCCGTACCTCCATTCCTCCCATACCTCCATACCACCCATACCTCCATTCCTCCCATACCTCCTGTACCTCCATACCACCCGTACCTCCATTCCTCCCATACCTCCTGTACCTCAATACCACCCGTACCTCAATTCCTCCCATACCTCCTGTACCTCCATATCTCAAGTACCTTCTTATCTCCCATACCTCCTGTACCTCCATACCACCAGTACCTCCATTCCTCCCATACCTCCATACCACCCATACCTCCATTCCTCCCATACCTCCTGTAACTCCATACCACCCGTACCTCCATTCCTCCCATACCTCCTGTACCTCCATACCACCCGTACCTCCATTCCTCCCATACCTCCATACCACCCGTACCTCCATTCCTCCCATACCTCCATACCACCCGTACATCCATTCCTCCCATACCTCCTGTACCTCCATACCACCCGTACCTCCATTCCTCCCATACCTCCATACCACCCGTACCTCCATTCCTCCCATACCTCCATACCACCCATACCTCCATTCCTCCCATACCTCCTGTACCTCCATACCACCCGTACCTCCATTCCTCCCATACCTCCTGTACCTCAATACCACCCGTACCTCCATTCCTCCCATACCTCCTGTACCTCCATATCTCAAGTACCTCCATATCTCCCATACCTCCTGTAACTCCATACCACCCGTACCTCCATTCCTCCCATACCTCCTGTACCTCCATACCACCCGTACCTCCATTCCTCCCATACCTCCATACCACCCGTACCTCCATTCCTCCCATACCTCCATACCACCCGTACCTCCATTCCTCCCATACCTCCTGTACCTCCATACCACCCGTACCTCCATTCCTCCCATACCTCCTGTACCTCCATACCACCTGTACCTCCATTCCTCCCATACCTCCATACCACCCGTACCTCCATTCCTCCCGTACCTCCATATCTCCCATACCTCCTGTACCTCCATACCATCCGTACCTCCATTCCTCCCATACCTCCTGTACCTCCATACCACCCATACCTCCATTCATCCCATACCTCCTGTACCTCCATACCACCCGTACCTCCATTCCTCCCATACCTCCATACCACCCGTACCTCCATTCCTCCCATACCTCCATACCACCCGTACCTCCATTCCTCCCATACCTCCTGTACCTCCATACCACCCGTACCTCCATTCCTCCCATACCTCCATACCACCCATACCTCCATTCCTCCCATACCTCCATACCACCCGTACCTCCATTCCTCCCATACCTCCATACCACCCGTACCTCCATTCCTCCCATACCTCCTGTACCTCCATACCACCCGTACCTCCATTCCTCCCATACCTCCATACCACCCGTACCTCCATTCCTCCCATACCTCCATACCACCCGTACCTCCATTCCTCCCATACCTCCTGTTCCTCCACTCCTCCCATACCCCCATTCCTCCTATACCTCCTGTACCTCCATTTCTCCCATACCTCCATACCACCCGTACCTCCAATTCTCAAGTACCTTGAGAAATACAGGAGGAGGTACAGGAGGTATCTCCCATACCTCCTGTACCTCCATACCTCCATGTAGAAGATGAGTGAAGGTCCAGTAACACGATAGAACAGATCCATAAAATTCATATAATATTTATTGCAGATCCATCAAGACAAGGGGAAATCCAATATACAACAAGAGTTGACGCGTTTCTTCCCCTTACTGGGCCCTAGTTGTACCTCCATACCTCTATACCTTCTGTATTGCCATACCTCCATACCTCCTTGCCACCATATCTCCATACCTTCCATATCTCCTGTATCTCCCTGCATCTCCATCCCGTATCTTTATACCTCCATACCACCATATCTTCATACCTCCCAAACCTCCCATACCTCCATGCACCCCGTACCTCCATACCTCTATTCCTTCAATACCTCCTGTAGCTCCATACCTCCTGTACCTCTATTCCTCCCATACCTCTCATACCTCCATACCTCCCGTACTTCCATACTTCCCATATCTCCATACCCCCTGTATCTACATACCTCCTGTACCTCCCATACCTCTATTTCTTCAATGCCCAAATACCTCCCATGCCTCTATGCCTTCCATGCTTCCATACCTCCCGCCCCTTCATACCTCCATACCACCATATCTCCATACCTCCCGTACCTCCATATATCCCATATCTCTATTTCTTCCATGCCTCCATATCTCGCATGCCACCATATGGGCAGAGAGATCCTGAAAACCAAGAAGAATCGATAAATTGTGAAAGCGCTCAACAGCGCCCTTGCAGTTCATTGAGAAGTACAAGTCGTCTGCCACGATGGCAGAAGGGACTTGTAGTTTATTCAGTGACAGAACTCTGTGAATGATTAATGTGAACTGTGACGACAGGTGTGGGGAGAGATTTTAAACAATCAAAAGAAGGTAAATTAGTTACAAGTGAAAAAAGATGGTTGTGTTGATGCCACTGAGTGAAGGGGGACCCTCTAATGGAGACACAGACAGCAAAGAGAAACCCAGAGACTCTTCTCCAAATAAGAGAAGTACCCGCCATGTAGTCTAGCCCGGTCATGAGCGTCCTCCTTACCTGTGCTTTCATCCACGCTCTCCTCAAACCAGTGGTCGTTCTGATGCACCCATTCTCCGTTACATTTAAAGAAGATCTGGATGGCAGGTAAAGCCCGGCAGCGCAGGATGATGGGATTGCTTTTGATGATGTAGGCATCTTCAGGCTCCATCTGGAAATGGGGGAGGGTACCCGGGGCAGAAGGCAGCGATTCTGGTGGAGATTCTCCATTGCTTCCTGCAAAAATAAGACAGCAAAATGTTATTATGTAATAATCAGACCAGGAAGACAAAACTCAGTCTGAGATACAATGTATCACATTTCTAACTTCTGCAGCAATTATGTTCTATTTCTACACACAGATAATGACTAAATATTATTCCTCCCACTGACACCAATGATGGGGCACTATTCCTCCCACGGATACCAACGATGGGGCACTATTCCTCCCACTGAAACCAATGATGGGGCACTATTCCTCTCACTGACACCAATGATGGGGCACTATTCCTCCCACTGAAACCAATGATGGGGGCACTATTCCTCCCACTGACACCAATGATGGGGCACTATTCCTCCCACTGAAACCAATGATGGGGCACTATTCCTCTCACTGACACCAATGATGGGGCACTATTCCTCCCACTGAAACCAATGATGGGGGCACTATTCCTCCCACTGACACCAATGATGGGGCACTATTCCTCCCACTGAAACCAATGATGGGGGCACTATTCCTCCCACTGACACCAATGATGGGGCACTATTTCTTTCCCTAATACCAATGATGGGGCATTCTCTACTACCATTGTCACCAGGGCATTTCCTACTAACACTGGCTACAGTCCAGCCCCCTCAAAATCTGAAGCACAGTAAACTGGTCCTTTGTTCATAAAGTTTGGAGATCCCTTCCCTAGACTGTCTATTGAGGTGGAGTGTACGGCTTATCGCTGTGGGCCTGGCGTGGTGGGGGGGGGGGGGGGGGGGGCAGGGGGTAGATAGCGCTCCATCTAGAGGTTAAACTGCCAAACCCCTGCCACATTCTACCCCGATGCCCTTCAAGCAGTTACACTTAGCAGAGCATTAGTCCTTATTTGAAAGAAAAAAATACAGTTCCAGCTGCAAAGAATTTAAAATAAATGTAACCCCTTCACACCTAAGAGTAAAACAAATGTTAATGCCTAAGAAAAATTTTGCAACTTTGACATGTGTTAGTGAAACTACTTTGTGCATCCAAGTGGATTATACCGTGTTTCAGCACATATTGGGCTTTCACTTGGTGGTAAATGGTTATCTCCTGATTTTTTTATTTTGTGTTATTATTATCATAGGAAAACTGGCCCAAAATAATTAAAAAAAAAACATTTTTAAAAAAAAATTAGCTGTATATTTCTTGCTACTACCATGAAGAACCCAAAATAATTTCCCCTGCTCCTAACGATTGCAGTGATACCACACATGTGTATGTTAGTTGTTGCTTGTGCGCATAGATTTGGTCATAGGTCATACAATTGCAACTAGGTCCACAAAACATGTTTGACCTTGCTCCTGTCCTTCTTACTTCTTAGCCCTTGTACACACGGTCGGAGTTTCCGACGGAATGTTTCCTATCGGACCGTTTTGTCGGATATTCCTACTGTGTGTGGTCTCCATCGGACTGTTTCCGTCGGAATATCCGACGGACCAACTTTTCCAACTTGCCGGTAAAATCTTCCGACAAAATGCTCAGATCGGACATACTCCGATCATGTGTAGCCTACTCCGACGGACGAAGTGCCATGTATGCTCAGAATCAAATTCCTAGACCAAAACTATTGGCTACTAGCCTGAACATAGTCCCGTCATAACGAAATAACGGCATCACGTTATGTACAACTGCGTCCGACCGTGTGTATGCAACATCACTTCTGGACCTCTTCCGGAATTACTCCGACGGATTTGGTTGCCGGAATCTCCGACCGTGTGTACGGGGGCTTAGAGTTCTTACTAGAGGTGGTCCTAGGTTGTAGAGTTGGAGTTAGGTCCACTGAATATGCTTGACCTTGCTCTTGTCCTTCTTAAGGCCCATACACACGATCAGACTTTTTGACAACAAACATGCAAATTAGCTGTTTTGGAGCAACATCCGACCGTGTGTACGCTCCATCGGACAAACTTTTTTTGGTTTTCATCGGGATTTTGTTGGCTGTGTGAACGGACAAACTTTCTGGCAACAAAAGTCAGACGGAGCAAAGTCCGATCGTGTGTACAGAAAACCATCGGACTTTTGTACAAAGTTCAAACACGCATGCTCAGAACCAATGCAAAAGATCAGACAGCAATACAGAAGTTGACCAAAGGTGGCGGTAAAGAGCAGAAAAACCACGTGATTTGGTGAAAGTTGGCTGAAAAAGTCCTGCTGTGTGTATGCAATACAAGTTCACAGCCGACGCCCTTTGTACAAAAATCCAAGGGAAAGTTTGTACAAAGTCCTATCGTGTGTATGAGGCTTTACATACTAGAGTTCTTACTAAAGTTGGTCCTAGGTTCAGGTTGTAAAGTTGCAACTCCGTCCACAAAACATGCTTGGTCTTGCTCTTGTCTAAAGTTGGTCCTAGGTCATAGAGTTGGAACCAGGTTTACTAAACAAACTTGACCTTGCTCTCGACCTTTTACATAATAGAGTTCTTATTAAAGTTGGTCCTGGGTGATAGACTTGGAACTAGGTTTGCTAAGCACGCTTGACCTTGCTCTTGTCCTTCTTGCATACTAGAGTTCTTACTAAAGTTGGTTCTAGGTTCAGGTTGTAAAGTTGCAACTCCGTCCACAAAACATGCCTGATCTTGCTCTTGTCCTTCTTGCATACTAGAGTTCTTACTAGAGTTGGTTGCTTGACCTTGCTCTTGTCCTTTCTACATATTAGAGTTCTTACTAAAGTCGGTCCTCAGTTGTAGAGTTGCAACTAGGTCCACAAAACACGTTCGACCTTGCTCTTGCCCTTTAACATACTAGAGTTCTTACTAAAGTTGGTCCTAGGTCATAGAGTTGGATCTAGGTTTGCTAAACACGCTTAACCTTGCTCTTGCATATTAGAGTTCTTACTAGAGTTGGTTGTAGAGTTGAAACTAGGTCCATTAAATATGCTTGACCTTGCTCTTGTCCTACCTACATATTAGAGTTCTTACTAAAGTTGGTCCTAAGTTGTAGAGTTGCATCTAGGTCCATAAAACATGCTTGATTTTGCTCTTGTCCTTCTTGCATACTAGAGTTATTACTAGAGTTGGTCGTAGAGTTGGAACTAGGTCCACTAAACACGCTCGACCTTGCTCTTGTCCTTTTACATACTAGAGTTCTTACTAAAGTTGGTCCTAGGTCATAGAGTTGGAACTAGGTTTGCTAAACAAACTTGACCTTGCTCTCGACCTTTTACCTACTAGAGTTCTTACTAAAGTTGGTCCTGGGTGATAGACTTGGAACTAGGTTTGCTAAACCCACTTGACCTTGCTCTTGTCCTTCTTGCATAATAGAGTTCTTACTAAAGTTGGTCCTAGGTTCAGGTTGTAAAGTTGCAACTCCATCCACAAAACATGCCTGATCTTGCTCTTGTTCTTCTTGCATATTAGAGTTCTTACTAGAGTTGGTTGTAGAGTTGGAACTAGGTCCACTAAACACGCTCGACCTGGCTCTTGTCTTTTTACATATTAGAGTTCTTACTAAAGTTGGTCCCAAGTTGTAGAGTTGCATCTAGGTCCACAAAACATGCTTGATTTTGCTCTTGTCCTTCTTGTATACTAGAGTTATTACTAGAGTTGGTCGTAGAGTTGGAACTAGGTCCACTAAACACGCTCGACCTTGCTCTTGTCCTTTTACATACTAGAGTTCTTACTAAAGTTGGTCCCAGGTCATAGAGTTGGAACTAGGTTTGCTAAACAAACTTGACCTTGCTCTCGACCTTTTACCTACTAGAGTTCTTACTAAAGTTGGTCCTGGGTGATAGACTTGGAACTAGGTTTGCTAAACCCGCTTGACCTTGTTCTTGTCCTTCTTGTATACTAGAGTTCTTACTAGAGTTGCAGAGTTGGTTTTAGAGGGGATCTCCGTTGAACAATGAATTTCGGAGGTGCTGAGTTAACATTCTGTAAGTATTGTTTGGCCTTGTCCTCAACTGAGCACTCTCAAGTCCTATTTTACTGCACCTCCTCCCTGCATCTGCACCTTAGGCACTTATGAGAAATCTCCAAAAATAAGACAGAAGGATCGGCAACAGGATAGAACTCAAGAATGTTCCACACTGGAAGCGTGACAAAAGGCGATGCGCCATGTATATATTATATATTCAACCCAATACCTGTCTCTGTTCAGTGCCGTCACCCTGTCAGTCACGTTGGGACCTCTCCTGTTTAAATGGACTATTTCTGTATTATTTATTGGCGATGGTGAATTACTGAGTCCAGATGTGCATTACGTCCTCTAATAGAAATGGAATTCTAATTATCCAATCACGGCCACATATAAATCTGGATCGGGAGATGAGGGTAATGGAAAGATAAGAGGACTAATGACCACCTGTGACTGGCAGGCAATCAGCGATGTGCTATCTGGCTATTGATTTGTTATTGTGTTATCCCGCTGTAAATAACAGTAAAGCATCTCCCCGTATAGATGGACAGGAAATGAATCTGCCGCAAAAGCTCTCAGATTGGAGGCGTAATGACATGAAGCCCAAACATGTGCCGTCCTTGTTTTCCCTCCAAACTTTCAATCGTCGTTCCAAAAAAGCATCAGTGGAACGCGTCGGGGAGAAAGAAAAACCGTTTTCTTATAGTCTCTCCCTCTACGCCCAGCATAATAAACTGCCGTAATTGTGTGCAGGAAATTACGGCATGCTGGGAAGCGGTCTTATCGCCGCGTTCTGTTCGTAAAAAAAAAAAGGCCTCCTGGTTTACTACCAGGTCGTCTTGTAGGCGCCATACGCCGAGTCTACGGAGCGGCAGCTAATGATCAGCCAATGCGGCAAGAAATCTATAGCGCAATTTATTTTTGTATCAAGCATTTCAAAGGCCGGGAGCGAGGAGATGGCTTTTATAGGAACACCTAATTTACAAAAAAAATAAATAATAGTAATCATAATCATTGTCATCATCTATCAATTTTCATCATCATCATTCTCTACGCGGGATCTGCGATTTCTTTGTGAGACGCGGTGAATAGAGGTGTACTTTGCATGTCAAATATCGGTTAAATAACCATTTCAGTCATCAGCGATGCACAAAAGGCACCAACAATTACACCATGCTAATGGAAACCATATTTATCCCCTCTGCCCATTGCTGCTCGATGTTCTGTACGTTTTTGGCCCTCAATAGATCCAAAACCCTTTTTATTAGTGTAGCCCCCCCCCCCCACTAAGTGCTTTATGCTGTGATATGAAGTATTGCCAACTGTTCTATACATCGCTAGTCGTCCACTAATATCACAATACACAGACGATTACCATATCAATATACACTGTATTGCCAAAAGTATTGGGACACCTGCCTTTCCACACACCAGAAAGGCCCGGAGTAATGCCGCAGGTATCGGCGGAGGGCCGGCATGACAGGGGTTAACGGGGCGGAGCAACAGGAGAAGAGAAACAGCTGGGGGCTGGCTGACTTGCGGGGGATGGGGAGGAGATGCATAGTTAGGCAGGAATAGGAAGAGGAGGGGCCAGTCGACACGAGGAGCCGGGAGGGTATGGAGCCGCCCTCCCAAAAGAAAGATGGTGGTGCATTTCACACCTTAGCGCCTCTGCATTTTTTTTTTTTTTTGGAGCAAATTGGCATTCACATTGCAGAGGTTGCAGTAAGCCCTTGTACACACGGTCGGAGATTCCGAAACTGTTGCATACACACGGTCGGACAAAGTTGTCGGAAAATCCGATGTGATGACGTTATTTCATTACGATGGGACAACGTTCAGGCTAGTAGCCAATAGCTTTGATGTAGGAATTTGATCTGAGCATGCGTGGCACTTTGTCCGATCGGAATTCTCTACACATGGTCGGAGTATGTCCGATCTGAGCATTTTGTCGGAAAATTTTACCAACAAGTTGGAAAACTTGGTCCGTCGGATACTCCGACAGGAAACAGTCCGATGGAGACCACACACAGTCGGAATATCCGACAAAACGGTCCGATCGCACACATTCCGTCGGAATCTCCAACCGTGTGTACAAGGGCTAAGACATAGTACCCAACAATAGTACCAGAGGAAAGGGCCCCGGGACCGGTGGGTCAGGGGGGGCCCTTCATGGTTTCTTGCTTGCACTGGGGTCCTTACAGTTCTCTTTACGCCTCTGCCCCCTGACCTAACAGAAATTTAAAAAAATGGACACAATTTGCTCATAAATACATAAGTAGCTTAGTAAGGAATTAAATCCAGTCCAGTGCAAATTAAGTGATTTATTACCCCCGGGCCGCATGCGATTCCCCTCCGGCTGCATTTTCTATGAGCGGCGACTCCGCTGACAGACCACCTAACACGGTGGCCTATATGTGTACAGGTAATTTCCCTCCTGACCCCTCGCACCTTCCGTACATGTACATATGTAGACCTCGGCCACCTACCAGTGTTCAATTTACCGCGCAATCCATTCACCGCCGACAAAGGTCAGGAGGCATTTTAAAGCTTATGATCAGCCGGGGCGGGGGGGGCAGCTAGAATGTAAATGGTAGTATGATCTGCTCCTGCGTGCTCAGCCATCGGCGCCATTCAGGAAGATTAATGTGTGGACATGGAATTACACCCCAGGCGACTCCATGGAAAAAAACTTGAATTTTAACAGCCGCATTTCCCACTGACCTCTCCGGGGACCCGTGGATTGGGCTCATAATATCCAATGATGTTATACTCTGCAGCCCTAAATCATATCTAAAGTGTATATATATATATACAAAACATCACAACGCCGCTTGTCAGGCCGCTGAATGAAAGGACCGATACATTTCCTAACCTGTGTTTCTCCGTGGAGGTCGGGGTATACAGCCGCCAATTACAGCTTTATCCATCATTCACCTTGTTTTCCACGGGGAGGGTTTGGCATTTTTACCATAATTTCACCATCACTATACAGGAAATGCCGACGTGTTCTCCGCGTCCGATTCCATTCCATGAATTTGCTGTCAGTTTGCATTTTCCCCGTCTTTAGTTCTATCTAAGATTATTATTTTGTAGTTACGATGAGAACTTAGTTCAGATAGATTTGTACATGGAGGGTTACCAGGGCTGGACTGGGACAAAAATTTGGCCCTGGACTTCATCCAGGCTGGCCCACTTTAATTTTGCAAATGCGCAAAAAACAGTATATAAACTGTACGCAATTGGGCAAAAAAAAAAATCCCAGAGAGCCTCCCCTTACATCAGGGTCCCCAGAGAGCCTCCCCTTACATCAGGGTCCCCAGAGAGCCTCCCCTTACATCAGGGTCCCCAGAGAGCCCCTCCTTACATCTGGGTCTCCAGAGAGCCCCCCACTTACATCAGGGTCCCCAGAGAGCCTCCCTTTACCTCAGGGTCCCTATATAGCCTTCCCCTTACATCTGGGTCTCCAGAGAGCCCCCCACTTACACCAGGGTCCCCAGAGAGCCTCCCTTTACATCAGGGTCCCTATATAGCCTTCCCCTTAGATCAGGGTCCCCAGAGAGCCCCTCTTACATCAGAGTCCCCAGAGATCATCCGACTTACATCAGGGTCCCTAGAGAGCCAACCCCTTACATGCGGGTCCCCCCTGAGCCCCCCCTTACATCCGGGTCCCCAGAGAGCCCCTCCTTACATCAGGGTTACCAGAAAGAGGACTCCTGGACTGACTCGGGGCTATAGGCCCCAGATTCGGGGCTATAGCCCCAAAAGTCCACCCCCAGCAATGCCACTGGCTGTCACTGAAACTGGCCCACTGAGCCATCGGCCCACCGGGAAAATCCCTATAGTCCCTATGGCCAGTACATGCCTGAGGGTTACAGAGTTTTGAGTGGACAATATAGCATTTTAAACGTCAAAGAAAGATATATATCACGTAGCACTGAAGAGCCCATCAACATGTTGTGACATCAGAGGAAGGCGGGGTCGCCCGTTTACGTCACCGACTGGCCCCGCCCTCCGCTATATAACAGCTGTCACCGAGAAGAAGCGTCACTCGGCGGGAGCCTCCCGTGGAGGCGGAGCTGTTACAGATTTATTTATTTTTTTCGGCTCGTCGGGCGGTGGGAGATGGATCTACATGGTGGGACTTTTTCTTTTTTCTTTTTTTTTTTTTAGCTTTTAATAAAGGACTTGTCCCAAAGCGTCTCCTGTCTTTTTTTACTATTTTTGAAAACGTCTATGGAAATCACAGAGGAGGACCGGGGCATGTACAGCCCGAGGATGAGACCCAGGAGCGTTCTTCCGGACCGTACCCCTTCCAATGCACCAGGTACTGTATGCGCCCACGTTTTTTGTGAAATGGTAGGGGTATGATGTAACCCGTTACCAAATGACATTGGGGGGGGGGGGTAGGACGATATCTGGGAGTCCCCTTCTTAAAGGGGGCTTCCAGATTCCAATAAGCCCCCCCGCCCGTATACTCCAGCAACCGCTGGGCAAGGGTTGTAGGGATGAGGCCCTTGTCCCCGTCAACATGGGGACAAGGTGCTTTGGGGACCCCAAAGCATGTGGCCTGGTACAGTTCAGGAGGGGGGAGGCGCTCTCTCATCCCCCCTCTTTTGCTACGGCCTGCCAGGTTGCGTGCTCGGATAAAGGTCTGGTATGGATTTTGGGGGAGGGGGGGACCCCTACGCCATTTTTTTTTCTCATTTTTTCACAGGGTTCCCCTTAAAATCCATACCAGACCTGAAGGTACCTGGTGTATTAGAAGGGGTATGGTCCTGAGCAACGCTCCTAGGTCTCATCCTCGGATGTACATGCCCCGATCCTCCTCCGTGATTTCCATAGACGTTTTCAAAAATAGTAAAAAAGACAGGAGACACTTTGGGACAAGTCCTTTATTAAAGGTTAAAAAAAAAAAAAAAAAGTCCCGCCATGTAGATCCATCTCCCACCGCCCGACGAGCCGAAAAAAAAAAAAAAAGCTGCAACAGCTCCGTCTCCATGGGGGGCTCCCGCCGAGTGACACTCCTTCTCCTTTGATAGCTGTTATATAGCTGAGGGTGTGGCCAGTCGGTGACGTAAACGGGCGACTCCGCCTTCCTCTGATGTCACAACATGTTGATGGATTCTTGACCTGAAGGGTCTGGTATGGATTTTGGGCCAAACCCCCCCCCCCCCCACACACACACACACAATTTTTTTTTTTTACATTTTTGACTCAGGTTTCCACGTAATGTTCATACCAAACCCAAAGGGCCTGGTAATGGACTGGGGGGGAAACCAATACTGTTTTTTTAAATGAGTTTTATGTATATTGCCGAGACCCGACAATTCATTATAGCCGCGAGTAGTTTTAAATGACTTTTTTTCCTTTAGAAATGTAATTTTGATCTCGGACTGTTGTAAACACGGGAAACATGCGCCACTTTACAGGCATACTATAGACACCCCCAAGGCGTGATAGTTAAAGGAATATTTCACTTTTATTGTTTCACTTTAAGCATTATTAAAATCACTGCTCCCGAAACAAAACGGCAGTTTTTAAAACTTTTTTTTTTGCATTGATCCATGTCCCCTGGGGCAGGACCCGGGTCCCCAAACACTTTTTATGACAGTAACTTGCATATTAGCCTTTAAAATTAGCACTTTTGTTTTTTCATGTTCGTCTCCCATAGACTTTAACGGGGGTATCGCGGGTTTTGCATTTCTTCGGCAGTTCCCTTGTGAGTGCTCCAGACCAGATCTTTGGTGAAATCCTTTAATCAGTTCCAGCAAGTTTCAGCAGAAAAGCCCCCCCTCCAGTTCTGGCCTATCTGGAACCTCAATGAGCACATTTATTGCTACAGCTGGACTTCCCAGAAGGGCAGCAGACCTTCAGACTGGGAACTTCTCCTCCTGGACAAGAACAGGCCTGCCTCAGGCCCCTGACTATTTATGTACTCCCCAGCCACCCACTGGACATCCTTATCCAGGGATTGGCTGAGACCACATAAATATTTGGTCTGCAGATCTGCCTCTCCCAGCCAGTGGAACCTGCAGCCAGTGAAGCCTAGAACAGCCCAAAGCAATCGCACACTGCCCCACTGATTATAGGGTAGCCAAAAATAACTACATTTGCCTAGCCTATCTAGGAGGGGGCTTCACAGAGGAAATGTATTCCTTCTTCTTTAATGGTAAATGTAGGCCTAAAGCCCCGTACACACAATCAGAAATTCTGCCAGCAAAAGTCAGATGGTAGCCTTTGGTCAGAAATTCCGACCGTGTGTACGCTCCATCGGACTTCTGCTGGCGGAATTCCAGCAAGCAAAAGATTGAGAGCAGGTTCTCTATTTTTTGGTTGGAAAAAGTTTTCGATAGGAAATTCTGATCGTCTATACAAATTCCGACACGCAAAATTTGACGCACGCTCGGAAGCATTGAGCTTCATTTTCTCGGCTCGTCGTAGTGTTGTACGTCACCCGTGTTCTTGACGGTCGAAAAGTTCAGAGAACTTTTGTGTGACCCGTGTGTATGCAAGACAAGCTTGAGCGGAATTCCGTCGGAAAAACCATCCAAGACATGGTGTGTACGCGGCGCGGCATTAGTCATGTTCCCTTTCTCATATGATAATGCAACAAACTGTATGACACAGCAAATGTTACAGCCACCACATCCCAAATTGCTGATTTTATGTCAGATTCACTATTTTTTCTCATGTAGGACCCTCTGTGCCCAATTTTAATCTTAAAATCCTCATTTGCATTCTTTCTACGCATCTACTGCAGGTTGATGTTAAAACTAATGTGATTTCCAAGCCAAATGGCCAGCAGCTGCTGGCAAACCCGGGCTGTCAAGTACCGTAGATAAAAGGAAGCTCATATTTTCTTAGTACTTGTGTGATATGCATCTGTCCAGTGCTGCCACATCTTGGAAGGATGTCTGGCAAAGTCTAGAAGAAGATGACTGTCCGCAGATAGACTGGTCCAGTACACTGCAGACTGACAGCACCCAGTGTCTGCCTGCAATGGGGCCTCCCCGTTCACCACCAAGTCCTTGCAAAGTTCTGCTCGGTCGGCACACTATGCCTATCCTGCAGTGCTGGCCTCCTTATAGCACTTCATCTAGGGTTGCCACTTTTTCTTCAAGCCAAACCCGAACGCTTTAGCAAAAATATATATTTTATACACTATAACAGTGGTCTCCAAACTGCGGCCCTGGGGCCAGAAGCAGCCCTTTGCTTGCCTTTATGGGGCCCTTGAGTCATTATTCCTACCATTGACACCAACAATGGGCAGTATTCCTTCCACTGACATCAACGATTGGGCATCACTTCTTCTAACGACAACAGAAATTGGGCACGTTTCCTCCCATGGACACCAACTATTTATCCCCCTAATACCAAAGTTCGGGCATTGTTTACTCCCACTGGGTACAGTCCGGCCACCCAAAACTGACCCTTTCTTTAGAATGTTTGGAGACCTCTGATCTATAGGATTGTAACAGGCCTAGGACACTTTTGGGCACCCCAAAGAGATTAGTAATGTGGCCATGCATAGTGCTCCCCTCACCCTCCTATGGGGCCTTGTTCTAAGGCACATCCCTGCCTGAATATTGTGTCCGGGTTTCCGGTGGGCTGAAGCCCGAACACATGATTCAAAACCAGAACTGTCCAGGTGAATCCCGAACAGGTGGCAACCCTAACCTCATCCCGCTTCAACGCCCCCAATACTGCAGGTTGATGTTAGAACCAATGTGAGTTCCAGGTCGAATGGCCAACAGCTGCTGGCAAATTTAAGCTGTCAAGTACCTTAGATAAAGGAAACTCATCTTTTCTTAATATTGCTGTGATATGTGTCTGCTGAGAGGTCTACTGCTATAGCATCTTGGGCAGATGTCTGCCAAAGTCTAGAGGAAAATGACTGTCTACAGATAGACTGGCCCAGTGACCGCTCCATTCCTGCTACCAGTGTCTGCATCAAACGAACCCTACAGCACCAAGCTTTTGCAATGTTCTGCTCAGTCAGCACACTAAGGCTCGGTTCACACAGGGGGCGGCACGACTTGCAGCGCCGCGACCTGCACACGATCAGCGGCGACTTGCAAAACGAATTCTGTATAGAAGTCAATGCAAGTCGCCTGAAGTCGCCCCAAAGTAGTACAGGAACCTTTTTTCTAAGTCGGAGCGACTTGAGTCGCTCCTATTAGAACGGTTCCATAGTACAGAACGGAGCGCGACTTGTCAGGTGGCGAAGTCACCTGGACAAGTCGCCCCTGTGTGAACCGAGCCATATTCATCTCCTGGTGGCCTCAACCCACTTCCTCACCCCCCCCCCCCCCCAGGAACGCCTCTCAGTCAAGACATGGGGTGTCCAGCGTTGGTGAGAGCTTATACAGTCAACCCTCTATGTCTGTACGTAAAATGTAAAAACAACTCCTTACAACTACACTTTGCCAGCTTTGTAATGTAAACAAAATACATTTTATTTAGATATATACCATATTTATCGGCTTATAATACGCACCTTCCCTTTAAGAGGGAAATTTCAGGGAATTTTTTTTTTTTAAATAAAGTGCTGTAAAGAAAAATAAGGGTCAGTACCCATCAATGCATCCTCACCATTGTCCATCTGCAGCCTCACCATTGCCATGTATATAGCCTCCCCATTGCCACAAATGCAGTCTCAACATTGCCATGAATGCAGCCTCACAAGTGCCATGAATGCAGCCTCCTCATTGCCATAAATGCAGCCTCATCATTGCCATGAATGCAGATTTATCATTGTCCATCTGCAGCCATGTGTATAGCCTCCCCATTGCCATAAAGGTAGCCTCCCCATTGCCATGAATGCAGCCTTACCATTACCATGTATATAGCCTATCCATTGCCATGAAGGTAGCCTCCCCATTGCCATGAATGCAGCTTCACCATTTCCATGAATGCAGCCTTACCATTGCCATGAATGTAGCCTTACCATTGCCATGTATATAGCCTCCCCATTGCCATGAGCATAGCCTCCCCATTGCCATGAATGCAGCTTCCCCATTGCCATGAATGCAGCCTCACCATTGCCATGAATGTAGCCTTACCATTGCCATGAATGCAACCTCACAAGTGCCATGAATGCAGCCTCCCCATTGCCATGAATGCAGCCTCCCCATTGCCATGAATCCAGCCTCACCATTGCCATGATTGCAGCCTTACCATTTCCATGTATATAGCCTCCCGATTGCCATGAATGCAGCTTCACCATAGCCATGAATGCAGCCTCACCATTGCCATGAATGTAGCCTCCCCATTGCCATGAATGCAGCCTTATCATAGCCAAGAATGCAGCCTACCCATTGCCATGAATGCAGCCTCCCCATTGCCAAGAATGCAGCCTCTCCATTGCCATGAATGCAGCCTCTCCATTGCCATGAATGCAGCCTCCCCATTGCCATGAATGCAGCCTCCCCATTGCCATGAATGTAGCCTCGCCATTGCCATGAATGCAGCCTCACAAGTGCCATGAGTGCAGCCTCCCCATTGCCATGAATGTAGCCTCACCATTGCCATGAATGCAGCCTCACAAGTGCCATGAGTGCAGCCTCACCATTACCATGAATACAGCCTCCCTATTGCCACCCCAGACCAACCTGTGCTCTGTGGCACTGCAGAACATCACTTTCACTGCTCTATAAATAAGCTCTTAAAATCAAGAGGGACTCAGCAGCCACACGTGTATCAGGTAGGTACATATATGACTCTTGGCAGCCGGTAACATTGGGCAGGGCCAGAAAGCTACAAAGGAAGTTTATAAAATAGGAGCTGAGTGTCAGGAAGCAGAGCGGGTGGAAAGCGTGAACCTGGGGCTACGATGAGTTAAAACGTTGAGTCATTCTTGTCCTCTGAGCCGCCTTACGTCTGCTCTGTCATTGGTATCTGACGGTAGAACATTGCCGGGGCCTCATCCAGTAAATTGACCTGCCTCTCTATCTGGACGCGGGTCTTTATCTGCCTTTGCTCATTTCCCAAGAATGTATTAACGTCCCCATGCATAGGTCACACTCCTCCCATCAAATACCCGGGTGACAGGAAGAAAATTGCACTGCCAGCTGCGCAACCACGAAGGACGAAAAATCAATTCCCCCCTCGCAATTTGTGGCAGAGGAAAAACTTCATCGACGAGTGGTTGGTATCTCGTCGTATTATAATACAAAAAAGGGGAGGAAAAAAAAAGAAAGTCATCACGTTTCGCCCAGCGTGTTGCTACATGTCTCACTTCTGCTTATCAAGGCTTCGAAATTTGATTGCGTCTGGTATTCATGTGAGAATAAGGCCCATTTACTGATCTTCAGCCGACTGCGAGTCTCCCGCCAGGACATAACCATTCACACAGTCAAAAACGGCAAAAGATTTATGAGCCGTCAGGCCGAGTATCAGACCGGTTGGTTTGGCTGCAGCGTCAGCAGAAGAGCGAGGCGGCGGCGGCGGCGGCGGCGGCGGCGGCGGCGGTGGCAGCGGGCAGAGGTAGGGAATGGGGAAAGTCCTATTATGCCGAGGCAAGATTCACATTCTCTCCAATGGGAAAGTTAGAGTCTGACAGGCGTGATGCTTTATGGATGACATGGCTTCAGATAATAGACTGAAACACTCACGCATGAGGGGAAGTTGAGAAAATAACCAAAAGGCTTGGAAGACGCGGGGAAGTCAGCCAGAAGCAGATGGGGAAATGGATGGTTCTTCGAGACGGCGTAACGAGAAAACAAAGCTTCTTATTTCATCCAAGGCGGCAGACGTTTCTTAACATTTAAAGAGTTATGTTTAACCAAAATGACCCGTGAATACAGGGGTACAGCTACCATCAATAAAGATTGTGGGGGGGGGGAGGGGTTCTCTGACTAAGTAAAAGACAACAAAGTTGGGGATTTTGAGGGCATATTGTGGAATAATGGTAACGCACAACCAACATGAAAAATAGATGTATTAAAAAAATCCAACTTTATGATCCAAAAATGAAAAGGGACACAACAGTGAACCATATCCATATGTTGCACACTGTAGATATATTCTATTACATGATTCTTGATGTTACATAACTGGTCCACATGAAATCTCAACGCCAGTGGCGTAACTAGAACCTTCAGGGCCCCGATGCAAGAAACCATGAAGGGCCCCCCTGAACCCCAGCCAGGGCCCTTCCCTCCGAGTCCGGCGGTGGAACTCCAGGGCGTGGTCACAGGTATGACCTTTGTGAGCCCTGTAGTTCCACCACTGTCATCAGTAGTTTTTTTTTTATTATTATTTTAATTTTTAGGTGCCCCATTGGGGGGACTGTCCCTAGGCAGGATGGGGTCCCCGTCCCCAGAAGAGATGAGGTCCTTTTCTCCAGGGCAGATGAAGTTACTGCCCCCAGGTGAGAAGGGGCCCCTGTCCCCAGGGGAGATGGGGGTCCCTGTCCCCACGTAAGAAGGGGCCCCTGTCCCCAGGGGGAGATGGAGGGGGTGAGTAATGGTGTGTGGGGGGTGGCTGGGGAGAACAAACATCGGACTGAGCAGCAATGCATGGAGCAGGAGAGGGGTACTCTGAGGAGCCAGCCGAGGACACAGCTCATGCGGAGAATACACAATTAAAGAGTAGCCAGTGCGATAGTCGAGCATGGAGCTCTGCTAGTCACCCTCCACCTCCAGCCACCCATGTGCATGGTGCACTGGTACCCCTAGCTGCCTATGCTGCTGCCGGTCATATGTAGAGGGGGCTGCATGGGCCCCCTGCAGCACAGGGCCAAGCTGCGGTCGCAACTGCTGCACCCCCTATAGTTACGCCCCTGCTCAACGCGTTTCCAACAAATTCTTTGTTCTTCAGGAGCACGTGAGAACACAACATGTTGCCCACAATATGGATCAATTCTTGAGGCCATTGTCCACAAAGAGGCCTTCTTTGCAGGCAACTAATTGATGCAAAAGGGAGGAGAAATTGCTGCGCTAAACCACTCAAACTAAAGCTGCTGACCCTGAAAGCAACAAAGTCCAAGCGAATGTAATACAGTTGCAAAAAAAAAAGTATGTGAACCCTTTTGTAGTGATATGGATTTCTGCACAAAAATGGGATCTGATCTTCATCTAAGTCACAAGAATAGACAAAAAGAGGCACAAGCACACCAACATCAAAACCTCATCCCAACTGTGAAGTATGGTGGTGGGGGCATCGTGGTTTGGGGGCTGCTTTGCATGCGCCAGGGCCTGGACGGATTGCTATCGTCGAAGGAAAAACGAATTCCCAAGTTTATTAAGACATTTTGCAGGAGAACTTAAAGAGGAAGTAAACCCTGATGAGTTTACTTCCTCTTTCATTCCCTGCAAAGGTAAAGCATAATGGACTACTATGCATCGCATCGCATCGCATCGCATAGTAGTCAATTATGTGTCACTTATCTGGAACAGGAGCCAGCGAAGTCACCGCTGTCCCCTGTAGTCCGGCGCATCCATCTTCTCGGTGGGTCTCACTGCTCCGTCGCATGCGCACGGGAGCCACCACTCACGGCATATTGTCGTTGACCGCGGCGCGCTCAGTGCCCCTGTCCGCCACTGTCTACGGCGAATGCACCGTAGACAGCGGTGCCTGTCTTTTTGGCAAATATCTCCTAAACCATGTAGGTTTAGGAGATATTTCTTGGACCTACAGGTAAGCCTTAATCTAGGCTTACCTGTAGGTCGAAGTTGGTTGTAAGGGTTTACAACCACTTTAAGGCCATCTGTCCACCAGCTGAAGCTCAACAGAGGATGGGTGTTGGCAACAGGACAACGACCCAAAGCATAGAAGTTAATCAACAACAGAATGGCTTAAACAGAAGAAAAGACGCCTTCTGGAGTGGCCCAGTCCAGAGTCCTGACCTCAACCCCATTGAGATGCCGTGGCATGACCTCAAGAAAGCGATTCACACCAGACATCCCAAGACTATTGCTGAACTGAAACAGTTCTGTAAAGAGGAATGGTGAAGAATTTCTCCTGACCGTTGTGCACGTCTGATCTGCAACTACCGGAAACGTTTAGCTGAAGTTATTGCTGCCAAAGGAGGTTCAGCCAGTTATTAAATCCAAGGGTTCACATACTTTTTTTTTCACCTGCACTGTGAATGTTTACATAGTGTGTTCAATACAAACACGGTAACATTTAATTCTTTGTGTGTTATTAGTTTAAGAAGACTGTGACTGTCTATTGTTGTGACGAAGATCAGATCACATTTTATGACCAATTTGTGCAGAAATCCATATCATTCCAAAAGGGTTCACATACTTTTTTTTGCAACTGTATACAAAGGTGTAGCGCTAAAGAAGACACCGTATAGGTGTGTGAAAATAAATAGTGCTAAAGTGCTGTAAACACAAATCAATAGACAAAACATTGATACATAATAATTATGACATATAAAAGTCCAATCACCGAGTGAAGAAGTGTGAGAAAACTTCACAGGGCATATGTCCGATGAAAAGACTGTTGTTGATTCCTCAATAACAAGTGATGAAATGGTGCAAACATAGAAGTAGCTGTAAAGCCCATTCAAAACGGGATAGGCATTCTTCTGATGGAAAGTTGTAGATAAATACTTCTTACCAGACAAGGTGGACCCACCTGTCGTACGACAGTGGGTCAATCGGGCTTGTATTGGCTAAGGGCCAGATGGTCATCGAAGGAACCAACTTTGATGTAGATAGAACCTTTATAGAGGAATCGCTCTGAATCCAGATGTTCGATCAGTCAACAGGAGTAAATCTCGGTGTGGCACAACCAGATATCCAGAGCTCAAATGGATCCTCCAAGTAGATATTCGTTGGATCTTATCTATAGAAGGCTTTGAAATCTCCTCTGTCTATTTGGATTTTTTTAAATGGTGTTCAGATGCCATCACTTCCTGAAGTTGGTTCCTTCGATGACCATCTGGCCCTTGGCCAATACAAGCCTGATTGACCCACTGTCGTACGACAGGTGGGTCCACCTTGTCTGGTAAGAAGAATTTTCCATCAGAAGAATGCCTATCCCGTTTTGAATGTGCTTTACAGCTACTTCTTTGTTTGCACCATGGTCCACCACTTGTGATTGAGGAATTAACAACAGTCTTCTCATCGGACATATACCCTGTGAAGTTTTCTCACACTTTTTTACTTAGCGATTGGACTTTTATATATCATAATTACTATGTATCATTGTTTTGTCTATTGATTTACACTACCGTTCAAAAGTTTGGGGTCACCCAAACAATTTTGTGTTTTCCATGAAAAGTCACACTTATTCACCACCATACGTTGTGAAATGAATAGAAAATAGAGTCAAGACATTGACAAGGTTAGAAATAATGATTTGTATTTGAAATAACATTGTTTTTACATCAAACTTTGCTTTCGTCAAAGAATCCTCCTTTTGCAGCAATTACAGCATTGCACACCTTTGGCATTCTAGCTGTTAATTTATTGAGGTAAGCTGGAGAAATTGCACCCCACGCTTCTAGAAGCAGCTCTCACAAGTTGGATTGGTTGGATGGGCCCTTCTGGCGTACCATACGGTCAAGCTGCTCCCACAACAGCTCAATGGGGTTCAGATCTGGTGACTGTGCTGGCCACTCCATTACCGATAGAATACCAGCTGCCTGCTTCTGCTGTAAATAGTTCTTGCACAATTTGGAGGTGTGTTTAGGGTCATTGTCCTGTTGTAGGATGAAATTGGCTCCAATCAAGCGCTGTCCACTGGGTATTGCATGGCGTTGCAAAATGGAGTGATAGCCTTCCTTATTCAGAATCCCTTTTACCCTGTACAAAGCTCCCACCTTACCAGCACCAAAGCAACCCCAGACCATCACATTACCTCCACCATGCTTAACAGATGGCGTCAGGCATTCTTCCAGCATCTTTTCATTTGTTCTGCGTCTCACAAACGTTCTTCTTTGTGATCCAAACACCTCAAACTTGGATTCATCCGTCCACAACACTTTTTTCCAGTCTTCCTCTGTCCAATGTCTGTGTTCTTTTGCCCATCTTAATCTTTTTCTTTTATTGGCCAGTCTCAGATATGGCTTTTTCTTTGCCACTCTGCCCTGAAGCCCAAAATCCCGCAGCCGCCTCTTCACTGTAGATGTTGACACTGGTGTTTTGCGGGTACTATTTAATGAAGATGCCAGTTGGGGACCTGTGAGGCGTCTGTTTCTCAAACTAGAGACTCTAATGTGCTTATCTTCTTGCTTAGTTGTGCAACGCGGCCTCCCACTTCTTTTTCTACTCTGGTTAGAGCCTGTTTGTGCTGTCCTCTGAAGGGAGTAGTACACACCGTTGTAGGAAATCTTCAATTTCTTTGCAATTTCTCGCATGGAATAGCCTTCATTTCTAAGAACAAGAATAGACTGTCGAGTTTCAGATGAAAGTTCTCTTTTTCTGGCCATTTTGAGCGTTTAATTGACCCCACAAATGTGATGCTCCAGAAACTCAATCTGCTCACAGGAAGGTCAGTTTTGTAGCTTCTGGAAGGAGCTAGACTGTTTTTAGATGTGTGAACATGATTGCACAAGGGTTTGCTAATCATCAATTAGCCTTCTGAGCCAATGAGCAAACACATTGTACCATTAGAACACTGGAGTGATAGTTGCTGGAAATGGGCCTCTATACACCTATGTAGATATTGCACCAAAAACTAGACATTTGCAGTTAGAATAGTCATTTACCACATTAGCAATGTATAGAGTATATTTGTTTAAAGTTAGGACTAGTTTAAAGTTAGCTTCATTGAAAAGTACAGTGCTTTTCCTTCAAAAATAAGGACATTTCAATGTGACCCCAAACTTTTGAACGGTAGTGTATGTTTACAGCACTTTATCACTATTGTTTTTCACACACCTATACAGTGTCTTCCTTAGCACTACCTTTTTGTAGATTACAACTAATTGATACAATTTCACCGCTTGGGCTGATGATTTGGATATTTAAGTACATCCATTTGATTAGTGTTAGAAGTTTTCCCCTCTCTACTGTATTGTTACTTCTTGGTGGGATCAAATCTTGGCTACACATGCACGGTACTGTTGGCATCCCTTGTGCCACTCATAATGACTGGTGGTCCATGAAAAGCTCCTCTCTGCCCCATGGAGAAGCTGGTTCATCAGGATGTTGTTGTAGGGCAGTGGTCTGAAAACTACAGCCCAAGGGCCGGATGAGGCCCCTCGCTTGCTTTTATCTGGCCCTTGGAGCACTATTCACTGACCCCATTGAAGGGCACAATTCCTCCTGAAGACACCAACGATATGGCACAATTCTTACAAGTGACATCAATGATGGGGCGCAGTTCCTCTCAATTACACCAACAATGGGGCCCCAATTACACCAATGAAGGGCACAATTCCTCCCGAAGACACCAATGATATGGCACAATTCTTATCAATGACGGGGCGCAGTTCCTCCCAATTACACCAACAAGGGGCCCCAATTACACCAATGAAGGTCACAATTCCTTTCCGATGACACCAGTGATTTGGCACAATTCTTACCAATGACATCAATGATGGGGCACAGTTCCTCCCAATTACACCAACAACGGGGCCCCAATTACACCAATTAAGGGCACAATTCCTCCTGAAGACACCAATGATATGGCACAATTCTTATCAATGACGGGGCGCAGTTCATCCCAATTACACCAACAATAGGGCCCCAATTACACCAATGAAGGGCACAATTCCTCCCGAAGACACCAATGATATGGCACAAATCTTATCAATGACGGGGCGCAGTTCCTCCCAATTACACCAACAAGGGGCCGCAATTACACCAATGAAGGGCACAATTCCTCTCAATTACACCAACAATGGGGCCCCAATTACACCAATGAAGTGCACAATTCCTTTCCGATTACACCAGTGATTTGGCACAATTCTTAACAATGACATCAATGAAGGGCACAATTCCTCCCAAAGACACCAACAATATGGCACAATTCTTACCAATGACATCAATGATGGGGCACAGTTCCTACCAATTACACCAACAACAGGGTCCCCAATTACACCAATTAAGGACACAATTCCTCCCGAAGACACCAATGATATGGCACAATTCTTATCAATGACCGGGCGCAGTTCCTCCAAATTACACTAACAACGGGGCCCCAATTACACCAATGAAGGGCACAATTCCTCCCGAAGACACCAACGATATGGCACAATTCTTACCAATGACATCAATGATGGGGCACAGTTCCTCCCAATTACACCAACAACAGGGCCCCCAATTACACCAATGATGGGGCACATATATGATGTGTGGCCCTCGGACCTCAGCAGTCTGTAGTGGGTACATTGATTAGGGTAAAAGCATTGATCTCTACCAGCCTCATGTTGCATTTTTCCCAGTCTCGTATTGTCTTCTGCAGAATCTCCCCAGCCGGCACTGTATCCTGTCCTCACTCTCTGACCCTCATTTCCTCTATTAGGTCTGAATTCATTATCTGCGGCCCTTTGGTGCTGTCAGGGGCTGCATTCGAAGCCCCCTTTAGCTCCACAAGTTGACAACCACTGCTCTAGGGTGACCAAGATTAGTGACTCAGACCCTGAAATGTTTTTCCATCCAGAGTCGATGAAAAGTTCGGAACACGCACCAGAGGGATTTGGCTTGCGGGGCAGCTAATTGCAGAAAATGAACGCCAGAAGGAAATTAGAGATGAGCAGCAGGTACACCGCGCTCCTGGAGTCAGTTTAAATGCCACATTTTTATGTTACATTATAGCATGCCTTTTCCCGCCTCCCCGCTTTACAGATGTTTTTACTGTATTATTCTTTAGCACACTGCCATTTTTGGTTTAATAAAAGAGAATAACAATGCAAAAATTGACCATCTCTGTACAAATATGGCCAATTTTCACGTCATCTTGAAGGCTTCTGCTGTTTGTGCAGAGGGCACCTCATGCAAAGTACATAGGTACACCTGCTGGGTAGCAAAGTGTTTCTGGAAATTATTTTCAAATGATGGCAACCGAGGTGGTGTATTTGTGTGTATGCCTCTGTAATTTTCGTCTAAGTGTTCATTGCTAAAGGATATATTCGGAATTTGTAAGTAGGTGAAGGTAACAGTAAAATAAGAAGCTGTATTACAATATATATAGATGAAAGAATTATGCCATTACGTTGTCTATTGAACGTCCTGTTGGCATTTGGCAGATAACCATCCTTTACTGCTTGTGGATCCAATGTCTGCTGGGTAGTTTTTTTTTACTCCTCCTCTTGGTAGTTGCCCGTTTATTTGGTGGTTGATCATTTTCTACCTCTGGGTTCCTCGCCTGCTGAGCCATCGGTTGGCAGACCCACTGCTTCACATGATCACCAAAGTGGTCCAGAATGGCTGCCCAGTGTACCATTAAAGGGAAGCCCATTGCCCACTGCAATATAAAGTTCCTGTAGTGAAAAGTGAATCTACTGGTAGTTCATTGCTGGATCTGCCTGTCCTGTTTCCAGAATATTCCTTGTTAATCCTGTCCTCGCCTAGCTCCACTTGTTAGTCTATGACTGGCTCTGGCTCCAGGCCCATGTATGATCTCTTTTGTCTGTCTTTACTAGACATGTGCAGACTAGAATATTTCGTTTCGTTTTTTCGTTTTCGTCCGTAAATTTTATTTATTTAGTTACTCCCGAAATTCGTTTTTATTTATTTTGTTTTTCGTGCAAAAATTGCATTCGTCCGAAAATCCACATGAATTACGGTCGAATCTGTCTTGGAAGGCTTATGGTATCTGTCGAATGGATAAAGAAGATTCGATGGAGCTGCTAAACTATATAGCCTATAGGCGGAGCATTCGATTGCCGAAATGTACGATTGCAGTGTCGTATAGTTGCGACGATCCCGTCGAATATTATTATAAACGTGCAACGATCCCGTCGAATATTATTATAAACGTGCAACGATCCCGTCGAATATTATCATTATTTTTTTTTAATTTACTTCCCCCACCCAATTCCAGTATCGTTTCTCTCTGTCGATTCTGTTCTCTCTATGTCGAATATTTACTCTCTGTCGAAGCTTTTCTATATAATAGGACTAATATAGGTAAACAAAACTTAGGCACATTCGACCACAGGTTCAATAGACATATGGAGTCACGTCGAATCTCCTATTCTATATCGAACGGTCACTTCGAATCTCCTATTCTATATCGAACTGTTGTAACAACGAAAACGAAAAAAAGCATTTATTTATGTCGGATCTTTCGTTTTTCGGAATCTGCACTTTCGTTATCGTTTGTCAAAACGAAAACGAAAATACCTGAAATTCGGACGAAAATGCATTCGGACGAAAACGAATGCACATGTCTAGTCTTTACCTAGCTTCCAACCTTATCTCCTTAGTGTGGTCCTAGTTTTGCTAAGACCTAGCCTTGTCTCCCAAATCCTCTTCCAACGTTGTCAGTGTTGTCAATGTTCAGGTCTTTCTGGATCTCCTTTGTCTTGTCCTAGTTTTGCATGGTCCTAGCTTTGTCTCCTGAACCCTCTTCTAGGTTTGTCTGACATTCTCGGGTCTTCCTGGACATCTTTTGTCCTGTCCTCATTTCGTATGGTCCTAGCTTTGTCTCCTGAACCCCTTCTAGCTTTGTCTGACATTCTCAGGTCATCCTGGATCTACTTTGTCCTTTCATAGATTTTCTTGGTCCTAGCTTTGTCTCCTGAACCCTCTTCTAGCTTTGTCTGACATTCTCGGGTCTTCCTGGACATATTTTGTCCTGTCCTCATTTCGTATGGTCCTAGCTTTGTCTCCTGAACCCCCTTCTAGCTTTGTCTCCTGAACCCTCTTCTAGCTTTGTCTGACATTCTCAGGTCTTCCTGGACATCTTTTGTCCTGTCCTCATTTCGTATGGTCCTAGCTTTGTCTCCTGAACCCCCTTCTAGCTTTGTCTGACATTCTCAGGTCATCCTGGATCTACTTTGTCCTTTCATAGATTTTCTTGGTCCTAGCTTTGTCTCCTGAACCCTCTTTTAGCTTTGTCTGGAAATTTCTAGGTCTTCCTAGATCTCATTTGTCCTTTCCTAGTTTTGCTTGGTCCTAGCTTTGTCTCCTGAACCCTCTTCTAGCTTTATCTGGCATTCTCAGGTCTTGCTGGACATCCTTTGTCCTGTCCTCATTTTGCATAATCCTAGCTTTGTCTCCTGAACCCTCTTCTAGCTTTATCTAGAATTCTCAGGTCTTCCTGGAACTACTTTGTCCTGTCTTAGTTTTGCTTAGTCCTAGCTTTGTCTCTTGAACACTCTTCTAGCTTTGTCTGGAATTCTCAGTTCGTCCTCGAGCTACTTTGCCCTTTCCTAGTTTCTCATGGTCCTAGCCTTGTCTCCTGAACCTTCTTCTAGCTTTGTCTGCAATTCTCAGGTCTTCCCGGATCTGAGCTATGGCAAGTTTGCTGAATCTAAGTGATCTCCACCAGTACCAACCGTTACTGTGGCCTTGGACTCTGATTACTGCTCACCATTCTTACATACATTTGGAGAAACATATTAAGCTTTGTTGAATGCTACTACTAAACGTGAAGTGCGTCATCAGCTGTGGTCACTGGATCTCAAATAGTGAGCTATACCTCAAAGTAAAGCTTTATGGTTTTCTTTATCTAACACTAATCAGCCCTAACCCTCAGCTCATTTACTACTGTATTGCAGTTATCTTTAGTAGTTACCTCCTCCGCGGAGCATTTCCCTTCCGTGTTGGATGTTCCTTCTTCTCCTGTTCAGTATATGGCTCCATTCCAGTCTATGGGCACTCTAGCAGTGAAGGAAATTTATGTGCAGAGTTGCTAAACAATGGAGGAGGCCACTGTTTTGATACACAAGCCGTTCTGGGACAAGGTCGCCCAATGCTCAAGGTCATTAGGCCAAGCTATGCCCCAGGTGGGGTAGGAGGTGGTGCTAACATGGGTGCAGGCACCATGTAATGGTTGTGGCATGCAATAAAATAGCCCAATGGACTACTGGCCTGGCTGTGTAGGAGTGCGGGAGGCGGAGCATCTATATCAGGGCACCCTGCCTTCTTCTACCCACAGCAGGCTGCTATTGGATGGAGGAAAAAAGCAGAAACCTCCCTCCAGCAGCTATCAAGGCCCTTGCTCTTGGCCCAACCTGGAGCGACAGCAGGTCTCTCTGACAGGAGCGACACTGCCTGTAACTTCTGTAAGTGAGACAGCTGGAGAATGGAGAGGCAGCAAGCTCCCAGTGCCCGTCCTTCTACTTAACAACATGCTGTCCAGGGCACGTGACCCTTCTGCCCCCTTTCCTTGTCCCAGCCCTGGACAGAAGCAGCCAGGATGTGTGAAGGGTTAGTAGAGTTTAGCTCAGGAGGGTTGAGGGGGGTGGATTTGTAGGTGGGCTCTAGGACCAAAGTACCCGGCCAGGGAGAGATCGCACACAGTTCTTTATGGTATTTAATACTCTAGTATGTTGTATATAGATTAGTGGTACAGAGTTTAAATACATAAGGGGGGATATGATCTCCATGTATAAATACATAAGGGGGGATAGGATCTCTATGTATAAATACATAAGGGGGGATAGGACCTCTATGTATAAATACATAAGGAGGATATGATCTCCATGTATAAATAAATAAGGGGAATATGATCTCCATGTATAAATACATAAGAGGGGGATTTAATCTCCATGTATAAATACATAAGGGGGGATATGATCTCCATGTATAAATACATAAGGGGGATATATGATCTCCATGTATAAATACATAAGGGGGGATATGATCTCCGTGTATAAATACATAAAGGGGATATGATCTCCATGTATAAATACATTAGGGGGGATATGATCACCATGTATAAATACATAAGGGGGATATGATCTCCATGTATAAATATATAAGGGGGGGATATGATCTCCATGTATAAATACATTAGGGGGGATATGATCTCCATGTATAAATACATAAGGGGGATATGATCTCCATGTATAAATACATAAGGGGGGGATATGATCTCCATGTATAAATACATAAGGGGGGATATGATCTCCATCTATAAATACATAAGGGGGGGGATATGATCTCCATGTATAAATACATAAGGGGGGGATATGATCTCCATGTATAAATACATAAGGGGGATATGATCTCCATGTATAAATACATAAGGGGGGATATGATCTCCATGTATAAATACATAAGGGGGGGATATGATCTCCATGTATAAATACATAAGGGGGGGATATGATCTCCATGTATAAATACATAAGGGGGGGATATGATTTCCATGTATAAATACATAAGGTGGATATGAGTTCCCTATTATATGAGGTCGCACACCAAGATGGTCATCGGAGAACACAAGAGATTGAAGCATCCAATTGGATAGCTATCTTCTCTAAGAGACTGACAGAGTCTTTGAGGGGACAATCCTCCCCAACTGACTCCACTTCTTCTGTAATAATGGCACAGTGCCCCCTACAGGACGGATGGGGACCTGCACCCACCTATAGGTTATCTTTAGATCCGATGAATGTATAGCTGTTTTTTGATATGTTCCTGCATGTGAGGCATCTAGATCAGAGCTGTTCTCAGTGATATCTCCAACCAACCACCAGACCGCAATGAAAGCCTCAAAGACCCCGCTGATTGCAGTTACATTGAGGTGAATTAGACCTCGGCCGGGGAACCTTTTGTATTATATATATTGCTCAGTACTTAGGCGGCATTGTGGTATATGATGTAACTACCTGATCCTATTTATGTCTGTAATATTTCATCCCGTTGTGGCCTGTACTATTCATAGGCACCACCTTCCCTTACATCGCGCCATTCTCAGCCTCAAGCAGACAATATTGCAATCAGGAGATATTTAATTGCTTCGGATTTTAATATTTAAACAAATAACCCTTGGTCCTGCCAATTGGGCGAGCGGCGAACATCCCACATATGCCAGGAGAGTTAAAGGGAAGCAAAGACGGAGGCAGGGACGAGGGCCAGGCCATCATCGCCGCGGTGACAGATGCCGAATGTTGGAAGAGAACCTGTGCTGAACCTAATCTTTCTTGCCTTAAGGGGGAGGATGCTGAGATGAAGAGATGGGGCTCTCTCCATGAATCCTTGGCAGGGCGGACGCCTACCAAGTGAAATCCGTGTTTGCTGAAACATTGCAAAACCTCTGAATGTCTGATGGCGAATGTGGAGAGATGGTCAGAATGCAAAACATCACATAGAAAGCTCTTACTAACATTTGTATAATGTAACGATATAGGGGGGCATGCGCAGTCCTGCACACATCAGTGCAAGTTTTTCTGTGGTTTGCCGGGCAACTAAAGCATAAAAGACTATTTTTGTATTTTCTGACAATGCAGCACATCACGCCTGTGCAGGGGTAGGCAGGAGGGGGTGGCTGCCCATGGCACTGTGGCATCGTGTGAGGTGGGGGGAAGGGGGGCACTGGAAAGAGACTAGGGGTGGATTGTCTGTGCAGGGGTGGGCAGCAGGGGGTAGCTGCCCATGGCACTGTGGCATCGCGTGAGGTGGGGGGAAGGGGGGTGCTGGAAGGAGTTCGGGGTGGGTGGATTGTCTGCGGAGGGGTGCGAAGGAGGGGGTAGCTGCCCATGGGACTGTGGCATTGTGTGAGGTGGGGGGAAGGGGGTGCTGTAAGGAGATGGGGGGGTTGTCTGTGCAGGGGTGGGCAGCAGGGGGTGGCTGCCCATGGCACTGTGGCATCGTGTGAGGTGGGGGGAAGGGGGGCACTGGAAAGAGACTAGGGGGGTGGATTGTCTGTGCAGGGGTGGGCAGCAGGGGGTAGCTGCCCATGGCACTGTGGCATCGCGTGAGGTGGGGGGAAGGGGGGTGCTGGAAGGAGATTGGGGCGGGTGGATTGTCTGCGTAGGGGTGGGCAGGAGGGGGTGGCTGCCCATGGGGCTGTGCCATTGTGTGAGGTGGTGGGAAGGGGGTGCTGGAAGGAGTTCAGGGGGGTGGATTGTCTGCGGAGGGGTGGGCAGGAGAGGGTGGCTGCCCATGGCACTGTGGCATCGCGTGAGGTGGGGGGAAGGGGGGTGCTGTAAGGAGTTCGGGGTGGGTGGATTGTCTGCGGAGGGGTGCGAAGGAGGGGGTAGCTGCCCATGGGACTGTGGCATTGTGTGAGGTGGGGGGAAGGGGGTGCTGTAAGGAGATGGGGGGGTTGTCTGTGCAGGGGTGGGCAGCAGGGGGTGGCTGCCCATGGCACTGTGGCATCGTGTGAGGTGGGGGGAAGGGGGGCACTGGAAAGAGACTAGGGGGGTGGATTGTCTGTGCAGGGGTGGGCAGCAGGGGGTAGCTGCCCATGGCACTGTGGCATCGCGTGAGGTGGGGGGAAGGGGGGTGCTGGAAGGAGATTGGGGCGGGTGGATTGTCTGCGTAGGGGTGGGCAGGAGGGGGTGGCTGCCCATGGGGCTGTGCCATTGTGTGAGGTGGTGGGAAGGGGGTGCTGGAAGGAGTTCAGGGGGGTGGATTGTCTGCGGAGGGGTGGGCAGGAGAGGGTGGCTGCCCATGGGACTGTGGCATTGTGTGAGGTGGGGGGAAGGGGGGCGCTGTAAGGAGATTGGGGGGGTTGTCTGTGCAGGGGTGGGCAGCAGGGGGTAGCTGCCCATGGCACTGTGGCATTGCGTGAGGTGGGGGGAAAGGGGGTGCTGGAAGGAGATGGGGGGGTGGATTGTCTGCGTAGGGGTGGGCAGGAGGGGGTGGCTGCCCATGGGACTGTGGCATTGTGTGAGGTGGGAGGAAGGGGGCGTGAAAGGAGATTGGGGGGATTGTCTGTGGAGGGGTGGGGCAAGGGCTGGGCAGGGGAAGCGGATCATCCATCAATCAACTGGGCTGTCATTTAGGATCTGCATGCACGCCCACATGTGGGATGTCGATACCATGTGACCTGAGAAGCTCAGCTCAACATGGAAATATGTCTGTGCAAGGCCGGGGTAAGGGGTGGGCAGGAGGGGTGGCTGCCCTGGGCACTGTGGTATTGTGTGAGGTGGGGGGAGGGGTGAACTGTAAGGAGATTAAGGGAGGGGGGATTTGTGTTGGGAGGGGGTGTCAGGGGTAAGAATTGTTCTAGGAAGGACAATTTGGATGGAAGTGCTGGCTGTGGTGATTTAGGGGGATTTGTGTTGGGACAGGGGATGGGAGAAGAGGATTTGTGATAGGAAGGGGGAAGTTGGGGGATTTGTGCTAGAAGAGATTATATGATGGTGGGGGTGGGGGGGGGAATCTGTGCTAGTAAGGATGATTGGGGAGTATCTGTGCTGGGAATGGAAATTTTTGTGTGTGTGGGGGGGGGGGGGGGTATTTGTGCTAGAAGGTGGAATTGAGGGGGTAATTTGTGCTGGGTGGGGGGGGGGGAGGATGTGAACTTGAAGGGGAATTTTGAGGGATAGAAGATTTGTGCTAGGAGGGCAGTTTTTTTCGGTGTGCGGGGGGGGGGGGGGGCGTATTGTGGTGGGGGGGTTAGGAGGCAAAAATTTGTGCCGGACGGGGGAGAGGATGTGAACTTGGAGGGGAAATTTAAGGGATAAAAGATTTGTGTTAGGAGGGGTGATTTTTTTTCCGGTGGGGGGCAATTGTGTTGGGGGGGTTGGGATGCAAAGATTTGTGCTGGGAGGAAGAATTTTCGTGGGGGGGGGCGGATTTGTCCTGGGAGGAGGGGAATTTATGCTTAAGGGGTAAGCATGCAGATTAGTGTTAAATTAGTTTGGGGGGGGGGGATTTTTGTCGACACATAATGATGCACTTGGGTGGGGGGGGGGTTGCTGACACATAATTCTCATACATCTGGGGGGGGATTTTTGCTGACACATAATGCAATTGGGTGGGGGGGGGGTTGCTGACACATAATTCTCATACATCTGGGGGGGGGATTTTTGCTGACACATAATGCAATTGGGTGGGGGGGGGTTGCTGACACATAATTCTCATACATCTGGGGGGGGATTTTTGCTGACACATAATGCAATTGGGTGGGGGGGGGGTTGCTGACACATAATTCTCATACATCTGGGGGGGGATTTTTGCTGACACATAATGCAATTGGGTGGGGGGGGGTTGCTGACACATAATTCTCATACATCTGGGGGGGGATTTTTGCTGACACATAATGCAATTGGGTGGGGGGGGGGGTTGCTGACACATAATGCTCATACATCTGGGGGGGGGGGATTTTTTCTGACACATAATGCACTTGGGTGGGGGGGGGGGTTGCTGACACATAATGCTCATACATCTGGGGGGGGGGATTTTTGCTGACACATAATGCACTTGGGTGGGGGGGGGTTGCTGACACATAATGCTCATACATCTGGGGGGGGATTTTTTCTGACACATAATGCACTTGGGTGGGGGGGGGGGGTTGCTGACACATAATGCTCATACATCTGGGGGGGGATTTTTTCTGACACATAATGCACTTGGGTGGGGGGGGGGTTGCTGACACATAATGCTCATACATCTGGGGGGGAGGACTTTTGCTGACACATAATGCACTTGGGTGGGGGGGGGGGGGGTTGCTGACACATAATGCTCATACATCTGGGTGGGGATTTTTGCTGACACATAATGCACTTGGCAGGGGCGGATCCAGGGGGGGCAACGGGTCAATTGCCCCCCCCGAGAATACCGGCAGGCTTGTTTCCACGGGTCCAATCGCGGCCGATTCTGCGGGTACCAGCGGGCCGGTTCCGCGGGTACCAGCGGGCCGGTTCCACGGGTCCAATCGCGGCCGGTTCCGCGGGTACCCGCACGGCCGGTTCCGCGGGTCCAATCGCGGTCGGTTCCGCGGGTACCCGCGCTGAGTGGACGGTGAGGGGGGGGGGGGGGCAGCTGGGTGGCTTAGGAGGGCTGCTGGCCAATCAGGAAGCCAGCAGGCAGGGGAGCAGGGAGATGATATCATCTCTCACTGCCCTGCATCCCTCCAGTTCCGCCCTCACTGTGTAGGAAGCTGTGTGCAGCAGAGAGATTGCAGAAAAGTGACACATTAGGTGACAATCCGCAATGTGTGGCAGGCTACGTGGCAATCCGCAATGTGTGGCAGACTACGTGGCAAGTGGCAATCCGCAATCTGTGGCAGGTGACGTGGCAAGTGGCAATCCGCAATGTGTGGCAGGCAACGTGGCAAGTGACAATCCGCAATGTGTGGCAGGTGACGTGGCAAGTGGCAATCCGCAATGTGTGGCAGGCTACGTGGCAAGTGGCAATCCGCAATGTGTGGCAGGCAACGTGGCAAGTGACAATCCGCAATGTGTGGCAGGTGACGTGGCAAGTGGCAATCCGCAATGTGTGGCAGGCTACGTGGCAATCCGCATTTGGTGGCAGGCGAGGTGGCAAGTGACAATCCGCAATGTGTGGCAGGTGACGTGGCAAGTAACAATCCGCATTTGGTGACAAGTGACGTGGCAAGTGACAATCCACATTTGGTGGCAGGCGACATGGCAAGTGACATCCTCAGGGCTCCCACTGATTCTGCATTATGGTGAGTTGAACCATTTAATTTTATATTACAATGTATTAATAGAAATAATGCGCTTCAATCATCCTGACACCATAACAACCATGGTGCCGTAATGATTGAAGCACAAATACCAGCCATTCCCATATAAATTGCCCCCAAAAAACATATTTTATAGCAGTGCCCCTCCCGAGATTAGACTCTGGATCCGCCCCTGGCACTTGGGTGGGGTGGGGGTGGGTTTCTGACACATGATGCTCATACATCTTGGGGAGGGGGGGGGGGCACAGTTTGGCATGTTTGCTCTGGGCTCTATATGACCATGGAGATCCTAACCCCCCCCCCCATCTTCTCCCCCCTTTTTTTTAATACATATGTGCAAAGCCATTTCCGGGAAGACATTGCCATTTGTTTCCAGGTGCCTTGTTTACGGAAAAATAAAGTTCCATGCTGCAAAGTATTGGTCACTTAGTAGGAGAAGAAGCCGTAATCTACACTTCCTGCTTCTTTGCTTTCTGGACAGCAGACCAGCCATCGCACACAATGCGGTTCAATCTTTTCCTCCTTCCACTTCCCCAGTTCAGGAGAACCTGATTTCAGCTGCTACAAGGTGATTTTGCAGCATTCAAAGGGTGTTTAGTTCCCCATCAGATAAATGGCGGATGATTCGCGGGGCCCCGGCGTTATGTCAGCTTATTTGTGATCTATTTTTTATTTCTTTTTTGTCCCGGCCGGAGTTCTTTTTTTTTTTTTTTTTTTCGGATTCTTAAGGTTAACATGTTTTTCAAGCTGAGTACGTTGGCGATTTGCGGCTGATAATGACTCTGAACGACATCCGATCGTCTCGCTTTCTCCATCCGAAGCTGATCTGACCGACTGATAAGACACACAGACATCAATATCTTATGATAAGTAATCCTTCGCCAGGCGATCAAATTCTACCTGATCAGGGCTTTGTGCCACCAAGGCCGAACGCCCTCAATGCCTCCCGTCCTTCCTTTCCCTGTAACCCCATCGGTGCTCCCCCCCCCCCCCCCCCCCGGTGAGGGCCGCTGACAATCCCTCCTGGCACACGGACGCTGCGCTCACAGAAATAGGAAGAAGACCTTTTAATGTTATAAACAATACGATCCTCAGCAAGATCAACGATACGATCCTCAGCAAGATCAACGATACGATCCTCAGCGCGATCAACGATACGATCCTCAGCGAGATCAACGATACGATCCTCAGCGAGATCAACGATACGATCCTCAGCGAGATCAACGATACGATCCTCAGCGAGATCAACGATACAATCCTCAGCGAGATCAACGATACGATCCTCAGCGAGATCAACAATATGATCCTCAGCGAGATCAACGATACGATCCTCAGCGAGATCAACGATACGATCCTCAGCGAGATCAACGATACGATCCTCAGCGAGATCAACGATACGATCCTCAGCGAGATCAACGATACGATCCTCAGCGAGATCAACGATACGATCCTCAGCGAGATCAACGATACGATCCTCAGCGAGACCAACGATACGATCCTCAGCGAGATCAACAATACGATCCTCAGCAAGATCAACGATACGATCCTCAGCGAGATCAATGATACGATCCTCAGCGAGATCAACGATACGATCCTCAGCTAGATCAACTATACGATCCTCAGCGAGATCAACGATACGATCCTCAGCGAGATCAACGATACGATCCTCAGCGAGATCAACGATACGATCCTCAGCGAGATCAACAATACGATCCTCAGCGAGATCAACGATACGATCCTCAGGGAGATCAAGAATACGATCCTCAGCGAGATCAACAATACGATCCTCAGCGAGATCAACAATACGATCCTCAGCGAGATCAAGAATACGATCCTCAGCGAGATCAACAATACGATCCTCAGCGAGATCAACAATACAATCCTCAGCGAGATCAACGATACGATCCTCAGTGAGATCAACAATACGATCCTCAGTGAGATCAACGATACGATCCTCAGCGAGATCAACGATACGATCCTCAGTGAGATCAACAATACGATCCTCAGTGAGATCAACAATACAATCCTCAGCGAGATCAACGATACGATCCTCAACAAGATCAACGATACGATCCTCAGGGAGATCAACGATACGATCCTCAGCGAGATCAACGATACGATCCTCAGCGAGATCAACGATACGATCCTCAGGGAGATCAACAATACGATCCTCAGTGAGATCAACAATACAATCCTCAGTGAGATCAACGATACGATCCTCAACAAGATCAACGATACGATCCTCAGGGAGATCAACGATACGATCCTCAGCGAGATCAACGATACGATCCTCAGCGAGATCAACGATACGATCCTCAGGGAGATCAACAATACGATCCTCAGGGAGATCAACGATACGATCCTCAGGGAGATCAACGATACGATCCTCAACAAGATCAACGATACGATCCTCAGGGAGATCAACGATACGATCCTCAGCGAGATCAACGATACGATCCTCAGCGAGATCAACGATACGATCCTCAGGGAGATCAACAATACGATCCTCAGGGAGATCAACGATACGATCCTCAGGGAGATCAACAATACGATCCTCAGCGAGATCAACAATACGATCCTCAGCGAGATCAACAATACAATCCTCAGCGAGATCAACGATACGATCCTCAGGGAGATCAACAATACGATCCTCAGTGAGATCAACAATACAATCCTCAGTGAGATCAACGATACGATCCTCAACAAGATCAACGATACGATCCTCAGGGAGATCAACGATACGATCCTCAGCGAGATCAACAATACGATCCTCAGCGAGATCAACGATACGATCCTCAGGGAGATCAACAATACGATCCTCAGGGAGATCAACGATACGATCCTCAGGGAGATCAACAATACGATCCTCAGCGAGATCAACAATACGATCCTCAGCGAGATCAACAATACAATCCTCAGCGAGATCAACGATACGATCCTCAGTGAGATCAATGATACGATCCTCAGCGAGATCAAGAATACGATCATCAGTGAGATCAACGATACGATCCTCAACGAGATCAACAATACGATCCTCAGGGAGATCAAGAATACGATCCTCAGGGAGATCAATGATACGATCCTCAGCGAGATCAACGATACGATCCTCAACAAGATCAACAATACGATCCTCAGTGAGATCAACGATACGATCCTCAGTGAGATTAACGATACGATCCTCAGCGAGATCAACGATACGATCCTCAGCGAGATCAACGATACGATCCTCAGTGAGATCAACGATACGATCCTCAGCGAGATCAACAATACGATCCTCAGTGAGATCAACGATACGATCCTCAGCGAGATCAACAATACGATCCTCAGTGAGATCAACGATACGATCCTCAGCGAGATTAACAATACGATCCTCAGTGAGATCAACGATACGATCCTCAGCGAGATCAACAATACGATCTTCAGTGAGATCAACGATACGATCCTCAGTGAGATCAACAATACGATCCTCAGCGAGATCAACAATACAATCCTCAGCGAGATCAACGATACGATCCTCAGTGAGATCAACGATACGATCCTCAGCGAGATCAACAATACGATCCTCAGTGAGATCAACAATACGATCCTCAGTGAGATCAACGATACGATCCTCAGCGAGATCAACAATACGATCATCAGTGAGATCAACGATACGATCCTCAACGAGATCAACAATACGATCCTCAGGGAGATCAAGAATACGATCCTCAGGGAGATCAATGATACGATCCTCAGGGAGATCAACGATACGATCCTCAGCTAGATCAACTATACGATCCTCAGCGAGATCAACGATACGATCCTCAGCGAGATCAACGATACGATCCTCAGCGAGATCAACGATACGATCCTCAGGGAGATCAACAATACGATCCTCAGCGAGATCAACGATACGATCCTCAGGGAGATCAAGAATACGATCCTCAGCGAGATCAACAATATGATCCTCAGCGAGATCAAGAATACGATCCTCAGCGAGATCAAGAATACGATCCTCAGCGAGATCAACAATACGATCCTCAGCGAGATCAACAATACAATCCTCAGCGAGATCAACGATACGATCCTCAGCGAGATCAACGATACGATCCTCAGCGAGATCAACGATACGATCCTCAGTGAGATCAACAATACGATCCTCAGTGAGATCAACAATACAATCCTCAGCGAGATCAACGATACGATCCTCAGTGAGATCAACAATACGATCCTCAGTGAGATCAACGATACGATCCTCAGTGAGATCAACAATACGATCCTCAGCGAGATCAACAATACAATCCTCAGTGAGATCAACGATACGATCCTCAGCGAGATCAACAATACGATCATCAGTGAGATCAACGATACGATCCTCAACAAGATCAACGATACGATCCTCAGGGAGATCAACGATACGATCCTCAGCGAGATCAACGATACGATCCTCAGCGAGATCAACGATACGATCCTCAGGGAGATCAACAATACGATCCTCAGGGAGATCAACGATACGATCCTCAGGGAGATCAACAATACGATCCTCAGCGAGATCAACAATACGATCCTCAGCGAGATCAACAATACGATCCTCAGCGAGATCAACGATACGATCCTCAGTGAGATCAATGATACGATCCTCAGCGAGATCAACAATACGATCATCAGTGAGATCAACGATACGATCCTCAACGAGATCAACAATACGATCCTCAGGGAGATCAAGAATACGATCCTCAGGGAGATCAATGATACGATCCTCAGGGAGATCAACGATACGATCCTCAGCGAGATCAACGATACGATCCTCAACAAGATCAACAATACGATCCTCAGTGAGATCAACGATACGATCCTCAGTGAGATTAACGATACGATCCTCAGCGAGATCAACGATACGATCCTCAGCGAGATCAACGATACGATCCTCAGTGAGATCAACGATACGATCCTCAGCGAGATCAACAATACGATCCTCAGTGAGATCAACGATACGATCCTCAGCGAGATCAACAATACGATCCTCAGTGAGATCAACGATACGATCCTCAGCGAGATTAACAATACGATCCTCAGCGAGATCAACGATACGATCCTCAGCGAGATCAACAATACGATCTTCAGTGAGATCAACGATACGATCCTCAGCGAGATCAACAATACGATCTTCAGTGAGATCAACGATACGATCCTCAGTGAGATCAACAAAACGATCCTCAGCGAGATCAACAATACAATCCTCAGCGAGATCAACGATACGATCCTCAGTGAGATCAACGATACGATCCTCAGCGAGATCAACAATACGATCCTCAGTGAGATCAACAATACGATCCTCAGTGAGATCAACGATACGATCCTCAGCGAGATCAACAATACGATCATCAGTGAGATCAACGATACGATCCTCAACGAGATCAACAATACGATCCTCAGGGAGATCAAGAATACGATCCTCAGGGAGATCAATGATACGATCCTCAGGGAGATCAACGATACGATCATCAGTGAGATCAACGATACGATCCTCAACGAGATCAACGATACGATCCTCAGGGAGATCAACGATACGATCCTCAGCGAGATCAACGATACGATCCTCAGCGAGATCAACGATATGATCCTCAGGGAGATCAACAATACGATCCTCAGCGAGATAAACGATACGATCCTCAGGGAGATCAACAATACGATCCTCAGCGAGATCAACAATACGATCCTCAGCGAGATCAACAATACAATCCTCAGCGAGATCAACGATACGATCCTCAGTGAGATCAACGATACGATCCTCAGCGAGATCAACAATACGATCATCAGTGAGATCAACGATACGATCCTCAACGAGATCAACAATACGATCCTCAGGGAGATCAAGAATACGATCCTCAGGGAGATCAATGATACGATCCTCAGGGAGAACAACGATACGATCCTCAGCGAGATCAACGATACGATCCTCAACAAGATCAACAATACGATCCTCAGTGAGATCAACGATACGATCCTCAGTGAGATCAACGATACGATCCTCAGCGAGATCAACAATACGATCCTCAGCGAGATCAACAATACGATCCTCAGTGAGATCAACGATACGATCCTCAGTGAGATCAACGATACGATCCTCAGCGAGATCAACAATACGATCATCAGTGAGATCAACGATACGATCCTCAGGGAGATCAAGAATACGATCCTCAGGGAGATCAAGAATACGATCCTCAGGGAGATCAATGATACGATCCTCAGGGAGATCAACGATACGATCATCAGTGAGATCAACGATACGATCCTCAACGAGATCAACGATACGATCCTCAGGGAGATCAACGATACGATCCTCAGCGAGATCAACGATACGATCCTCAGCGAGATCAACGATATGATCCTCAGGGAGATCAACAATACGATCCTCAGCGAGATAAACGATACGATCCTCAGGGAGATCAACAATACGATCCTCAGCGAGATCAACAATACGATCCTCAGCGAGATCAACAATACAATCCTCAGCGAGATCAACGATACGATCCTCAGTGAGATCAACGATACGATCCTCAGCGAGATCAACAATACGATCATCAGTGAGATCAACGATACGATCCTCAACGAGATCAACAATACGATCCTCAGGGAGATCAAGAATACGATCCTCAGGGAGATCAATGATACGATCCTCAGGGAGAACAACGATACGATCCTCAGCGAGATCAACGATACGATCCTCAACAAGATCAACAATACGATCCTCAGTGAGATCAACGATACGATCCTCAGTGAGATCAACGATACGATCCTCAGTGAGATCAACGATACGATCCTCAGCGAGATCAACAATACGATCCTCAGTGAGATCAACGATACAATCCTCAGCGAGATCAACAATACGATCCTCAGTGCGATCAACGATACGATCCTCAGCGAGATTAACAATACGATCCTCAGTGAGATCAACGATACGATCCTCAGCGAGATCAACAATACGATCCTCAGTGAGATCAACGATACGATCCTCAGTGAGATCAACGATACGATCCTCAGTGAGATCAACGATACGATCCTCAGTGAGATCAACGATACGATCCTCAACGAGATCAACAATACGATCATCAGTGAGATCAACAATACGATCCTCAGCGAGATCAATGATACGATCCTCAGCGAGATCAACAATACGATCCTCAGCGAGATCAACAATACGATCCTCAGCGAGATCAACAATACGATCCTCAGCGAGATCCTCAGCGAGATCAACAATACGATCCTCAGCGAGATCCTCAGCGAGATCAACAATACGATCCTCAGCGAGATCAACAATACGATCCTCAGCGAGATCAACAATACGATCCTCAGCGAGATCAACAATACGATCCTCAGCGAGATCAACAATACGATCCTCAGCGAGATCCTCAGCGAGATCAACAATACGATCCTCAGCGAGTTCCTCAGTGAGATCCTCAGCGAGATCCTCAGCGAGATCAACAATACGATCCTCAGCGAGATCAACAATACGATCCTCAGCGAGTTCCTCAGTGAGATCCTCAGCGAGATCCTCAGCGAGATCAACAATACGATCCTCAGCGAGTTCCTCAGCGAGATCCTCAGCGAGATCCTCAGCGAGATCCTCAGCCAGAGGTCCTCATCACCTCCACAATGGGCAGCTCCTAATCTCCTAATGCCAGCAATAACTAAAGAGGGCTTATTCGTTGGGGAATTTTATAAAGTGCTGCATAAAATTGCACTTCGCCAACATTTTTTTAATGTTATTAATGATATGATCCTCAGCGAGATCCTCCTCAGCGAGATCTTCAGCGAGTTCCTCAGCGAGTTCCTCAGCGAGACCCTCAGCGAGATCCTCAGCGAGACCCTCAGCGAGATCCTCAGCGAGACCCTCAGTGAGTTCCACAGCGAGACCCTCAGTGAGTTCCTCAGCGAGATCCTCAGTGAGTTCCTCAGCGAGATCCTCAGCAAGTTCCTCAGCGAGACCCTCAGTGAGTTCCACAGCGAGACCCTCAGTGAGTTCCTCAGCGAGATCCTCAGCAAGTTCCTCAGCGAGACCCTCAGTGAGTTCC
The DNA here is from genome assembly GCF_037356315.1 of Lithobates pipiens. NCBI lineage: Eukaryota > Metazoa > Chordata > Amphibia > Anura > Ranidae > Lithobates > Lithobates pipiens. Next base: position 2,380,602 of record NW_027507750.1, on the reverse strand, counting down.
ACAGCGAGACCCTCAGTGAGTTCCTCAGCGAGATCCTCAGCAAGATCCTCAGCGAGTTCCTCAGCAAGATCCTCAGCAAGTTCCTCAGCGAGTTCCTCAGCAAGATCCTCAGCGAGTTCCTTAGTGAGATCCTTAGCGAGATCCTCAGCGAGATCCTCAGCGAGATGTCCTCATCACCTCCACAATGGGCAGCTGTGACCATGTCCTAATGCCGGCAATAACTAAAGAGGGCTTATTCATTGGGGAATTTTGTAAAGCGCTGCGTAAAATGTTGGCACTTCGTCAACATTTTTTTAATGTTATCAATGACACGATCCTCAGTGAGATCCTCAGTGAGATCCTCAGTGAGATCCTCAGTGAGATCCTCAGTGAGATCCTCAGCGAGCTCCTCAGTGAGATCCTCAGCGAGACCCTCAGCGAGATCCTCAGCGAGACCCTCAGTGAGATCCTCAGCGAGATCCTCAGCGAGACCCTCAGCGAGATTATTAGCGAGATCCTCAGCGAGACCTTCAGCGAGTTTCTCAGCGAGATCCTCAGTGAGTTCCTCTGCGAGATCCTCGGTGAGACCCTCAGCTTGACCCTCAGCGAGATCCTCAGCGAGATCCTCAGTGAGTTCCTCTGCGAGATCCTCGGTGAGACCCTCAGCTTGACCCTTAGCGAGATCCTCAGTGAGTTCCTCTGCGAGATCCTCGGTGAGACCCTCAGCTTGACCCTCAGCGAGATCCTCAGCGAGATCCTCAGTGAGTTCCTCTGCGAGATCCTCGGTGAGACCCTCAGCTTGACCCTTAGCGAGATCCTCAGTGAGTTCCTCTGCGAGATCCTCGGTGAGACCCTCAGCTTGACCCTTAGCGAGATCCTCAGCGAGCTCCTCAGAGAGTTCCTTAGCAATATCCTCAGCAAGACCCTCAGTGAGATCCTCAGAGAGTTCCTCAGCAATATCCTCAGTGAGATCCTCAGAGAGACGTCCTCATCACCTCCACAATGGGCAGCTGTGACCATCTCCTAATGCCGGCAATAACTAAAGAGGGCTTATTCTGGGAATTTTGTAATGGCTGCGTAAAATGTTGGCACTTCGCAAACTTGTATAATAATTTTCATAATGATTCAATAACAGCCGTATGTGACAGACCCAACCAGGACGGGGGCTTTTGGAGGAGACTGCAGGGTAGCCTCTTGCCTACTGACTATGGGCCCTGACATTTGAGGGAGCTACAAGCATTTTGGAAGATGTCGTGTTATATAATGCAAGAGGATATTATAACATTGAACAGTCAAGGAAGCCATAAGGGGTCTCCACCCATAGGCGTGTGCAGGGGGTGTGCTGGGTGTGCCTGGGCACACCGTAACTAATCACCCTACGTGACGCACATTCCCCCTGATGATATTTCATCAAAACCCCCCAACAGGGGTCCTAAAAAAAATTGTAAAGAAATAAAATAATAGAAATAAAAAACGACTGACAATGTCCACTGCCTACTAACACCAACCATGTTTTAATACATTTGGGGTGCAGGCCCTAATGCAATAGACTGCGCACACCTATGTCTCCACCAACCTGAAAAGTCAGAAGAAGTAGGTGAAAGGAAAGCTGGTTATTGAGATTTGGACAGCCTTGGGTCGTCTTGAATACTACCGATGCCGAACTATCTGGGTGGACAATGACTTGAGTCACCTAGACTTGTCTAGGTGACTAGTTGTTAATTAGTTAATTAGTAGATGAGAAACCTTGTGAGCTGCCACATTCCTACCCTAAAGCCAAAAAGTAAAGAAATATAAAATGGTATAAAATGAAAAAATATATATAAATTAAAACTAGAAATAAAAAAAATAGAAATAAATAAATAAAAATAACGATAAAAAAATAAAAATAAAACAAAGATTAATATATATATATATAAAAAAGATAAAAATGAAATAAAAATATATAAATAAAAATTAAAATAAAAATAATATTATTTATTTATTAATTAATATTATTTATCACAGGCTTTAAAAAAATCTCTTACGGTAAGGGTACACCTGGTGGGGGGGGGGGGGGGGGTGCACATCACATGAAGATATCACTATCACGATTTATGTTTGGACCGTTGACTTAGTGTTGGGGTCAGTGGTCAAGGTCAGGGTGTGTTTTAGGTAGGAGAAAAAAAAATTGCCCTTTTCCGGCCCTTGGGGAACTTCCCACTCACACCAATGATGGGGCAGTATTTCTCCCAATATTGGGGGGCATTATTCCTGCCGTAAAAACCAAGAATGGGGCACTATTCCTCCAACGGACTTCAACAATGGGGCACTGTCCCATTGTTCATAAACAACCTGGAGGATGGGGATGGGGTAAACAGTCCAATCTCTGTATTTGCGGACGATACTAAGCTAAGCAGGGCAATAACTTCTCCGCAGGATGTGGAAACCTTGCAAGAAGATCTGAACAAATTAACGGGGTGGACATGTACATGGCAAATGAGGTTCAATGTAGAAAAATAATTCATTTGGGTGGCAAAAATCTGAATGCAATCTATAGACTGGGAGAGGGGAACCTCTGGGGGGCTCTAGGATGGAGGAGGACCTGGGGGTCCTAGTAGATGATGGGCTCAGCAATGCCAAGCTGCTGCTAACAAAGCAAACAGAATATTGGCATTAAAAAAAGGGATCAACTCCAGAGATAAAAGGATAATTCTCCCCTCTACAAGACTCTGGTCCGGCCGCACCTGGAGTATACTGTCCAGTTCTGGGCACCAGTCCTCAGGAAGGATGTACTGGAAATGGAGCGACTACAAAGTAGGGCGACAAAGCTAATAAAGGGTCTGGAGGATATTAGATATGAGGAAAGGTTGTGAGCTCTGAACTTATTCTCTCTGGAGAAGAGACGCCTGAGAGGGGATATGATTTCATTATATAAATACCGGACTGGTGACCCCACAATATATAAATACCGGACTGGTGACCCCACAATATATAAATACCGGACTGGTGACCTCACAATATACAAATACCGGACTGGTGACCCCACAATATATAAATACCGGGCTGGTGACCCCACAATATATAAATACCAGAGTGGTGACCCCACAATATATAAATACCAGACTGGTGACCCCACAATATATAAATACCGGACTGGTGACCCCTCAATATATAAATACCAGACTGGTGACCCCACAATATATAAATACCGGACTGGTGACCCCACAATATATAAATACCGGACTGGTGACCTCACAATATATAAATACCGGACTGGTGACCCCACAATATATAAATACCAGACTGGTGACCCCACAATATATAAATACCGGACTGGTGACCCCACAATATACAAATACCGGACTGGTGACCTCACAATATATAAATACCGGACTGGTGACCCCACAATATATAAATACCAGACTGGTGACCCCACAATATATAAATACCGGACTGGTGACCCCTCAATATATAAATACCAGACTGGTGACCCCACAATATATAAATACCGGACTGGTGACCTCACAATATATAAATACCGGACTGGTGACCCCACAATATATAAATACCAGACTGGTGACCCCACAATATATAAATACCGGACTGGTGACCCCACAATATACAAATACCGGACTGGTGACCCCACAATATATAAATACCGGACTGGTGACCTCACAATATATAAATACCGGACTGGTGACCCCACAATATATAAATACCAGACTGGTGACCCCACAATATATAAATACCGGACTGGTGACCCCACAATATATAAATACCGGACTGATGACCCCACAATATATAAATACCAGACTGGTGACCCCACAATATATAAATACCGGACTGGTGACCACACAATATATAAATATCATACTGGTGACCCCACAATATATAAATACCGGACTGGTGACCCCACAATATATAAATACCGGACTGATGACCCCACAATATATAAATACCAGACTGGTGACCCCACAATATATAAATACCGGACTGGTGACCACACAATATATAAATATCATACTGGTGACCCCACAATAGGAAGAACATTTTTTCGCAGAAGGGAGTTTAATAAGACTCGTGGCCACTCATTAAAATTAGAAGAAAAGAGGTTTAACCTTAAACTACGTAGAGGGTTCTTTAATGTAAGAGCGACAAGGATGTGGAATTCCCTTCCACAGGTGGTGGTCTCAGCGGGGGGCATCCATAGTTTCTAGAAACTATTAGATAATCACCTGAATGATCACAACATAAATGATATACAATGTAATACTGACATATAATCACACACATAGGTTGGACTTGATGGACTTGTGTCTTTTTTCAACCTCACCTACTATGACTGTTTCTCCAACTGACACTAACAATGGGGCACTATTCCCCCAACTGACACCAATGAGGGAGCACTATTCCCCCAACTGACACCAATGAGGGAGCACTATTCCTCCAACTGACACCAATGAGGGAGCACTATTCCCCCAACTGACACCAACAATGGGGCACTATTCCCCCAACTGACACCAATGAGGGAGCACTATTCCCCCAACTGACACCAATGAGGGAGCACTATTCCCCCAACTGACACCAATGAGGGAGCACTATTCCTCCAACTGACACCAATGAGGGAGCACTATTCCTCCAACTGACACCAATGAGGGAGCACTATTCCTCCAACTGATGCCAATAATGGGGCACTATTCCTCCAACTGACATCAACAATGGGGCACTATTCCTCCAAGTGACACCAACAATGGGGCACTATTCCTCCAACTGACACCAACAATGGGGCACTAGTCCTTCAACTGACACCAATAATGGAACACTATTCCTCCCATTAAAAGCAACGATGGGGTATTACTTACTCCAATTGACAGCAGGGCATTTTCTACTCCTACCAGCCAAAGTGAAGCCCTCCCCTCTAACCTGAAGGACAGTAAACTGGCCCTTTGCTTAGAAAGTATGAGAACCCCTGATCTGAGCAGACAGAACTGAGATTTCCTCTGTTGGTCTGTGAAGACATTGCCCCGTCTTTCCCAATCACACAGATAATTGATTTGCTCCGATCGTGGCCTCTGTTATAACACACTTTGTTGGTGGGTGATGGGCAGGAAGATGATCCCAGCAATGGAAGCCATAGAAGACGGGACATTGGTCAAACTTCCTAAGGATCTGTCCGCTAAGAACATGGAGCCCACCTAAATCTCCTCCCGAGCCAAACCCCTTTTACCCCCCCCCCCCCCCCCCCGTCATGCCTGGCACCGCGCCTAGGCTTCCTTTTATTTACTTTGGACTTATCCTTCTCGCCAGGTAAAGAAGATTGGAGCTTCCAAGAGCCCACCGCGAGGCTCTGGAGTCGGCACAGCCGAGCGGCAGCTCCAGAGGGGATAACTCAATTAGGATAAGAGAAAATCTAATGAATTTTGGCGGTCCTAGCCGGTGAAGCGCGGTTTATAGCTCAGCGGTGCGCTCTTCCCGGCTCCATCACGGTGTCATATTAAAATATTATTATAAACAGTTTCAATTAATTCCTTGTGGAAAGAAAAAAAAAAAAAAAAAAAAAAACTTTTAAGGGCCGCGCAATCCGTGGCGGGCTGGAGATATATTAGGCAGTGTGTGTTTCTCCCGCACATTATTGCACTCTTGCCTCACACCACATATTGAATAATAATGGGAAATTAAGATGCAGGTAATTACAGAAAGCTTAAGTGTGTATTAATAAATTCCGAGCCATTAGAAGGGAAGTGTGCCGGCTTCTGGGGAAGGACGTGAAATCGGGACGTGAGCTGGAATGGAGGTTCTGCTCTTAGCGAGGGGACTGGATTCCGAATGACAGTCATAAGCCCGGACTGGCAGGATGACAACCCTGGCATTGTGCGGAAGAGCCGCCGAACGTTCCAGACCCTTGTGAAGCTAATCAGGCTGAAACGTCCTTGGATTGAAATCCAACTCAACCTTCCGCTTCCATCCACTAAATACGTCCCAGGCGTATCAACGCAAAAGGTGCGCAAAGTCTCCTGAAATTCCCAACCAGGCTTTTTATGGCACTTTACGTGTAAGTTTAAATGAGTATTCTTTTGCAAGGGAAATTACTTATAAACCCCCCCCCCCAAAAATAAAATAAAAAATAATATATAAATATATGTATATAAATATATATATATATATATATATACATACACACACATTATATATATATATATATTTTTTTTTTTTTTTCCCAGATAAGCTGCGCTATAATGATCAAAAAATGCTATGAAATTACTTATAACCCCCCCCCCCCATATATATATACACACACACACATTATATATATATATTGTGACAGAGCGAGGCTCTGTCCCTATGAAATTGGAGGAAAACGAGACGCAGACACAGAGTTTGCATATCTCCAGCCCTGTGTCTGGGTCTTGATGTTAACGAGCAGGGTGTGTGCCCAGCTGCATATAAGCCATATAAATGAAGGGCTGTTGGTGTGGAAGGTGGAGGAGTGTGAACAGCTTGCTGCTGGCTGAAGAGTGGTTTGCCCTGTGGGAGACTGTAGTCCGTGTAAGGGACTGGGAAAGGCTGACAACCTTGAGAGTCAGGAAGACTAAGGAAGCCGGTGAGTCCAGGGGGCTGGAAAGAGTTGACAAATCTGTTGGGAGCAAGCAGAGGAACTGTTGACAATTGAGAGCCAGGTGGCTTGGTATGTTCATTTGTGTGCTGAATGAATTTAAACCCCTGCGTGGGATTACTGGATGAACTAAATATTTTTGTTTTCTTATAATAAACGTGGGCTACCAGGCCCTTAACCATAAAACGCCTGCCTGATGTAGACTAAAACGTGCATCTACCAATTGTGCTTAATCACCCCAACATTACAAGTGGTGTTCGAATGCGGGCATGTAGACGGTGGAATCCGGGTCCTTGCTCCATGGTGAGTCGCATCAGGAACTACTGCTAGCTGTGTGTGGCAGCCAGGCGAACAGCATTGCGTATACGTTTATTTGATGGACTGTGTTGCATGCAGGTTGTGTACCTGTGAAGGAAGAATTAAACATCAGATTTTTTTTTTTTCCTTTCTCTGCTGAGAATTGTTACAAGCTGCTGTGTGCATGTGATTGCAAGGATGAGGCAGTCAAAAAGCAAGAAGTTCATGTTTAATCAAGTTAAAGAGGATGTTGTTCCTGGCAGCCTGAGCCCAAAGGTGCCACAGCATGACGCAAGGAGGCCTCTGCGCTGCATCCGTTGTAGTGAGTGGGGACATGCTGTTGCCCATTGCCCCTTGTCACAGGAATGTTTGTGGAATAACCAAGCTGGATGGGAGGTTGATGAATTCTGGAGCTCATCTACTAATGATTGTGATCAGCTGTGTCCTCAGAAGTGGTATCCAATGGCAACGAGTGAGAGCCAGTCATGGAGGAGATGCCAAGAAGTGAGCTCAGCATGGTCTGAGAAGATGTCTCCACCTTGTAGGACCAGTCAAAAGGGGCCAGTGACATGTGAGACAGCGAATGAATGGTTCAAGCGGAATCGCAAAGAGTCGGGTGCACTGCAAGGGGCTGAGATCTTGGCCTCTGACTATGTGCAACCCATGCTGCCTACAGAGGAGGTGGGAGACTTCCTTGTAAGATTTGAAAAAGTTGCTGTAAAGAGAAAATGGCCTAGGGACCGGTGGCCAAAACTGCTGCAAACCTTATTGCGGATAGAGTTCCGGTCGGTTTACCATTTGATGGATGGGGGCCAGGATGACTATCGCAAGTTTAAAGAGGAAATCCTTCTTAGAGGAGAGTTCCATCGTATCATGGGCCGCCAGCAATGCTCCAGGATGGGAGAAGTGTCGCCGGAAGTCCTAGGAATTGGAAATCCAGAGAAACGTAAGGTTTTCTGTCATGGCCACTTAGGCAAAGGGGTCAGTCCAGAAAGGAGACTACATCAGCCTGAATCCTGCATGAGGTATAGCCAACCAGCTTTGGAGCGCAAGTCTGCAGTTACCCCTAACAACAAGGATCTTGTGTTACCTACAGGGGGCGTCAGTGGGTCCAGAAAGGCTGCAGTTTTGCTCCCTGGCCACATGGGGGAGTCAGCCTGTGGAGACACCACACCAGTGAGACAACGCACTCAAGTGAAGGCTATGACATCAGCTGCAGGAACTGGTAAGACTGTTTCAGTTTATGATGCTGAAACCAGTGAAGTGGGAGTATGTCCAGTGGGGAGATCCGCAGTACAAATGGACATAGACTTTCTGCATTGTGCTACCTAGAGCAGTGGGGAGGCGCAGCGTAAAGCCCAACTAGACGCAGGGCTAAAGACTGAAGAGTCGCTCAGAGGTTATGGTGGCTCATAAACAAACCACAAAAACAGCAGTTGTGTCTACATGTAATGAGAATGCTAATGATCGTACTAACAAAAGTGATACTATTGCTAAACGTGATGAGTGTAATGACATTGAAGCATGTATTTCTTGTAATGTCATATCTGAGAGTGAGGTTGGTAATGTGTTCACTACCAGTGATGAGAGTAGGAGATCTCCCATGACAGGCAGAGGCACAGGATTGTCCATGGAAGTCTCATGGGGTTTCCATGTGTTGGAGTCAGAGGCTGCCCAGGATGGCTCTGGTGCTATGCTGGTGGAACAAGGGGGGACTAATTCACACAGTGAGAGCGTGTGGGCGCAGCCCCACAACCCTACATGTAGCCCAGTGGGCAAGGGGTTAATTCAGCCTGCAAAAGTTGAGGGTACAAAGCTGAATGTGTCTGTAATGCCACCAGAAAAAGGTGTTCAGAATGATGTGCTGCACCAAGCTTTAGGTGATGAAGCATCACCCCAATGCAACGTTGATAAAAGTATGGTGTTACAAAATGATGTATATAGAAGTGAGGAATGTGCAGTTAAAGCTAATGAATCCCAGGTTTCTGTGCAGCTTTCTACAGCAGGTGATGCAACACTGTGGAACGCCCATGGTGGAACCACAATGGACTGGGACAGCTGGGCCAAACAATTGCTAGCCATGCTGGATAGGGCTAGCTTAAGTAACAAGGGTGTGGACACAACTGCTATGCCAGACAGGGGGATCGCAGAGCCGCCGGTGGTTGAGGGCGTCCTGGTCCCTGCAAAGGTTGCTGCCCTCCCCTCTGAAGAAACAGTTCAGGGCACTGGCATCGCAGATGTGTTGTCCACAGCCCCACAGCTAAATGATATTGAGTATCAAAGTGATAGTGTGACTTGTAATGACCTGCAGAGGCTCACCAACACTGGTGCAGAAGGGTTAAGTGTGAGACATGTGTCTGACAGCTCTCCAGGGGAGCAACAAGCTGTGATGATGAGTACCTCCAAGGAGGATGAGGTCTCTTCAAATGTCTCACCCTCTCAACCTGCAGTCGCTGAGCCCCTCCATGTCTTGGACAGGGTAAAGGACCCTAGAAAGTTCTGGTGTTTAGACATGGGATGTTTAGAGATGACAGAAACTTTACTGGAAATGCTAGAGTTGGTAAAAATGAACTTGCTGTATACTTGGGTATCTCCACCGCAGTTGGACCAGGTGGTGCTGCGTAGCACCAATGGGTGGAGCCAAGTGGTACAGGCAGTGCTGGGAAACCATGACCAATGGTTACCCATTTGGCACAGGATCTCCAGATTCTCTGTGAGCGTACTTCTAGTTATTGATTGGTATGGAAGGCACGCGAGAGAACTGCTTGAGATATCAGAGGTCTCTCCGTCTGATGGGATGACTAGAAACATCTCTGCTGGTGTGGTCCGAGGTGCGGCGGAGCAGTTGTCAGTAGAGGGCGCAGATACTGCCTTACCCGCTAGGCCTCATGAGAAAGAACGGCCCAGAATGGACTCGGCAGTAGCAGAGATGCTTTCTGTCACTGGCCCAGAGGTACAAGTTAAGGTGCCCGGAGACACTATGGGAGAAAGTGTTAATGTTGGTTGCCGTAACAATGTAATGTGTATACCTGAAAAAAATGGTTTATGCTTAGGTCAGGGTAGTTTGTTAGAACAGGTACCCATGGAGTGTTGGACAACGGGTGAGATGGAGCTGTGCTATGGTTCCGTCGGATGTAGTCCCTCCTCAGGTCTTCTTCTAACAAACACTGAATTGGAAAGCTGTGATCTGTTAAGAGTTCGTTCTGTAAACAATGATTTGGTTGCAGTGGGTACCAAGAAAAACTGTTTTGAACCAGAAATACCGATGGTGAAGGGTAAAATGGGTATTTGTAAGTTGAAAGGAGGGATCAAGGAAGGCAGAGTTCCCCCAAGAAAAGTGAATAAGCCTAGGGACCCCAAAAGAAGAGGAAGGCTGAGTATAGGACAATATAGGAACCTGTTAAGATCCAGGGGGGAATGTTCCTGGAAGCGCACCCGGAAAAAGGGTTGGGCCTACGTGGCTGACAGCCAGCACAGAGGTGTCCCAACCATCGTGATGGGTGCTGGTGTTCCTCCCTCCGGATCGAAACAAAGGGGGGGGATATGTGACAGAGTGAGGCTCTGTCCCTATGAAATTGGAGGAAAACGAGACGCAGACACAGAGTTTGCATATCTCCAGCCCTGTGTCTGGGTCTTGATGTTAACGAGCAGGGTGTGTGCCCAGCTGCATATAAGCCATATAAATGAAGGGCTGTTGGTGTGGAAGGTGGAGGAGTGTGAACAGCTTGCTGCTGGCTGAAGAGTGGTTTGCCCTGTGGGAGACTGTAGTCCGTGTAAGGGACTGGGAAAGGCTGACAACCTTGAGAGTCAGGAAGACTAAGGAAGCCGGTGAGTCCAGGGGGCTGGAAAGAGTTGACAAATCTGTTGGGAGCAAGCAGAGGAACTGTTGACAATTGAGAGCCAGGTGGCTTGGTATGTTCATTTGTGTGCTGAATGAATTTAAACCCCTGCGTGGGATTACTGGATGAACTAAATATTTTTGTTTTCTTATAATAAACGTGGGCTACCAGGCCCTTAACCATAAAACGCCTGCCTGATGTAGACTAAAACGTGCATCTACCAATTGTGCTTAATCACCCCAACATTACAATATATATATATTTTTTTTTTTTTCCAGATAAGCTGCGCTATAATGATCAAAAAATGCTATGTGAGACAAATAAATGAATAAAACAAAAACAACAGTTTGACAAAATATAAACAGAAAATGCATATACAAGTGTTCAAATATTAGTCCATTTTCCCGTCAACAGAGATTCTGCTTATAGTCTCCAACGTGTTTTAACACACCACACCAATATAGAAAAAGTGTCCTCAGAGTTGCAGAGAAAAGGCTTCCACCACCAACACTACTGCCGCTTACCAGCTAAACTGATCCCATCTCAGAGACCAGATATTGCAAATGTTAAAACACTTCCTCTGAACATGGACTGCATGGAGGATGTATCCCTTTTAGGCGTTTGGTTCAATTAGTTGGAAAAATCCTACGGCCACACGGCTCATCGCCCAGCACATATATAAACAAGAGGAATCGCCATAGTGTAATAAAGTCATGAAATTTAGTAAATTAAAAAAGAGTTGCACTTACATCAAGTAGAAAAATGTTTCGCTTTCTAAAAACAACAGATTTGCCGGCCGGCTTCGTAACGCTGCCCGTTGCTTCCGGGTTCAGCGTAGATCGCGGTGACGTCAATACGCCGCTCCTCCCTACGCCGTTTCGTTAAAAGTAACGTCTTCCAGGGGTACTTTTCTCTGCAACTCTGAGGACACTTTTTCTATATTGGTGTGGTGTGTTAAAACACGTTGGAGACTACAAGCAGAATCTCTGTTGACGGGAAAATGGACTAATATTTGAACACTTGTATATGCATTTTCTGTTTATATTTTGTCAAACTGTTGTTTTTGTTTTATTCATTTATTTGTCTCACATAGCATTTTTTGATCATTATAGCGCAGCTTATCTGGAAATAATTATTTGAATTGTGGGTAACTCACGTTTAAAGCTGCTGCTGCACTTATAGCACATTTTCACAATTTTTTGTCACAATTGCTTCATTGTTACACAAATCACATTTAGGAATAGCGCTGTATTATTCTGTATATATATATATATATATATATATATATATATATATATATATATATATATATATATATATATATATATATATATATATATATATATATATATATATATATATATGTTATAAGTATTTTTCTAGCAAAATAAAATACATATTTTATATATATATATATATATTGGAAAGATTCCTTAAAGAATTTTGGAAATATTTTTGAATATTGCAAAGAAAACTTAAAGAATTTTTAATTAACAACTTTTGAATAATTTTTTGCCTGCTAAAAAACCCCCATGAGGGAATCTTTCCATTACATAAATGCTTCGGGTATGCAGCAGCCCCAGCAGCTCATATATATGTGTTTTTTTTTTTTACATTCTATATTTATATATATATATATTTCTTTTAGCAGAGGCTCTAGGGAATCGTTCGATCTAAGCGATAGTTGATATATTTTTTATTTTTTTTATGCCGCCGAACGTTCCAAACCCTTGTGAAGCTAATCAGGCTGAAACGTCCTTGGATTGAAATCCAACTGAACCTTCAGCTTCTATCCACTAAATACGTCCCAGGCGTATCAACGCAAAAAGTGCGCAAAGTCTCCTGTAATTCCCAACCAGGCTTTTTATGGCACTTTACGTGTAAGTTTAAATGAGTATTCTTTTGCAAGGAAATTACTTATAACCCCCCCCCCAAAAAAAAAAAAAAAAAAAAAAATATATATATATATATATATATATATATATATATATATGTTATAAGTATTTTTCTAGCAAAATAAAATACATATTTTCATTTTTATATATATATATATATATATATATATATATATATATATATATATATATATATATATATATATATATATATATATATATAATATATTAGAAAGATTCCATAAAGAATTTTGGAAATATTTTTGAATATTGCAAAGAAAACTTAAAGAATTTTGAGAGATCATGTAATAGAAATAAGAGATGACAGGTCCTCTTTATGGAGATCTCATGTAATAGAAATAAGAGATGACAGGTCCTCTTTATGGGGGATCTCATGTAATAGAAATAAGAGATGACAGGTCCTCTTTATGGGGATCTCATGTAATAGAAATAAGAGATGACAGGTCCTCTTTATGGAGATCATGTAATAGAAATAAGAGATGACGGGTCCTCTTTATGGAGATCATGTAATAGAAATAAGAGATGACGGGTCCTCTTTATGGAGATCTCATGTAATAGAAATAAGAGATGACAGGTCCTCTTTATGGAGATCATGTAATAGAAATAAGAGATGACAGGTCCTCTTTATGGAGATCTCATATAATAGAAATAAGAGATGACAGGTCCTCTTTATGGAGATCATGTAATAGAAATAAGAGATGACAGGTCCTCTTTATGGAGATCTCATATAATAGAAATAAGAGATGACAGGTCCTCTTTATGGAGATCATGTAATAGAAATAAGAGATGACGGGTCCTCTTTATGGAGGTCTCATGTAATAGAAATAAGAGATGACGGGTCCTCTTTATGGAGATCTCATGTAATAGAAATAAGAGATGACAGGTCCTCTTTATGGAGATCTCATATAATAGAAATAAGAGATGACAGGTCCTCTTTATGGAGATCTCATATAATAGAAATAAGAGAGGACAGGTCCTCTTTATGGAGATCTCATGTAATAGAAATAAGAGATGACGGGTCCTCTTTATGGGGATCATGTAATAGAAATAAGAGATGACGGGTCCTCTTTATGGAGGTCTCATGTAATAGAAATAAGAGATGACGGGTCCTCTTTATGGGGATCATGTAATAGAAATAAGAGATGACGGGTCCTCTTTATGGGGATCTCATGTAATAGAAATAAGAGATGACGGGTCCTCTTTATGGGGATCTCATGTAATAGAAATAAGAGATGACGGGTCCTCTTTATGGAGATCATGTAATAGAAATAAGAGATGACGGGTCGTCTTTATGGAGAGATTTGAGGTCAAACAGACCCCAAATCTCTTTAAAAGCAAAAGATCCAAAAAAATAAATAAAAATGGTTTACTTCCACCCTGGACAGGAAGTGACATCATCTTCACATTGCTCTGGTCCTCCAAGGCCATAGAGGCGGTCAAAGAGGGTCTACTCCTTGATGGCCTCTAGGACTAGACTAGCGGGCCAGACTACCCTTTTGGGGCTCTTTCACACCACAAACAAAAGAATGCTGTCTCAGCACAGAGGAGGGGGCGGGAAGATGCAGTTACACTGTGTGAGAGCTGATTGGAGGAACAGAACCCCCCCCCCCCCCCCCGCACACACACACACACACAGCAGAATTGTGTTCTAAATAGACACGCTCCGTTCTGAGCACTTCCTCCTCCTCCCTTCCAACACTGAAATACTCAGAAAAAATACGGTGTTGGGCCCCCTCAAAATCCCTATCTGAACTAGAAGCCAAGTCAGAAAAGGGGGGATGTGCAAGTGCCCCCCCCCCCCTTCTGAACCATACTAGTCCACATGTTCTCAACATGCGGGTTACATTTTGGTGTGGAGTTACCCTTAAAATCCATACCAAATCTGAAGGGCATGGTATGGCTTGGTGGCGGCCCATGTTTCATGTGTTTTTTATTTCTAAATTTTACATTGCCAGCATTATTTTGTTTACATTTCAGCTGTCAATGGAGAAGCCCGCGGACAGCTGATGAGTCATCAGTTAAGGACGCGGCGCCCGGCTTCCCGGCCTGCTCCTTATCAACCAGCTATTCTTCACAAATATTGTTCCAAAAATGTTCAATTCTTTAGAAAATGAATAAACTAAACGAATCAATGAAATTAAATTATTGTTACTGACCTTTGGCTTATTTTCTGACTACGCTTCTGCTTGATACCAACCTGCAACCACTTGTTACTGACCTTTGGCTTGTTTACTATTACTGACTATGCTTCTGCTTGATCCCAACCTGTGACCACTTGTTACTGACCTTTGGCTTATTTACTGACTACGCTTCTGCTTGATCCCAACCTGTGACCACTTGTTACTGACCTTTGGCTTATTTATTGACTATGCCTCTGCTTGATCCCAACCTGAAACCACGTGTTACTAACCTTTGGCTTGTTTAATGACTAAGCTTCTGCTTGATCCCTACCTGCAACCACGTGTTACTGACCTTTGGCTTGTTTACTGACTATGCTTCTGCTTGATCCCAACCTGCAACCATTTGTTACTAACCCTTGGCTTGTTTACTGACTATGCCTCTGCTTGATCCCAACCTGCAACCACATGTTACTGACCTTTGGCTTGTTTACTGACTATGCTTCTGCTTGATCCCAACCTGCAACCATTTGTTACTAACCCTTGGCTTGTTTACTGACTATGCTTCTGCTTGATCCCAACCTGCAACCATTTCTTACTGACGTTTGGCTTGTTTAGTGACTACTCTTCTGCTTCATCCCTACCTGCTATATCTGCTGCTGGACCCCAGCTTGCTCATCGCCCTGGTGGTCGAATCCTGAGGACTATGACCTGGTACTAAGACACAGCAAAATCCATCCCCACCATCAGGAGCTCTGGTAAATGCTGGTTAGTGCTTAGAACCCGCACCTCGGGTGAGCCCGTGTCATCCGCCAGGGTGACCTGCTTGTATACTTATCCTGCTGGTCAGTGGGAACCTCTCTATTGCTATAGCTACTGGTCTTCAAGCCTGACCCCTGACCATAGCCATTACATATCCTCTTTTAACCGTTTCAATGCCGGGCACTTTGCCCCCCACCAGTTCTGTCCGGGCCAATTTTCACCTTTCAGCGCTGTCACACTTTGAATGACAATTACACGGTCATGTATCACTGTACACATATGACATTGCGGATCCCCCTGTCAGGAGAGACACTTATCGGCTCTCCTCTACTCATGCTCTGTTAGTGTGAATAGAGGAATGCAGATAACCGCCACTTCCTAATCATGCTGTGATTGGACACAGATGATTACACGGTAAAGAGCCTACATCAGCGGTTCTTTATCGTGATTGGACTATCAATCGCTGGGGGGGGGGGGGGGGCGCGCACAAGCGGCTTTTTCATCTGACATCCAGTCAGAACGGGGGAGAGCCGCCGCCGCCCCCGGTCGTCATTTTGCTATAGGCCAGGCGGGATGCGTGTAAAAAAAAAAAATGTAACATACGGTATATAAAAGAGCCAATCTCGGTACATAAAACCAAACATGTGACCAGCGTGTGGCGTGACCAGGGTCGTCTTTAAAGCGGGAGTCCGCCGGGACTCCGCGTTTTTTTTTTTTTTTAAAAGTCAGCAGCTACAAATACTGCAGCTGCTGACTTTTAAAATAGTGACACTTACCTGTCCAGCGCGCCCGCGATGTCAGCACCCGAAGCTGATCTCTAGATCGACACTCGAGTGCTGCCGCCGCCATCTTGGGTATGGGAATCAGGAAATGGAGCCTTTCGGCTTCATTTCCCGGTTCCCTACTGCGCATGCGCGAGCCGCGCTGCGCAATGAGGACGGTCCCCTCTGCCTCTGGGATCTGTGTGTTTCCCAGCAGGCAGCGGGGCACTTGCGGAAGGGGGCGGGCACTTGCGGAAAGGGTCGTAATGTACGCCCCTTTCCGCAGAGAGCTAGCCCGGAAGTGGGTGCAGTTACCTGGATTATCCAGGTAACTGCACCCCCCTCCCCCCTGAAAGGTGCCAATTGTGGCGCCGGAGGGGGGGGGGGATTCCGATGAGCGGAAGGTCCACCAGTGTGGACCTCCGCTTTAAGGCAGGGCAAAAGGGGCAGCTGCACTGGGCCCTGTCATTATTGTGGGGCCCAAAGCAGCTGACTTATACTTGCCAACTATCCCAGTTTATATTCCCTTGTCCCTTGAAGTTTTAGTCCTGTGCTGCTACTAATGCTACCCAGCTCTGCCCTATTGGCGTGTACAGATGACTCACCTGCAGACCCTGTGTTTACATGTAAATACTGGCATTCATATGTAAATAGCTGAGGCCAACTGCATTGATATGTAAATAAAGGCAGCATTCATAGGTTTATCATGCTCCCTTGCAGTGAGGAGAAGATGTGCTGTAACCTATAGCAACCAGTGAGGAGATTACTGTACAGCAATCTTTAGCAGCCAATCAACAAGCAAAAAAGTGCTGTAACCTCTAGCAACTAATCAGTGAGCCTTAAGGAGTGCTGTAACCTCTAGCAACCAGTCAGTGAGCAGTAATGAAATGCTGTAACCTCTGGCAACCAATCGCAATCGCTGCCTGATCTGATACAGTAAACTGATTTTAAGTCTAGCTGCTATTTATTGTATGTCTCAGAGAAGGTGGAGAGCGAAATTGCATGGGGGGGAGGGGGGCCCTAAGAAAATTTTTGCCCAGGGTCCAATCAATATTAAAGCGGAGGTCCACCCTAAAATGGACCTTCCGCTCATCGGATTCCTCCCCCCCCTCCGGCGCCACAATTGGCACCTTTCAGGGGGGAGGGGGGTGCAGTTACCTGGATAATCCAGGTAACTGCACCCACTTCCGGGCTAGCTCTCTGCGGAAAGGGGCGTACATTACACCCCTTTCCACAAGTGCCCGCCCCCTTCCGCAAGTGCCCCGCTGCCTGCTGGGAAACACACAGATCCCAGAGGCAGCGGGGACCGTCCTCATTGCGCAGCGCGGCTCGCGCATGCGCATTAGGGAACCGGGAAATGAAGCCGAAAGGCTCCATTTCCTGATTCCCATACCCAAGATGGCGGCGGCAGCACTCGAGTGTCGATCGAGAGATCGGCTTCGGGTGCCGACATCGCGGGCGCGCTGGACAGGTAAGTGTCACTATTTTAAAAGTCAGCAGCTGCAGTATTTGTAGCTGCTGACTTTAAAAAAAAAAAACGCGGAGTCCCGGCGGACTCCCGCTTTAAAGATGGGCCTGGGCGTGACGCGGGGGGGGGGGGGAGGGGGGCAGAATGTAAATCAAGGAATCAAGGCTGGATTGCAGAACGTTAGAAATATGTAAAAGATAAAATTGGAGCGATTCGTGGCGCTGCCTGCAGGGCGATGACGCCACCGCCCCATTGTCAGTGCAGCTGTGTCCTATAAACTCCTCCGTGTGCGGCGCCGGCTCCTCCCGCACGTCTATTGTGCTCCGCTTTAGTAGTGCAGAATAAATCTTGGTGGGTAGAGAAATGCCAGAATTTAAATGATCTAAATTGACCGCTGGAAACAAAAAAAAAGAAAAAAGAAAAAAAAAAAAAAAAAACATAAAAAAAACATAAAACAACAGTCACATCGGATTGGAAATTGTTACCAAGTGCACTCCCATTAAACATAAGATTTCGGCGGCTGTCGGTGTGCGGTGCAGCTGTGAGCAGCGGGACCATATGAAATATAATGAAGGTCTATTGTTTTGTTGGCTGATCTCCGGGGCCAAGTGTTTTCCAAGTTTTGCATAATTCTCCTGTGCCTGGCCCGAAGGACGGGCGCGCTGTGATTACACGGTTAAGCGTTTTTCGATGGGGGGGACACCGCTGTTATGGCGGCTGCAGAGAGTGGCCAACCACTGGGCAGTGTGATTCATACCTCACTTTCTGCAGAGATATAAATATGCAGAAAACACGTTCCTGAGAGCCGTTGTCAGGTAGTCAGCCAAACACCAAGCTTCCTGCTCCGGGGGAGGGGAGGGGGGGAAATTACCCGTATATAGGGCTATAATTGGTCCTCATAGGAATATAGACAAAGCTGGAGGATCTAGGGGGGGTCTCAAGGCTGTCTGACACCAAGGGGAACACCTGAACCAATCGACACTCACCGGACACTTTATTAGGTACACCTGTTCAATCGCTTGGTAACAAAAATTTGCTAATCAGCCAATCACACGGCAGCCGATCGATGCATTTAGACCTCTAGACGTGGTGAAGACGACTTGCTGAAGTTCAAACCGAGCATCAGAATGGGGGAAGAAAGGGGATTGGAGTGACTGTGAACATAAAGGAGATCTCGGTAGCTTTGAATGTTTCATAGTTAGTAAGGTTGAATAAAGACACCAGTCCATCCAGTTCAAGTGAGCGTCTACAATTGTCCCTATCCCTGTACATTGCACACTCACATCAGTCCCTATTTTTAAAAGTTTGTTGCCATTCCACGAGCGGGACGGAATTTTGAAGCGTGACATGTTGGGTATCAATTTACGCGGCGTAACATTATCTTTCACAATATAAAAAAAAAAAAAAATTGGGCTAACTTTACTGTTGTTATTTTTTAATTAAAAAAATGTGTATTCTTTCAAAAATGAAGCGTGCAAATACGGTGTGACAGAAAGTATTATAAGCGTTAAAAAAACAAAATGTATAATGTTTGGGGGTTCGAAGTAATTCTCTAGCAAAAAAAATATATATTTTAACTTGTAAACACCACATCTAAAAAAAGTGGCCTGGTTTTAAAGTGGTTAAATCCCTGTGGCTACGGATCCCATCACCACCTCTTCAGGCACTGCCTGGCTTCAGCTGCCCCTTTCTTCAGGCACTGCCTGGCTTCAGCTGCCCCTTTCTTCAGGCACTGCCTGGCTGCAGCTGCCCCTTTCTTCAGGCACGGCCTGGCTGCAGCTGCCCCTTTCTTCAGGCACGGCCTGGCTGCAGCTGCCCCTTTCTTCAGGCACTGCCTGGCTGCAGCTGCCCCTTTCTTCAGGCACTGCCTGGCTGCAGCTGCCCCTTTCTTCAGGCACTGCCTGGCTGCAGCTGCCCCTTTCTTCAGGCACTGCCTGGCTGCAGCTGCCCCTTTCTTCAGGCACTGCCTGGCTGCAGCTGCCCCTTTCTTCAGGCACTGCCTGGCTGCAGCTGCCCCTTTCTTCAAGCACTGCCTGGCTGCAGCTGCCCCTTTCTTCAGGCACTGCATGGCTGCAGCTGCCCCTTTCTTCAGGCACGGCCTGGCTGCAGCTGCCCCTTTCTTCAGGCACTGCCTGGCTGCAGCTGCCCCTTTCTTCAGGCACTGCCTGGCTGCAGCTGCCCCTTTCTTCAGGCACTGCCTGGCTGCAGCTGCCCCTTTCTTCAGGCACTGCATGGCTGCAGCTGCCCCTTTCTTCAGGCACTGCCTGGCTGCAGCTGCCCCTTTCTTCAGGCACTGCCTGGCTGCAGCTGCCCCTTTCTTCAAGCACTGCCTGGCTGCAGCTGCCCCTTTCTTCAGGCACTGCCTGGCTGCCCCTTTCTTCAGGCACTGCCTGGCTGCCCCTTTCTTCAGGCACTGCCTGGCTGCAGCTGCCCCTTTCTTCAGGCACTGCCTGGCTGCAGCTGCCCCTTTCTTCAGGCACTGCCTGGCTGCCCCTTTCTTCAGGCACTGCCTGGCTGCAGCTGCCCCTTTCTTCAGGCACTGCCTGGCTGCAGCTGCCCCTTTCTCTAGCCCTCCTGGCTACTTCTCCATAGTCCTCTCACCAGCCCAACCGACTGACTTCTCCTGGACGTGGTGACTCTGCCCCGCTGTCCTCACACTTTCTCTTGTGCATCCAGGACAGGACTCCTCCATGTGTTGTAAAGCAGCGGTCATCACCACCCCTGTCCTCAGGGCCCACTAACAGGCCAGGTTTTATGTATTACCTTGGGGGGGGGAGGTGCAGACTAGAATACGGCAATCACTGAGCAGCAAATGAGATCACCTGTCATGTATTCCAGTTATCTTGCAATCCTGGCCTGTTAGCGGGCCCTGAGGACGGGGTTGATGACCGCTGTTGTAGAAGGTCCTTCCATCACCCAGATTCAGCCCAGGTTTGGCTGCCAGCCAAGCCAAATGTTCCTACTTTAACAACTCTGTGCACTAATCTAGCACCCTAGCTAGAGCAGCAGGGCTGGACTGGGACAAATATTTGTCCCTGGACTTCATCATGACGGGTCCACTTTAATTTTGAGTGTCTCCATCAGCACCCCCCTTACATCAGAGTGTCCCCATCAGTAGCCCTTATCACATCAGTGTGTCCTCCCTCTCCTCCCCCTCCTACATGTACTCACAGTTTTGAAGGCAGCTTCTCATTCCTCTCTCCAGTCATGTGATAACAAGTGATTAGAGGAGAGAGGAAAGAAACGTCTGCAGGCTGTCTATCTCCTCCTGCAGGCTGGAGGGAGCCGAAAGCCTAATGCTCTCTCCAGCAAGTGACGGCAGCTGCTCCTCCTGACAGGAGTGAAATTGCAATCAGAGAGGAGCGGCTCCAGGACTGCACCTGACCGGCACACTGAGCCATCGGCCCACCGGGAAACTCCCTGTAGTCCCGATGGCCAGTACATGCCTCTAGAGCAGTGATTCTCAACCAAGGTTCCGGGGAACCCTAGGGTTCCTCCAGAGGTTGTAGGGGTTCCTTCAGCATTGGGCCATTTCTGCCTCTTGGATAAGTTCCCACCAACACCATTGATCTTTTTAGCTATCTGTAAGGAGGTAATTCTTCCCAATGACCACAAGTGTAAGGACCATTCTTCCCAATGACCACAAGTGTAAGGACCATTCTTCCCAATGACCACAAGTGTGAGGACCATTCTTCCCAATGACCACAAGTGTAAGGACCATTCTTCCCAGTGACCACAAGTGTGAGGACCATTCTTCCCAATGACCACAAGTGTGAGGACCATTCTTCCCACTGACCACAAGTGTAAGGACCATTCTTCCCAATGACCACAAGTGTAAGGACCATTCTTCCTAATGACCACAAGTGTAAGGACCATTCTTCCCAATGACCACAAGTGTAAGGACCATTCTTCCCACTGACCATCACACTAATGTATCATGAGTTGTAGATTTCTAATTTTTAGCAGGGGTTCCCCCCGAGACCGGAGAACTATTTCAAGGGTTCCTCTGTGTTGAAAAGGTTGAGAAAGGCTGAGCTAGAGGGTGCTACAGATGCATTCGGCACACAACGTTGCGCCCCCTAGAAGTGAATGGGGTGCACTGCAACTGTGCTGCCACCATCTCTAATGGAGGTGGTGGAGGAGGTGGTTGCAGTGCGTTGAAGAGGAAGTTCAGTGTGAAATATCTTCTATACAGAAGGGTCTTCTAAGGTTCTAAGGTTTAATTAATATTTGTGACTATGGGAGGTGTACTGCTTTGCCTACACTGTGAGGTGAGAATGAGTGGTGACCCCACGCAGACCTTCTTGTTTCATCCTATTTGTGACACAAAATTTGCTACTGATATTTATAATTCTTTATCCTTTTGAAATGACACGAAGACATATATTGTGTCAATCTCTTGTTTTATTGCAGCCTGCAACCCCCCCCCCCCCCCCCAGCACTGCGGCAGGGTCAGAGCCTCCTATTAACACTGCCGGTAATCATAAAAGAGCCGCTTCCCTCTGTCTACCGACTCATCCGCCGCATTAGAGCTCCTTCGGTAACCCGCTAATTTAGCACGTGGAGGAAACCTTCAAGGCGTACTATTACCGCTAATTCCGTGTCACGCGGGGAGGAGCTCTTGGCTTCCATATGGTTTTTAGAGCTGCGAGTGGCCATTCTGAGGGATCTCTGCGGAGAGGAGGCAGAGCCGTTGTTTTCTCTCCCCTTGAAGTCTGGAGTTTTGAGCATTTGGAAAGAGGTTAATTGAATCTTCGTTGGGTCAAGAGGTTTGAAGAAGTCCTTTTACATTAAATAGCTATTATTGTCAGCGAGGTCACACTTGTGGTCATGCTGACATTGAAGCAGGAGGCATCTGGGAATGTTACCCCCCCCAGTAAGTTTCTTGCTTGTCTCTTACACGACTTTTCATACACGCTTCAAAGGCTGAAGGTCAAATGCGCGCTACTTATGACACATGCATGGCGTGAAGAATGAGCAATACGTTTAATGAAGACATTAAAGCCAGCTCTAGTGCCTTGTACCGCGTTCCCTCAATGACTCTGCGCTACGCTTGTAGATACTACAGATTCCCTCTACACTGTCATCTCCATCAGCTTCACCAATTTTGAAGGCCATTTCCACACTATATGATTCCTCCTTGTACCACTGGATACTTTTTTTTTACAACTGGGAGCAGCATTTCCACAATTTTCCCTTCTGCTTACACCACAATCCATATCCAGCTGTTCTATATATATATATATATATATATATATCCATTGTCATTAGAATAGGCAACGTTCAATCCCAGATCACCGAAGGACAGAAGCTTCTTTTATAAAAGGAATAAAGAAGGAAGTGAGAGGTCTCTCCATGTTGTCATATGGAGGGGAGCCAAACCAATACTAGGCACATTTTTAACTAGACCTGTGTTGACGTGAAAGACTATTAAGCAGATATGAAAATAAACCAACTAAAGATGAACATTCTGGGAGGCCCAAAGCCCAAGGGGATTCTCATACACACGCGGGGACGTTAATTCCTGAAGTCATACTTGGTCCCATTGCTTCTTCTACCTCTTAAACATTACTACTGGTTGATGATGTCATAGTAGAGGACTAAAAGTGAGGCACAGGAGGTGGGAGTGGCAGAGTCAAGCCCATTGTCTCTGTCGGACTAGAAAAAGGAAGTTCTATAGCCAGTAGCCAAAGGTTTCCGTCTCGTACTTGCTTCAGAGCATGCTTGGTTTTTGGCCCATTGGAAATATTTAGAACATGTTCTATTTCTAGGTCCATCAGAATTTTCGGGAAAAAAAAAAAAGGTCTGATGAGGCCCACACATGAACGGAATATACGATTAAAAGCTTCCGTCTGACTTTTTCTGCCAGACATTCCGCTCGTGTGTACGCAGCATTATTTGCTGTTCCATCTAAATAAACCTCTTTTCCTTCATTCTTGGTGTATCAGAGGGGTTTGCCTGAAGGGTCATTACCAACAGGAACCGGGGGAACCCCAACCATCCAGTGGCTTCTTTCAGGGCCGCCTTTAATATTGATTGGACCCTGGGCAAAACTTTTCTTGGGCCCCCCATGCAGTTTTGCTCTCCACCTGCTCTGAGACATACAATAAATAGCAGCTAGACTCAAAATCAGTTTACTGTATCAGATCAGGCAGCGATTGCAATTGGTTGCCAGAGGTTACAGTGTATCATTACCCCTTACTGACTGGTTGCTAGAGGTTACAGCACACATTACGGCTCGCTGATTAGTTGCTAGATGTTACACTACATGATTTCTGCTTGTTGGTTGGTTGCTAGAGGTTACAGCACATGATTTCTGCTTGTTGAGATTACTGTACAGTAATACTGCTCACTGATTCGTTGCTAGAGGTTACAGCACATCATCTCCTCACTCCAGGGGTCATGCTATACATATGGACGCCCCTTTATTTACATATCTATGCAGCTATTTACATATGAATGCTGCTATTTACATATGAATGCTAGTTATTTACATGTAAACACGGGGTCTGCAGGTGAGTCATCTGTACAAAACAATAGGGCAGAGCTGGGCAGCATTAGTAGCAGCACTTCACACTGAGATATCAGGACACAGCAAGAGACAAGGAAATTTAAACTGGGATAGTTGGCAAGTACGAGGCAGCTGCTTTGGGCCCCACAACAATGACAGGGCGCAGGGCAGTTGCCCCTTTTGCCCTGCCTTAAAAACGGCCCTGGCTTCTTTGAAGGTAGCACTACAGCACCTTTACAAATCCATCCGAGGTTCTTGCGTCTTTACAGTATGTATCCTCAAGATGTAGAAAAAAAAAAAACAATCCCCAAAGTTTCTTGGTAAATAAGGCCCCTTAATTGAAGCATGGCAGGACTCATTAGCAGCTTTTGTAGCAGCAACGTCTGATCAAGATATTTGTGATAAACAAAGGCTTGTTAACAGCTTAACGTTCTAATTTCCCCCCCTTTGCAAGTGAACAATTGTATTGTTATGGAAATGAGAAGGGAAAGCGGGATGAAATAGACGCTCTGCTCTTGTTTCTAATCCACATAGGGGTTTTTTTTTTTTTTTTTTTCGGCTGCTGTACTTTCTGCTGATTTCCCCCAAGCTGAGTGACTGGGGAGTGAGAGGCGCCGGCGCTTGGTTATTGGAAAGAGGCTTTGGAGTGGTTAAGTCACAGCTTTGCCGGCACGCTCTCCGTTCAGGAGAAATTGGAAAACAATTATGGGACCTGTTGTTGAATTACATGTCTGATTTCATTTTTCCAGTGGAAGTTCATTAGCTGCCGCAAACAAAACCACAACTTCCATCGCCATTCGCTTATCAGAGGGCAGCAATGCACGGGGTTCTTAAAGTGGAATTCCACCTTTTGCAATAAAATAATAAATACGCCCATACTGCAAAAAGCAAAAACTTGCATTTATTATTATTATTATTATTATTTTTGCATGTGAGCCTGCAAAGTATTGCAACAGTTATCATTGCCTCATGAGTGCCATGCTCCTTCAGACTCTTCTCTTTTTTTCTTTCAGGTGGTGATTCCCTACAACGTAAAAGCCGTCGTATCGGCTGTCCAGCCGCTTGATTGCTTTTACAGGCGGCAGGAGGGGATATAGGTGGTGGTTTCCCATAGAGCAAGTCCTGGACCAGATGGTCCCTGGGCATCTCTATGACCCTCGGAGGCCAAAAGCAACGTTGTGATGTCACTTCCAGCACTGGCAGATGTCAACACGGCCATTTTTTTTTTTTTTGCTGGAAAGCCTAATGCCACGTACACACGATCGGAATTTTGGTGGGAAAAAGCTCTGATGGTTTTCCCGACGAAATTTCCGACAGGATTTTGCTCAAGCTGTCTTGCATGCACGCGGTCACACCAGATTTCCGACCGTCGAGAAAACGGCGACGTACAACACGTACGACGGGACTAGAAAAAAGGAAGTTCAACAGCCAGTAGCCAATAGACATGTGCATGCATTTTCGGCCGAATTTCAGGGATTTTCGTTATCGTTTTGACAAACGATAACGAACGCGCAGAATACGAAAACCAAAAGATCCGACATAAACAAATGATTTATTTTCACTCTTGTTGTGACCACAGCTCGATATAGAGATAGGAGATTTGACATGACGCTGACAATAGCGATCTGTGTCCATCGAATCTGTGGTCGAATGTGCCTAACCTTATCTCTATTAGTCCAAGATTATTCGACATAGAGAGAAAAGATTTGACATAGAGAGAAAAGATTCGACATAGAGAGAAAAGATTCGACATAGAGAGAAAAGATTCGACATAGAAAAGATTCAACATAGAGAGAAAAGATTCGACATAGATGGAAAAGATTTGACATAGAGAGAAAAGATTCGACATAGAGAGAAAAGATTCGACATAGAGAGAAAAGATTCGACATAGAAAAGATTCAACATAGAGAGAAAAGATTCGACATAGATGGAAAAGATTTGACATAGAGAGAATAGATTGGACATAGAGAGAAAAGATTTGACATAGAGAGAAAAGATTCAACATAGAGAGAAAAGATTTGACATAGAGAGAAAAGATTCGACATAGATGGAAAAGATTTGACATAGAGAGAAAAGATTTGACATAGAGAGAAAAGATTTGACATAGAGAGAAAAGATTCGACATAGAAAGAAAAGATTCGACATAGAGAGAAAAGATTCGACATAGAAAGAAAAGATTCGACATAGAGAGAAAAGATTCGACATAGAGAGAAAAGATTCTCCCCCCCCCCCGAGGAGTCAGAGCCGGCACAGACGTGTCCATCCCACCAGCAGATCTCCTCGGATACAATTCTCTTCTATGGCCTCTGGGAACATTCGGGGTCCGGGGCCCACACAGCTTTTTATCTGCAATCGGAAATAAAAATCTGCCAAGTTCTCACATGAAAGGAGACGTTGGAATTCTATGTTCTAAAATTGCTGAACAGTTTTGGGGCGGCAGACATGGATTTGGGGGGACACCACGGGGGCGGGGGTTGGTTTGCAGCAATTTATGGAGGGGGGGGGAGCCGCTGTTATCAATACTAGGAAATATCAGGAACTTCGACTGCAACTTCTTCCAACCAATCGTCTATTATTATCCGAATGTGATGATTGGATGATGAATGAGATAATTGGATGGTGAATGAGATGATTGATCTTCCCGTGCCTTCCAGTGTGATCTCTGTGTTCCCAGTATCATTCCCCCTTTTGAACTGATGGAGCCCGGGCCCCCCCCCTTTTTAATTGATGGGGCCTAAGCCCCCCCTTTTGAACTGATGGTGCCTGGCCCCCCCCTTTTGAACTGATGGGGCCCGCGCCCTCCCCCTTTTGAACTGATGGGGCCCGCGCCCTCCCCCTTTTGAACTGATGGTGCCTGCCCCCCCCCCTTTTGAACTGATGGGGCCCACGCCCTCCCCCTTTTGAACTGATGGGGCCCAGGCCCCCCCTTTTGAACTGATGGGGCCCGCGCCCTCCCCCTTTTGAATTGATGGGGCCCAGGCCCTCCCCTTTTGAACTGATGGGGCCCGCGCCCTCCCCTTTTGAACTGATGGGGCCCGGGCCTGCCCTTTTGAACTGATGGGGCCCAGGCCCCCCCCCTTTTGAACTGATGGGGCCCGCACCCTCCCCCTTTTGAATTGATGGGGCCCAGGCCCCCCCTTTTGAACTGATGGGGCCCGCGCCCTCCCCCTTTTGAACTAATGGGGCCCGGGCCTGCCCTTTTGATCTGATGGGGCCCAGGCCCCCTCTTTTGAACTGATGGGGCCCAGCCCCCCCCTTTTGAACTGATGGGGCCCAGGCCCAGTACAGTAGGACCGGCTGTACTGCCTTAGTGATCAGGGGCCCTGTTTGTGTCCACGGTAGTTCCAGCACCAAACAACCTAATCTATACACGTACGGCAGACTCGTTCCCGTCACACGGGGGCGCTCCTTTAAAAAACGTTCCTGCAGGAAAGAGTCGACTTCCAAAGATGAATTCCGGCTTTTCCGTGGAAGGCGCTCTCAGCGCCCCGTTCTAAATTGTCTTATTAATGTCATGAAAATCTGTGACAGAAACCTTCCCTCCCCTCAATTATCCGCTCCGCCACTGAAATTCCCTACAGGAACCTTTAAATAGTGCTTTGGCTTTGCAGACTGCCTATTATAATGTGAATATATTAAAATCTATAAAAAAAAAAAAAAAGACCGAGAATATCAAACGCGGCCGCGCCGGTTCTTCATTCAGCGTTCTCCGGCACCGCAGACTTCACATATTTGCCGGGTAAATTATTGTTTCTTTAATCCTTCACCATTATGTCACACTTCTCATTTGTAGACGTTACACATCACAAGTAGCGGGAAATCTGCTGTCTGTTAAATCATTGCTGGAAATTATTTGCGAGTAATTACAAAAAACAAACAAAAAACAAACAAAAAAAAAACGCAATAGAACTTTATTACGGATATTTCTGTGATGCAAAATAGTCGGATTTTGGAGTTTTCCTGATTATTTTCCTTTTTGGTGCAACTTTGTCTGCCAGACTTTGTCCTACTTTGCCCACGCCCAGATTTATTAACCTACAATATTATTATTATTATTATTATTATTATTATTATTAATAATAATAATTATTAATATTATATTATTATTATTATTATTATTATTATCATTAATATTATTATTGTTATTAATAATAATAATAATAATAATATAATATTAATAATAATAATAATTATTATTATTATTATTATTATTAATAATAATAATAATAATAATAATAATCAGGTGCTTCAAAAAACACCCTGTATTATAATAATATTATTATTATTATTACTATTATTAATATTCTTATTAATAATAATAATAATAATATTATTATTATAATTAATATTATTATTGTTATTATTAATAATAATATAATATTAATAATAATTATTATTATTATTAAATAATAATATTATTATTATTATTATTATTAATAATAAGAATATTAATAATAATAATAATAATAATAAGAATATTATTATAATACAGGGTGTTTTTTGAAGCACCTGATTAGAGCCAGAGGCTCCAATAGGCTTCAGAATAGGGTGGGCTCGGGGGCGCAGAGCGTGCGCCCCGATCCCACCCAATTGTGTGACCAAAGCAAATGAAGTTTTGTTATTTTCACACTACAGTTACTCCCCGCCACAAAAGTAAGTACACCCCTCGGTCACATTTGTGTAAATCTTTTCTTTTTACTGCTAAAGGGCGGCACCTGTGCGCCAAATCACATATCTCCATGGGATCCAAAACGCGTCCATGTAGTTGGCGTGCATGCTTGCCACCCGGCGGATGGCTCCAGCTGTGTGTGATCAAAGAGTGTTAACTCTATGGCCTTGGAGGACCGGAGAGATGTGATGACATCACTTTTGGTCCAGGCTGGTATAAAATATATATACAGTATATCACAAAAGTAAGTACACCCCTCAGTGACGTTTTTGTGCAAATCTTTCCTTCTATCTTTTCATGTGACAACACTGAAGAAATGACACTCGTCTACAATGTAAAGTAGTGAGTGTACAGCTTGTATAACAGTGTAAATTTCCTGTCCCCTCAAAATAACTCAACACTCAACAAAAGTCAGTACACCCCTAAGTGAAAAATGTCCATATTGGGCCCAATTAGCCATTTTCCCTCCAAATACCTCATAAACTGGTGTATAGTCATGTAATTATTGGTATTAATATTATGGAACATTGCACATACTGTTCATAAAGATCTCTGTATTTGGGGTTGGTCCGTACAGATCACAGCTGCTCTAAATATTGATTATTTTGTGGGCAGAATCAGTGATTGGTGCAGCGCCCCGTACATCATGCAGTGATGGATATTGATTGGTCCGTGACGTAGATAAAAGAACACTTCCGGTATTGTAGGTTACGCCCTCAGATGAAGTCGGATATGACGAAACGCGTCAAGGCGTAACCATACCGGAAGTGACGAGTGCGCCTCAATCCCTGCGTTCCAGTGAGCTGAGGAATGGCGGAAGTGAAGCTTCTGCGGTATACAGCGAAAACGTTTGTTTCTCCTCGAGCGCAACTGAACCAGTGAGATAAGGCACAGTACTTTTTCAATGCTTGAACATCTTTTTATTTGGTACGCATGTATATGTTGGGTTTTCTTATATAATAAATAGTGTTAAACAATATCACGCTATGTTTGGACATTTTTGCTCTTTTATATGAGAAAACCAAATTCCAATAAGGGAGACATCTAGTGGCTAAAGAAGGATTGTGGAATGGCAGTTTAAAGGCTTTTTGATCTCGAGTGTTCGGTGAGTGCATCCCCAAAGGGGATCGTTTGTGTCCCACAAGTGGTGAACTACATGGTGGAAGCTGCATCTTAATCACAATAAAGAACGGATAGAACAAGCACCTTCTTTTCTGGACACTGATCAGAATTTTAATTAACTCACTTTTTAAAAAAGTGTGCATGCGCTGCTATATATGAAAAAGTGGACTTTTTTTAAAGTTGCAATTTTTTATGTATTTTTATATTTCTGTGTTTTTTTTAAAAAGCAGCAGCTTTAAAGTGGGTATTTCACGCAAGTGGAGTACCACACAAATACCGCATTCATATTTGCATATTGGTTTCCAAGAGCGCAGAGTGGTGTACTATTTGGGCAGGCATTTATAATTTTTTAGTACATTCTTTTACATAATGTAATTATTACTAATAATAATAATAATAATAATAATAATAAATCACAACAGAAGAAGGTGGAGCCAGGAGCCCCCAGCAATCCATAAATGGTCTCACGATGATCGGCTTTTCTCTATAAATGCGGAAACTGCTGGATTTGTGGCACAGCGCGGCACTCATACCGCATATCGGGGATTGTGTAGGTGATTTATGCACAAAAACCAAATCTTTAGATTGTCAGATCATTAATGTCCCATCTCAAATCTACAGGTATCACATGTCCTAACTATAGATAATCGTTCATCAGGGAGCTCAGCCATCACATGGAAGGCGGACACTCAGGCACAATGAGAGAGACATTAAAGGTGAATGTGGCCTTAGCCAAGGTGACAGATTTGTCCGTCCTTATGATTGACATTGATAGGAATTGTTAAAGGCACAGAGAAGCTGATTTTATTGCATTAGACTGGATCTGTACTGGAATTTTCCAATCGGACATCATCTGCCAACAAGTGCACCCTCCCTTGTGAAATGATAGGTAGGAGTACAACTTGTATTTGGGCCCACTAGCCATTTAGCAGGCCAACCTAGACACTTACCAAGCACTGAGGCCCTCCGAGACATTCATTGAGCACTAAGACCCTCCTAGATATTCCCCAAGCTCTAAGGCCCCCCCAGACATTCATTGAGCACTAAGGCCCCCCCAGACATTCATTGAGCACTAAGGCCCTCCTAGACATTCACCAAGCTCTAAGGCCCTCCTAGCCCCCCCAGACATTCATTGAGCACTAAGGCCCCCCTAGACATTCACAGTGAACTAAGGCCCTCCTAGACATTTGCCATGCACTAAGGCCCTCCTAGAAATTCAGTGAGCAATAAAGCCCTCCTAGACATTCACCAAGCTCTAAGGCCCCCCTAGCCCTCCCCCCAGACATTCATTGAGCCCTAAGGCCCGCCTAGACATTCACTAGACCTTAAGGCCCCCATAGACATTGACTGAGCACTAAGGCACCTTTAGGCATTCAATGAGCACTAAGGCCCTCCCAGACATTCGCCAAGGAATTTTCTCTAGCATTCACCAAGCACTAAGGTCTCCCTAGGCATTCACCAGATACTAGGTAGCTGTCAAATTTTCCTTCTGAATGATATGGCTCTGGGCCTATTTCAGGCTCAGTCCAAACATCCTGAAGACTATGGAGTTCTTCATTAATGACCCTGATCTCAGAGGGGGACCAATAGGGATCAGAAGAGCGCTTCTAACCATTTGAGCATCGTTCTCAGTGACACACCATCGGACACCATCTGCCAACAAGTGCACCCTCCCTTGTGAAATGATAGGTAGGAGTACAACTTGTATTTGGGCCTACTAGGCATTTAGCAGGCCACCCTAGACACTTACCAAGCACTGAGGCCCTCCTAGACATTCGCTGAGCACTAAGGCCCTCCTAGACATCCGCCAAGCTCTAGGTTTCTCCTAGGCCCCTCACCCCAGACATTCATTGAGCACTAAAGCTCTCCTAAACATTTGCCATGCACTAAGGCCCTCCAAGATGTTTGCCAAGCTTTAAGGTCCTCCTAGGCCCCCCTAGACATTTATTGAGCACTAAGGCCCTCCTAGACATTCATCATGCACTAAGGCCCTCCAAGATGTTCGCCAAGCTTTAAGGCCCTCCTAGGCCCCCCTATAGACATTTATTGAGCACTAAGGCCCTCCTAGACATTCGTCATGCACTAAGGCCCTCCAAGATGTTTGCCAAGCTTTAAGGTCCTCCTAGGCCCCCCTAGACATTTATTGAGCACTAAGGCCCTCCTAAACATTCGCAGAGCTTTAAGGCCCTCCAAGATGTTCGCCAAGCTTTAAGGTCCTCCTAGGCCCCCCTAGACATTTATTGAGCACTATGACCCTCCTAGACATTTGTCATGCACTAAGGCCCTCCTAGCCCCGCCCCCCCCATGACATTTATTGAGCACTAAGGCCCTCCTAGACATTCACTAGGCCTTAAGGCCCCGTAGACATTGACTGAGCACTAAGGCCCCCTTGACATTCGCCGTGCACTAAGGCCCTCCCAGACATTCGCCAAGGAATTTTCTCTAGCATTCACCAAGCACTAAGGTCTCCCTAGGCATTCACACCAGATACTAGGTAGTTGCCAAGTTTGCCTTCTGAATGATATGGCTCGGGGCCTATTTCAGACTCAGTCCAAACATCCTGAAGACTATGGAGTTCTTCATTAATGACCCTGATCTCAGAGGGGGACCAATAGGGATCAGAAGAGCGCTTCTAACCATTTGAGCATCGTTCTCAGTGACACACCATCGGACACCATCTGCCAACAAGTGCACCCTCCCTTGGGAAATGATAGGTAGGAGTACAACTTGTATTTGAGACCACTAGGCATTTAGCAGGCCACCCTAGACACTTACCAAGCACTGAGGCCCTCCTAGACATTCGCTGAGCACTAAGGCCCTCCTAGACATCCGCCAAGCTCTAGGTTCCTCCAAGGCTCCTCCCCCCAGACATTCATTGAGCACTAAAGCTCTCCTAAACATTTGCCATGCACTAAGGCCCTCCTAGATGTTCGCCAAGCTTTAAGGCCCTCCTAGGCCCCCCTATAGACATTTATTGAGCACTAAGGCCCTCCTAGACATTCGTCATGCACTAAGGCCCTCCAAGATGTTTGCCAAGCTTTAAGGTCCTCCTAGGCCCCCCTAGACATTTATTGAGCACTAAGGCCCTCCTAGACATTCGCAGAGCTTTAAGGCCCTCCAAGATGTTCGCCAAGCTTTAAGGTCCTCCTAGGCTCCTCCTAGACATTTATTGAGCACTATGACCCTCCTAGACATTTGTCATGCACTAAGGCCCTCCTAGCCCCGCCCCCCCCCCCCCCCCCATGACATTTATTGAGCACTAAGGCCCTCCTAGACATTCACTAGGCCTTAAGGTCCCCGTAGACATTGGCTGAGCACTAAGGCCCCCTTGACATTCGCCGTGCACTAAGGCCCTCCCAGACATTCGCCAAGGAATTTTCTCTAGCATTCACCAAGCACTAAGGTCTCCCTAGGCATTCACCAGACACTAGGTAGCTGCCAAGTTTGCCTTCTGAATGACATGGCTCTGGGCCTATTTCAGGCTCAGTCCAAACATCCTGAAGACTATGGAGTTCTTCATAAACTATTAATGACCCTGATCTCAGGGGGGACCGATAGGGACCAGTAGAGCGTTTCTAACCATTTGAGCATCGTTCTCAGTGACACAAACACCAGTACAGGTGACTGTGAGGTCACACAACCGGTGGCTTTAGTCTTTAGATTTCTTCTGACATAAATAAACCCATTTGTGATCCAGTGACCCCGAGTGCCCCACCCCAGTGCATGGAATGTGTCATGTTGCTTTCAGCCTGTCAGACTCTGGAGAGGAGGGGGGGACTCATTCCACATTCTGCTATTTTTTTTTTTTGTTGTTGTTGTTTTGATGAGTCATTATATTTCCAGGCTTAGCAGTTATGCTAATTAAGCAAAAGCGTGCAATTAAATAGACAGATTGCATTTAAGGCTTTGGAATCTCGCTGGCGCTTTTCTGTTTTGTAATTTAAATTTGCTTGATAAAAGTCCTCTTTTTTTTTTTTTCTTCTCCCATTTTACAAATCCCTCCCTCGAGCGATTTAGTAGCTGGAAAATCCTCTCGCCCTCCAGCAGCAGCCACATCGCCATTAGCTGGAGATAAAGATTCCACATTTTTTTTTACAACGTTACACTTTTTTATGAATATCGCTGCTAATTCTTCAAAGCGTTCGATCGGAGTCCTGAACCAGAAAAAGTCGGGCTACTCATTGGAAAAATTTTGGATTCTCAGTTACCATGGCAAAACAAGAAAGGACTCCTATGTGGTGTGAAGACTCCTGGCAGCCCCAAATGTAGTGTCAGGGCTGGGCTCAGCCCTTCCTTCTCTGAGCTGGCGGCTAATTGCCAGTTCCTATCTCTCCGCAGTGACTCAGCTGTTGATGATATCCTGCTCGTCAGTCCTGCCTACTTAAGCCGTCCAGTCCAGAGGATCTCTGCCTTCACCTTGGTCAACATCACTGAGACGATCGATCTCCTGTGATTCTGTTTAAAGACTTGCTTTGCTGACATCCCTTCTGGCTCCAGATCCTGCTTGCTGTTTCTCTATGTTGATCCCTGACTTCTGGCTTGGCTGACTATCCATTCCGGTTACTGAACTTTGGCTATGTTTTGAATACGTTTTTTTTTTTTATTTACTTTTTATTATTAAACAAGTGGGGTTTAACTGTACTTCTGTCTCGGTCTGATTTCATGGTTTCTGACATGTAGCATAGGTGGAAGACGGCCCCAGCCACGACTCCTCCCAAGCCACACCCACTGATGCATTTTTCTCACCCCCCCCTCCCAGGTCTTAGTTATAGAGGTGGGATCATGTAGTTGTTGCCACTTTATAACTCAAACACTTGACACACAAAACCAAAAACTGTTGATCTGTGATCCCACCTTTCTATGAGTAAGCCCCAGGAGCAGGGTGCAACGTGTCAGAGGGGGGTGACTTGGGAGCCGATTCCGAGTCCGCCTTCCACCTTTTGCAAATAATTGAAGAACTCTACACGGCCGCACTGGGCGGCCATCCAGATTTCTTCAATTATTTGCAACAAGTATATGCCGTGCCTGCACCTGGGTTTCTCCATTCCTGGAGGGGCTGTTTTCTTGGATTTGTGGACTTACCTGCAGCGGTGGTTCTCTCACCTTTGGATTTCTGGATTTCCGCCTCCCACCTTTACTGCTGTACACTTCAGGGCTTTTGGGGGTGTGGTGTGACCACATAGATTTTGATGGGTCTTGGATGAATGTCCTGGATGCCGACACCCTTCCATCAGACTGCATTCACACCTCGGTGTTCTACAGACTGCATTCTTGCCGCGGTTCTGCCCACCAATTTCAAAGCACCAAATTGTGAGTGACAAATTGCAAAACTCACATTTCAGATGCCATTCAGTTGAATGTGACGGAAGTGCTTGGGGCACCACAACTAGGTGCTTCTTTCCACCAAACAGTGCCTCCTTCCCTCCAAACGGCTCCGAGCGGAACCGAGAGCTAATACCAGCCCTTCCCCCAATCATCGTACGCGAGGCAAGACAAGATGTGGGGATAGAACCAAAGCAATGACTTCTTTATTGAAACTCAGACACATACTTTATACCCCACAGGAGGACATTCCCCCCTCCTGATCATATTACCCCAACAATACAAACTGTACACAGGAATATAATTACATAACTAAACAAACAGCCAACATATACTATAAACATTAAAGTGATACTAAATGATCTTTTTTTTTTCCATAAATAACAAACATATCATACTTACCTCCACTGTGCAGATCTTTTTGCACAGCATGGCCCCAAACATCCATTTCTGGGGTCCCACGGCGGCTCCTCCCCACATTAGATAACCCCCTTGGAGAAGTGCTCTCCTGATGGGATTACCTTGCTGTAATTACTCGCCCCCGAGTCCAGCATTCGGCGTCCACAGAGGCCGGATACAGGACTTGGCCCCTCCCCCGGGGCCTGCGTCATTGGATTTGATTGACAGCAGCGGGAGCCAATGGCTGCTCTGCTATCAATTTATCCAATCGAGAGCCGGGAACCCGTGGAGAGAGGGACAGCAGGGACACAACAACGGAAATTCGGGGCTCAGGTAAGTAAAATGGGGGGGCTGGTGACTGGCAGGTGTTTTTTCACCTTAACCACTTCGGCCCCGGACCATTTGGCTGGCCAAAGACCAGAGCACTTTTTGCGATTCGGCACTGCGTCGCTTTAACTGACAATTGCGCGGTCATGCGACGTGGCTCCCAAACAAAATTGATGTTGTTTTTTCCCCACAAATAGAGCTTTCTTTTGGTTGTATTTGATCACCCCTGCAGTTTTTATTTTTTGCGCTATAAACAAACAATTAGCGAAAATGTTGAAAAAAATACGCATTATCTTTTACTTTTTGCTATAATAAATATCCCCAAAAAATATATAAAAAAAAATTTTTTCCTCAGTTTAGGCCGATACGTATTCTTCTACATATTTTTGGTAAAAGAAAATCCCAATAAGCGTTTATTGATTGGTTTGCGCAAAAGTTATCACATCTACAAAATGGGGGATAGATTTATGGTATTTTTATTATTATTATTTTTTTACTAGTAATGGCGGCGATCTGTGATTTTTATCGGGACCGCGACATTACGGCGGACCCATCGGACACTTTTGGTGCGATTTTGGGACCATTCACATATATACAGCGATCGGCACAATTAAAAATGCATTGATTACTGTGAAAATGTGACTGGCAGTGAAGGGGGTTAACCACTAGGTGGCGCTGTATGAGTTAAGTGTGTCCTAGGGAGTGATTCTAATGGTGGTGGGGGGGGGGGGGCTGTGTGTGACACGACACTGATCACCGCTCCCGATTACAGGGAACTGTGATCAGTGTCCTGTCACTAGGCAGAATGGGGAGATGCTTGTTTACATCGGCATCTCCCTGTTCTTTCTCCCCGTATGACGATCCCCCCTCTTCTCCTGGAGAGCAGGCAGTGGCGACTCCAGTGTCTTCTGATGTCCTGTTCTGCTCTCCTGGAGTGCAGGCAGTGGCAACTCCGGTGTCTTCTCCTGCTTTCCTGGAGTGCGGACAGTGGCAACTCCGGTGTCTTCTCCTGCTTTCCTGGAGTGGGGACAGTGACAACTCCGGTGTCTTCTCCTGCTTTCCTGGAGTGCGGACAGTGGCAACTCCGGTGTCTTCTCCTGCTCTCCTGGAGTGCAGGCAGTGGCAACTCCGGTGTCTTCTCCTGCTCTCCTGGAGTGCGGGCAGTGGCAACTCCGGTGTCTTCTCCTGCTCTCCTGGAGTGCGGACAGTGGCAACTCAAGTGTCTTCTCCTGGAGTGTGGGCAGTGGCAACTCCGGTGTCTTCTCCTGCTCTCCTGGAGTGCGGACAGTGGCAACTCCGGTGTCTTCTCCTGCTCTCCTGGAGTGCGGACAGTGGCAACTCCGGTGTCTTCTCCTGCTCTCCTGGAGTGCGGACAGTGGCAACTCAAGTGTCTTCTCCTGCTCTCCTGGAGTGTGGGCAGTGGCAGCTCCCGTGTCTTCTCCTGCTCTCTTGGAGTGCGGGCAGTGGCAGCTCCAGTGTCTTCTCCTGCTCTCTTGGAGTGCGGGCAGAGCCGATCGGGAAGCGGTTAATGCATAGGCTGCACGACGGTTTACAACCCCTTTAAGTTAAACAACTAGCCTTGATTGGGACAGGAGGACGACGTATTGCGTCCACCCAGGATAACAGAGCACCCGCCCGGCCATATTATTACAATAGACTAGGTGGGAAGTGGTGAAAAATCCAAATCCCCAGCAAGTGGCTGAGGGTTAGGATCCCCCTTCCCCACCCGGGCAGCCCTAAGGCTGCTGCCTAAGTAGCCTTATGCTTGTGCCAGCCCTGACCATCAACGTTTCAGGTCCAGCACAACCCTCAAGAAAATCTCAAGACAGAGCTTTGGGATCCAACAGATACAACACAACCCTTTCCACGCCGTAGGGAGCAGATCTGAGGAGCTCCATGTTGGGGTTTTCATAGACTTTCCACCTACAGAAGATGTTGGGAGTGGTGGTGGCCGGTCAGGTCTTCCGGAGGGCCCTCCATTCCTCCCGGCACACAAGTATGATTGGAGGGAGATCTTTGATGTATATCTGGAGACTCGGCGCACACAAAACCTCCAGAATGATAAGTCATGACGGGAGCTTCTGTTTAATTTCCAGAGCCGATCGTTGTGACTTTGTAGATGAAAGGCGATGCGGAGCGCACAGGTAATGGAAGACTTATTGCTGCTGCATATTCATTTTTACGAGTGCAGCACGTCTCTCGTATCCAGGCGTTTCATGTCATCGAATCTGCTTCACGTATCCCTGACTTTTAATATATACGCCATTAACCCTCTGCGGACCGCAAGAGTCAAGCGCGGCTTTGACGTGTTCGTAATGAATCCTTTCCGCGCGATCGCTATGTTTTCCTTTGATTTTTATTTAATATTCAGCATTAGAAAAAAAAAAAAACACGGCTGATATTTGGATTTTCATCACCACCGATGTGTAACTAATAGGAGTTTTCTAATTTAAAAAAAAAAAAAAAAAAAATGAAAAGGAGGAATAGAAAAAGTTCATGTCAAGTTTTAAGAACAGAACAGAGGAGAAGACGGAGCGATCCGATCCTCAGATGAGAGCGGAAAAAATTAATGAAATCATCAGAGCGCAACACGCAGCCGCTGCAATGTTTAAATAACTTTCAAAGCGCGCTTTGCTGGGGAGTAGAAGGAAGTAGACTTGTCACACAAAATACCATCCCGCATACACATCGATCGACACCAGGACCGCGGAACTGACCGATAAAAAACATTTCTATATCAAAGCAATTTCCATTCACCAAGGCCAATATACTTCTTTCCCCCTTTTGCCACATTTCAGAGCTGATGATCTCCTGCAGCAATTTCCTGTCTACATTCCCTCCAGAAACGGTCGTACGGTATTTCACAGAATGGGCTTCCTGATGGTGGCAACAAAGGACCATGCCAGGGTAATCTTCTGTCAGGACCGGGGCCCTGAACCTGCAACCTCTGCTGTGTCTGGCAGTCAGTGGTGGCTGGTGGGTTCTTCTTTTGGGGGGGCAAACAAGATACAACCCCCCCTAAACAACAACACTAAGGTAGCAACCCCCCCCCCCTCCCTGAGTGCCGGGCGGCATGGCTCTGACAGCACATCCCCCAGTCCAGCATGTCCCCACTCATGTGGCGGGGCTGTGGTGTCCTCTCCTCCTCTCCTGGAGTGCGGGCAGCGGCGACTCCAGTGTCCTCTGATGTCCTGTTCTGCTCTCCTGGAGTGCAGGTAAGGGCAGCTCCGGGGTCTTTTCCTGCTCTCCTGGAGTGCGGGCAGTGGCGGCTCTGTCTTCTCCTGCTCTCCTGGAGTGCGGGCAGTGGCGGCTCTGTCTTCTCCTGCTCTCCTGGAGTGCGGGCAGTGGCGGCTCTGATGTCTTCTCCTGCTCTCCTGGAGTGCGGGCAGTGGCGGCTCTGATGTCTTCTCCTGCTCTCCTGGAGTGTGGGCAGTGGCGGCTCTGTCTTCTCCTGCTCTCCTGGAGTGCGGGCAGTGGCGGCTCTGTCTTCTCCTGCTCTCCTGCAGTGCGGGCAGTGGCGGCTCTGATGTCTTCTCCTGCTCTCCTGGAGTGTGGGCAGTGGCGGCTCTGATGTCTTCTCCTGCTCTCCTGGAGTGCGGGCAGTGGCGGCTCTGATGTCTTCTCCTGCTCTCCTGGAGTGTGGGCAGTGGCGGCTCTGATGTCTTCTCCTGCTCTCCTGGAGTGTGGGCAGTGGCGGCTCTGATGTCTTCTCCTGCTCTCCTGGAGTGTGGGCAGTGGCGGCTCTGATGTCTTCTCCTGCTCTCCTGGAGTGTGGGCAGTGGCGGCTCTGATGTCTTCTCCTGCTCTCCTGGAGTGCGGGCAGTGGCGGCTCTGATGTCTTCTCCTGCTCTCCTGGAGTGTGGGCAGTGGCGGCTCTGATGTCTTCTCCTGCTCTCCTGGAGTGTGGGCAGTGGCGGCTCTGATGTCTTCTCCTGCTCTCCTGGAGTGCGGGCAGTGGCAGCTCTGTCTTCTCCTGCTCTCCTGGAGTGCGGGCAGTGGCGGCTCTGATGTCTTCTCCTGCTCTCCTGGAGTGCGGGCAGTGGCGGCTCTGATGTCTTCTCCTGCTCTCCTGGAGTGTGGGCAGTGGCGGCTCTGTCTTCTCCTGCTCTCCTGGAGTGCGGGCAGTGGCGGCTCTGTCTTCTCCTGCTCTCCTGCAGTGCGGGCAGTGGCGGCTCTGATGTCTTCTCCTGCTCTCCTGGAGTGTGGGCAGTGGCGGCTCTGATGTCTTCTCCTGCTCTCCTGGAGTGCGGGCAGTGGCGGCTCTGATGTCTTCTCCTGCTCTCCTGGAGTGTGGGCAGTGGCGGCTCTGATGTCTTCTCCTGCTCTCCTGGAGTGTGGGCAGTGGCGGCTCTGATGTCTTCTCCTGCTCTCCTGGAGTGTGGGCAGTGGCGGCTCTGATGTCTTCTCCTGCTCTCCTGGAGTGTGGGCAGTGGCGGCTCTGATGTCTTCTCCTGCTCTCCTGGAGTGCGGGCAGTGGCGGCTCTGATGTCTTCTCCTGCTCTCCTGGAGTGTGGGCAGTGGCGGCTCTGTCTTCTCCTGCTCTCCTGGAGTGCGGGCAGTGGCGGCTCT
Organism: Lithobates pipiens; assembly: GCF_037356315.1. Classification (NCBI taxonomy): domain Eukaryota; kingdom Metazoa; phylum Chordata; class Amphibia; order Anura; family Ranidae; genus Lithobates; species Lithobates pipiens. The sequence goes on along the minus strand of NW_027507750.1, from coordinate 2,339,949 downwards.
GTCTTCTCCTGCTCTCCTGCAGTGCGGGCAGTGGCGGCTCTGATGTCTTCTCCTGCTCTCCTGGAGTGTGGGCAGTGGCGGCTCTGATGTCTTCTCCTGCTCTCCTGGAGTGCGGGCAGTGGCGGCTCTGATGTCTTCTCCTGCTCTCCTGGAGTGTGGGCAGTGGCGGCTCTGATGTCTTCTCCTGCTCTCCTGGAGTGTGGGCAGTGGCGGCTCTGATGTCTTCTCCTGCTCTCCTGGAGTGTGGGCAGTGGCGGCTCTGATGTCTTCTCCTGCTCTCCTGGAGTGTGGGCAGTGGCGGCTCTGATGTCTTCTCCTGCTCTCCTGGAGTGCGGGCAGTGGCGGCTCTGATGTCTTCTCCTGCTCTCCTGGAGTGTGGGCAGTGGCGGCTCTGATGTCTTCTCCTGCTCTCCTGGAGTGTGGGCAGTGGCGGCTCTGATGTCTTCTCCTGCTCTCCTGGAGTGCGGGCAGTGGCAGCTCTGTCTTCTCCTGCTCTCCTGGAGTGCGGGCAGTGGCGGCTCTGATGTCTTCTCCTGCTCTCCTGGAGTGCGGGCAGTGGCGGCTCTGATGTCTTCTCCTGCTCTCCTGGAGTGTGGGCAGTGGCGGCTCTGTCTTCTCCTGCTCTCCTGGAGTGCGGGCAGTGGCGGCTCTGTCTTCTCCTGCTCTCCTGCAGTGCGGGCAGTGGCGGCTCTGATGTCTTCTCCTGCTCTCCTGGAGTGTGGGCAGTGGCGGCTCTGATGTCTTCTCCTGCTCTCCTGGAGTGCGGGCAGTGGCGGCTCTGATGTCTTCTCCTGCTCTCCTGGAGTGTGGGCAGTGGCGGCTCTGATGTCTTCTCCTGCTCTCCTGGAGTGTGGGCAGTGGCGGCTCTGATGTCTTCTCCTGCTCTCCTGGAGTGTGGGCAGTGGCGGCTCTGATGTCTTCTCCTGCTCTCCTGGAGTGTGGGCAGTGGCGGCTCTGATGTCTTCTCCTGCTCTCCTGGAGTGCGGGCAGTGGCGGCTCTGATGTCTTCTCCTGCTCTCCTGGAGTGTGGGCAGTGGCGGCTCTGATGTCTTCTCCTGCTCTCCTGGAGTGTGGGCAGTGGCGGCTCTGATGTCTTCTCCTGCTCTCCTGGAGTGCGGGCAGTGGCGGCTCTGATGTCTTCTCCTGCTCTCCTGGAGTGCGGGCAGTGGCGGCTCTGATGTCTTCTCCTGCTCTCCTGGAGTGCGGGCAGTGGCGGCTCTGATGTCTTCTCCTGCTCTCCTGGAGTGCGGGCAGTGGCGGCTCTGATGTCTTCTCCTGCTCTCCTGGAGTGCGGGCAGTGGCGGCTCTGATGTCTTCTCCTGCTCTCCTGGAGTGTGGGCAGTGGCGGCTCTGATGTCTTCTCCTGCTCTCCTGGAGTGCGGGCAGTGGCGGCTCTGATGTCTTCTCCTGCTCTCCTGGAGTGTGGGCAGTGGCGGCTCTGATGTCTTCTCCTGCTCTCCTGGAGTGCGGGCAGTGGCGGCTCTGGTGTCTTCTCCTGCTTTCCTGGAGTGTGGGCAGGGGCGGCTCCGGTGTCTTCTCCTGCTTTCCTGGAGTGTGGGCAGGGGCAGCTCCGGTGTCCTCTCCCCCAGCTTCCTCCGCCGTGTGTCTCCTCTTCCGCCAAAGTGCTAGACATCCAATAGGATCGCCTGACGCTTTGGCCAATCGGGAAACAGGTTTCACGACCTGCCTCCTGATTGCAGGGAGGAACTTTAGTGTGGAAATTGTGAAAAATCATTCGCTATAATCACACAACTGGGTGGGATCGGAGCACAATGCTCTGCTCCCCGAGGCCACCTTATATTGAAGCCTATTAGAGCCTCTGGCTCTAATCAGGTGCTTCAAAAAACACCCCCGCCCCATCATTGGAATTTATGGTCCAGTGCCCTGATATGTGAATCAGAGGGCCGGACACATGGATAGGGGAGGCAGCGCCCGTGCGTCCTCTATGGATGGGCCGCCACTGCTTGTAGTATCTCTTCTTGTTGAGATGTTGGACAGCTCCCTGCCTGATTCCTTACGCCTCGTACACACGATCGGATTGTTGGCCAACAAAGCCGCAAAATTTTGTCCGAAGGGCGTTGTCTCAAACTTGTCTTGCATACACACGGCCACACAAATGTTGGCCAACAATTCCGAACGTAGTGACGTACTACGTGGTTTTTCAGCTCTTTAGCGCCACTCTTTGGGCTCCTTCTGCTAATTTTGTGTTAGTAGAAGTTTGGTGAGTGTTGATTCGCACTTTTCATTTTGCGCTTTTCATTTTGTGCTTTTCAGTTTGTTTCTGAACGGCCGTTCGTCAACCAGCCATGTTGCGGAATCGGAGGAGATAACGTCTTATTTATTATCGGCCTTGGAGTTATTGCTTTGACATGATTTTTTGGGGTTGAATAATAATGATTTGATTTGTTATATTTTCTATATTTTTGGATGCATAGAATGCACTTTTTGGTTAAGTTCTATTGGCAGATAGAATGTCTAATTTTATTTGTTTTCTTTTTTTAATGCACAATGAAACAATAGTGTAGAATAATACTTGGCTGTGAGTTTTACTTCAAATGACAGTTGGGGAGTCGGAAGTTACATTTAAAAAAAATACAATGTAACATTAACAAGGGACACAACATTGTATCTTTGATTTTAAAAACTGCGGGATAATGGTGTTGTGGTAACTTGGCCAAATAAAAATAAAAAATAACAAGCATAATAATATTATTCTTGATATCACTAGAAAAAAAAAGCCTTTGAAAATTTGTTTGCAAAAACTCCATCAGTATCACCAGCAAAGCAGCTTCATTATTATCCCGCTATAGAAGAAGAGAATTGCGGGCTGCATTTCCGCATTTCATAATTTGTCGCGTCACGAATGTTAATTCTCCGTTATGATCGCTAGTTTTCAAGACCGACCGCTTCCCGCTCGCCCTTGCTTCCGAGCATGCGCGCTTGTACTTTGGACTTTTGTCCGACGGACTTGTGTACACACGCTCCGAAAATCCGATAACACACCTTTGTCGGCAAAAAAAATTTGAGAACATGCTAGCCAAGATTTGTTGGCGGAAAGTGCGACAAAAATTATCCGATGGAGCGTACACACGGTCGGATTTACTGACAGCAGCCTGTCAGCACACATTCCCCATCAGAAAATCCGATCGTCTGAACAAGGCTCTAGACAAACTTGCTAGTGTCTTGCTTCTCTTGAACCCTTTGCTCCTCTTATGAACTTCCTACTTAAGCCATTCCTTTGTACTTCCTGTTTGCCAGATTATTGTGCTCTCTCCAGATCTTGTCTCTCCTGCAGCTGTCCCTATCTCCTCTACCACTCGTTACCCACCTTTGGCTTGTTCCTTGGCTACATTTCCGCCTGATCCCTAACTGCAACCACCAGTTACTGACCTTTGGCTTGTTTACTGACTACACTTTTGCTTGATCCCTACCTGCTATATCTGCTACTGGACTCTTGGCTTTCTCTCCTTTTGGTGGGGCGATCCTGAGGACCGCAACCTGGTAGTAATACGCAGCAAAACCCATCCCCACCATCAGGAGTTCTGGTGAATACCGGTTAGTGCTTAGACCTCCCACCTCAGGTGAGCCCGGGTCATCTGCCAGGGTGACCTGCTTGTGTACTTATCCAGCTGATTGGTGGGAGGCTCTCTACTGTTATAGATACTGGTCTCCGAGCCTGACCCCTGACCCCTAACTGTGACAATATGTTAAAATCTCTGCAATGTACATAAATGACCCAGAGGGGATTGTTTTTTTTTGTGTTTTTTTTTTGAGGGTGTATTTGGGATTTTTAATGTACAGAATTATAACAAAATGATTTATAAAAAGTATAAATGTATTGGAACATTAAAAACAAACATGCAAAGGGTAGGTATTGATATCACAGTACTAATAAAGTGCTAACTGATTTCATCTCTACATGTTTCGCCTTGGTAATTGGCTTCTTCAGGAGACTTTATTGATATCAGACACAGTCAGCACTAGAAGTAGAAATCATTTTTAGAAAAATAGGACAATAAGCAGTCACAAAACATCAAAAATATATATCACACAGGTTTACAAATTAAAGGCATTCTTGTAAACCTGTGTGATATATCTTTGATGTTTTGTGACTGCTTATTGTCCTATTTTTCTAAAAATGATTTCTACTTCTAGTGCTGACTGTGTCTGATATCAATAAATTCTCCTGAAGAAGCCAATTACCAAAACGAAACATGTAGAGATGAAATCAGTTAGCACTTGTATTAGTACTGTAATATCAATACCTACCCTTTGCATGTTTGTTTTTAATGTTCCAATAAATTTATACTTTTTATAAATCGTTTTTTTTTTTTTTATATAATTCTGCACCTTAAAAATCCCAAATAGATCCTCAAATTTCTAAATATATATCAAGGGCTTTATCTTTACTAGATGATAAGCAAAATACTTTTTCACCTTTGAAAGGGTAACTCCACTTGTGTGGAAAAAAAAAAACAATAAAAAAAAAAAAAGCAATATAGTATATACATTTGAGACACAAATCATATTGTAACTGATTAAAAATTATCTTCCCTTGGCCACCTGGAGGCGCTCTGTACACAGATGGTATACAGACTCCGCCCCCCCCCCCCCAGAAATTACATTTCCTGCTCGTGCGATTGGCTCGCTGATTTTCCCAGAAGTCTGCACTAAGATACAAGACACATATCAGGCATCCCCTGCAACAAAAATGTCATTTTTTGGTGAGATACTCCCAATAGGAAATCAGGTATAAAGGGGTGCAGACCCCGCCACTTTCCTCATTAGAGCCCTGCAGGTGATGTAGCTGATTGATAATTATGAAGCCACCTCCATTACATACACTTTCCACATGGACACAGACAAAGACACACAGGGATATCTTCAGAATAACAAAAGGGAGGAATCTAAAACAAAGTTTGTTAAAATCCCTGAACAGAGATCACCCGGAGGGGGATGCTTTTTTTCTCAACAAAATTGGAGTTACTCTTTAAATACTGGGGGGGGGGGGGCAAGATCTTATAGGCAATCAGCCTAGATCAGTGATGGGGAACCTCGGCACCCCAGATGTTTTGGAACTACCGGCTGTTACTTCTTCTTCTTTTTCTTCAGAATAATACAAATAATTGAACTGAAAAGGTGTTTTTTCAAAAATGTTATTCATCTACAGCAACACCATGTGATATTCGGTGTGGAAAGTCAGTGCCACCTATCAGTGCCAATCAGGGGCCATAAGTGCAACCTATCAGTGCTGCCAATCAGTGCAGCCTATCAGTGCCAATCAGTGCCGCCAATCAGTGCTGCCTATCAGTGCCACCATCAGTGCTGCCTGTCAGTGCCACCAATCAGTGCCGCCTATCAGTGCCAATCAGTGACACCAATTAGTACCCATTAATGTCACCAATCAGTGCCTATCAGTGCTGCCTATCTGTGCCACCAATCAGTGCCAATCAGTGTTGCCCATCAGTGCCACCAATCAGTGCCCATCAGTGCCACCAATAAGTGCCAATCAGTGCCACCAATCAGTGCCCATCAGTGCTGCCTATCAGTACTAATCAGGGCTGCCTTTCAGTGCCACCAATAACTGCTGCCAATCAGTGCTGCCTATCAGTGCCACCAATCAGTGTCTATCAGTGACAATCAGTGCTGCCTATCAGTGCCACCAATCAGTGACACCAATCAGTTCCCATTGGTGCTACCAATCAGTGCCCATCAGTGCTGCTTATCAGTGTCAATCAGGGCTGCCTATCTGTGCCACCAAATTAGTGCTGCCAATCAGTGCTGTCCATCAGTGCCACCAATCAGTGCCCATCAGTGACACCAATCAGTGCTTATTAGTCCTGCCTATCAGTGCTGCAAATCAGTTCCCATCAGTGCCACCAATCAGTGCTCATCAGTGCTGCCTATCAGTGCCAATCAGGGCTGCCTATCAGTGCCACCAATCAGTGCCAATCAGGGTTGCCTATCAGTGCCACCAATCAGTGCTGCCTATCAGTGCCAATCAGGGTTGCCTATCAGTGCCACCAATCAGTGACACCAATTAGTGCCCATTAATATCACCAATCTGTGCCTATCAGTGCTGCCTATCAATTCCACCAATCAGTGCCAATCAGTGCTGCCCATCAGTGCCACCAATCAGTGCCCATCAGCGCCACCAATAAGTGCCCATCAGTGCCACCAATCAGTGCCCATCAGTGACACCAATCAGTGCTTATTAGTGCTGCCTATCAGTGCTGCAAATCAGTTCCCATCAGTGCCACCAATCAGTGGTCATCAGTGCTGCCTATCAGTGCCAATCAGGGCTGCCTATCAGTGCTACCAATAAGTGCCCATCTGTGCCACCAATCGGTGCCAATCAGTGCCACCAATCGGTGCCAATCAGTGCCACCAATCAGTTCTGCCTATCAGTGCTACCAATCAGTGCCCATCTTTGCCACCAATCGGTGCCAATCAGTGCTGCCTATGTGTATGAACTCATTTGGGGGAAATTAGATTTCTCATTCAACCCTCCACCTCTATAAAAGCTCCTAATACAAAAATCGATAACATTGTATCTATGAAGGATTGTTTTACCACCAATCAGATAAATGGGGTAAAGAGGGCACATGGCGCCCCAGACAGGCTGGTTCCGGTATTTTAGCCCCGGGGTCCATTGCAGGAAATCCTTCTCCTTGTAATAGACTTCCTACACGTCTCCCTTCCCCCCAGACAAGACATTGCCCAGATGGAATGGGGTGATGAGATTCGGAATGGTAAAGACTCGGATAACATGCTATTAATTACAGAACACCGGGGCACGTCATCGTGTTAATTACAGCAAGCCTCGCGCTTAGAAGAGCCACTGTCCTGCCAGCCCAATGCTGATGAGTAATTATTTTTCCTCCAAGATTCTCTTTTTTTTTTTTTTTCATTCATTTGATGAGTCCGACTTCCACATCTTGTTAAAATGGGTCTCTGGTGATGAAAGTCATTTAGCATAAATTAATTCTGCGGAATGGCTCTTTCTACCTGCGCTACGCCGGTGGAAACCAAATCTTTACAAAATTGCTTTCATCTTCCTGGAATTAGATGAAGTAAGAGGGTGAGCGCCTTTGATGACAATGCCGCTCTAATTATTATCTTTGTTTATATACTTTATAAGAGCCCAAATCTCTTCCTCGCCGCGTCTTTTCCGAGATGACGGCCTCCTCGCCGGCTCTTCAACCCGCCACTTCACTTCTCGTCGGGCGGAATGGCGCGGCTCGTGTTTTATATACGAGTGGAATTTGTGATCGGCGCTCCTCTATATACAGGAGGCACGGGCGGACCTTCATATACCTTCATATATACCGCGCCATCCTAAATCACCGTCTTCGCCTATAAATCGAGGATTCGACTGAAGTTCACACGATTAAATATTCGATCAGCTCCATTATTATACCGGCGTATCAGCCTGAACCATTCCGGAAGCCCTAAATGTTAGCCCCTCCCCCTCTACATTACTGTTATGGAGATGTTTATTCGGCAATAACTTTGTGATTGCTTAACCCTTCAAATACCGGGCACTTCCCCCGCCCCCCGCCCTGGACAATTCTCAGCTTTTAGCGCTGTCACACTTTGAATGACAATTACTCTGTCATGTAACAAATGTACACATTTTTCTACATTTTTTTAAGACCAATAAAGATTTTGGTGGTATTTGATCATCACTGGGGGGGGGGGGGGTTATTTTTTGCTAAACAAACTAAAAAAGACAAAAATTATTGAAAAAAATTTTTTTTCTTTGCTTCTGTTATAAAATTTTGTTTTCTCCTTCACTGACAGTCAATGATGAGGCTGTACTGACGGGCACTGATGAGGCTGTACTGATGGGCAATGATGGGGCTTTACTGATGGGCACTGATGAGGCTGTACTGAGGGGCACTGATGAGGCTGTACTGATGGGCACTGATGAGGCTGTACTGAGGGGCACTGATGAGGCTGTACTGATGGGCACTAATGAGGCTGTACTGACAGGCACTGATGAGGCTGTACTGAGGGGCACTGATGAGGCTGTACTGACGGGCACTGATGAGGCTGTACTAATGGGCACTGGTGAGGCTGTACTGATGGACACTGACGAGGCTGCACTGATGGGCACTGATGAGGCTGTACTGACGGGCACTGATGAGGCTGTACTGATGGAGACTGACAAGGCTGTACTGACGGGCACTGATGAGGCTGTACTGATGGAGACTGACAAGGCTGTACTGACGGGCACTGATGAGGCTGTACTGACAAGCATGAGGGGCTGTACTGATGGACACTGACGAGGCTGTACTGACGGTCACTGATGAGTTGGCACTAATAAGCAGCACTGACGGGCACCGATATTTGGCACTGATATGCAGCACTGATGGGCACCGACAGGCGGCACTCATGGACACTAAATAGGCAGCACTGATGGGCACTGGTAGGCGGTACTGATATGCAGCAATGATGGGCACTAATAGGCGGCACTGATGGGACTGATAGGTGGCACTGACAGGCAGCACTGATGGGCCACTAATTTTATTTACTTATTTATTTATTGTACTTATATAGCACTGTCAATTTATGCAGCGCTTTACATATATATATATATGTACATTCACATCAGTCCCTGCCCTCAAGGAGCTTACAATCTAACTCACATTCACACATACACTAGGGCCAATTTAGACAGGATCCGCCTAACCTACCAGCATGTCCTTAGAGGGCCCGGAGGAAACTCATGCAGGCCCAGGGAGAACATGCAAACTCCAGGCAGGTAGTGTTGTGGCAACATGGATTAATATCATATTTCTGGAGCTTCACTTCCTGCTTGATGCAGACTGGTGGCCTTTGGAATGTAACAAGTTGCACATCAAAGCTTTGTAGCATATCAGAATATTTATCTGAAAGAAGAAGTGAGGCCTCTAACAAAAGCTTGGCACCTGATCGACTGGTGTGATAACACTATGCAAGCAAGCTTCCAAGACAAGACAAGACGATCGATGAATGTCCTGCTACAGAAGATCAAAGGGCCAGCTAAGACTGAAGAACCCAGGTCACACAGCGATGATCCATGGACCAATGCTGCCCTAGAGGCCAATACAGCAGGATGGATAGAAATATAATATATTGAGAAGAACTGCCCCCCCCCCCCCCCCCCCCCCCCGGGACTACTTTCAGAAAACTAAATGGGCTGGCTATGGGGTTGGGTCTGGACAGTGTATATATGAAGTTTAAAAAATGCACAGAGAAGGGGCGGCTTCCCCTTTCTGCTCTTGGCTCGTTGCCTCATGGCTCTCGGTTACCCTCTTGAGCCCAGCTGATGAGACCGTGTCTAGGGGGGCAGCCTGGCGATAAGAATCTTTGATGTTCTTGTGTTATATGCTCTATAGTATTTTCATGTTTGCTATTTTTCAGCTGGAACATTGGTGGAACTCAGCTCCACCACCTCTGGCTCAGGCCCTCTCCTCCCTGCTCACCACTATCACTTGTAAACACAGAAGCCTGGTTTCTGAACTCTGTATGCAGCACACCCCTGAACTCTGCACTCTGTATGCAGCACACCCCTGAACTCTGCACTCTGTATGCAGCACAACCCTGAACTCTGCACTCTGTATGCAGCACACCCCTGAACTCTGCACTCTGTATGCAGCACACCCCTGAACTATGCACTCTGTATGCAGCACAACCCTGAACTCTGCACTCTGTATGCAGCACAACCCTGAACTCTGCACTCTGTATGCAGCACACCCCTGAACTCTGCACTCTGTATGCAGCACAACCCCTGAACTCTGCACTCTGTATGCAGCACAACCCTGAACTCTGCACTCTGTATGCAGCACAACCCCTGAACTCTGCACTCTGTATGCAGCACAACCCCTGAACTCTGCACTCTGTATTGCAGCACAGCCCTGAACTCTGCACTCTGTATGCAGAACAACCCTGAACTATGCACTCTGTATGCAGCACAACCCCTGAACTCTGCACTCTGTATGCAGCACAACCCTGAACTCTGCACTCTGTATGCAGCACAGCCCTGAACTCTGCACTCTGTATGCAGCACACCCCTGAACTATGCACTCTGTATGCAGAACAACCCTGAACTATGCACTCTGTATGCAGCACAACCCCTGAACTCTGCACTCTGTAGCAGCACACCCCTGAACTATGCACTCTGTATGCAGCACAACCCCTGAACTCTGCACTCTGTATGCAGCACAACCCTGAACTCTGCACTCTGTATGCAGCACAGCCCTGAACTCTGCACTCTGTATGCAGCACAACCCTGAACTCTGAACTCTGTATGCAGCACACCCCCTGAACTCTGCACTCTGTATGCAGCACAACCCTGAACTCTGCACTCTGTATGCAGCACACCCCTGAACTCTGCACTCTGTATGCAGCACACCCCTGAACTATGCACTCTGTATGCAGCCACAACCCCTGAACTCTGCACTCTGTATGCAGCACAACCCCTGAACTCTGCACTCCGTATGCAGCACAACCCTGAACTCTGCACTCTGTATGCAGCACAACCCTGAACTCTGCACTCTGTATGCAGCACAACCCCTGAACTCTGCACTCTGTATGCAGCACGACCCTGAACTATGCACTCTGTATGCAGCACAACCCTAAACTCTGCACTCTGTATGCAGCACACCCCTGAACTATGCACTCTGTATGCAGCACAACCCCTGAACTCTGCACTCTGTATGCAGCACAACCCTGAACTCTGCACTCTGTATGCAGCACAGCCCTGAACTCTGCACTCTGTATGCAGCACAACCCTGAACTCTGAACTCTGTATGCAGCACACCCCTGAACTCTGCACTCTGTATGCAGCACAACCCTGAACTCTGCACTCTGTATGCAGCACACCCTGAAACTCTGCACTCTGTATGCAGCACACCCCTGAACTATGCACTCTGTATGCAGCACAACCCCTGAACTCTGCACTCTGTATGCAGCCACAACCCTGAACTCTACACTCTGTATGCAGCACACCCCTGAACACTACATTCTGTATGCAGCACACCCCTGAACACTGCACTCTGTATGCAGCACATCCCTGAACACTTCACTCTGTATGCAGCACACCCCTGAACTCTGCACTCTGTATGCAGCACACACCTGAACTCTGCACTCTGTATGCAGCACACCCCTGAACTCTGCACTCTGTATGCAGCACACACCTGAACTCTGCACTCTGTATGCAGCACAACCCTGAACTATGCACTCTGTATGCAGCACAACCCCTGAACTCTGCACTCTGTATGCAGCACAACCCTGAACTCTGCACTCTGTATGCAGCACAGCCCTGAACTCTGCACTCTGTATGCAGCACAACCCTGAACTCTGCACTCTGTATGCAGCACAACCCTGAACTCTGCACTCTGTATGCAGCACCCCCCTGAACTCTGCACTCTGTATGCAGCACAACCCTGAACTCTGCACTCTTTATGCAGCACAGCCCTGAACTCTGCACTCTGTATGCAGCACAACCCTGAACTCTGTATGCAGCACAGCCCTGAACTCTGCACTCTGTATGCAGCACAACCCTGAACTCTGCACTCTGTATGCAGCACACCCCTGAACTCTGCACTCTGTATGCAGCACACCCCTGAACTCTGCACTCTGTATGCAGCACAACCCTGAACTCTGCATTCTGTATGCAGCACAGCCCTGAACTCTGCACTCTGTATGCAGCACAACCCTGAACTCTGCACTCTGTATGCAGCACAACCCTGAACTCTGCACTCTGTATGCAGCACAGCCCTGAACTCTGCACTCTGTATGCAGCACAACCCTGAACTCTGCACTCTGTATGCAGCACAACCCCTGAACTCTGCACTCTGTATGCAGCACAACCCTGAACTCTACACTCTGTATGCAGCACACCCTGAACACTACATTCTGTATGCAGCACACCCCTGAACACTGCACTCTGTATGCAGCACACACCTGAACTCTGCACTCTGTATGCAGCACACCCCTGAACTCTGCACTCTGTATGCAGCCACACCCCTGAACACTGCACTCTGTATGCAGCACACCCCTGAACACTGCACTCTGTATGCAGCACAGCCCTGAACTCTGCACTCTGTATGCAGCACAACCCTGAACTCTGCACTCTGTATGCAGCACAACCCCTGAACTCTGCACTCTGTATGCAGCACAACCCTGAACTCTACACTCTGTATGCAGCACACCCTGAACACTACATTCTGTATGCAGCACACCCCTGAACACTGCACTCTGTATGCAGCACACACCTGAACTCTGCACTCTGTATGCAGCACACCCCTGAAACTCTGCACTCTGTATGCAGCACACCCCTGAACACTGCACTCTGTATGCAGCACACCCCTGAACACTGCACTCTGTATGCAGCACACCCTGGAACTCTGCACTCTGTATGCAGCACACCCCTGAACTATGCACTCTGTATGCTGCACACCCCTGAACACTACATTCTGTATGCAGCACACCCCTGAACACTGCACTCTGTATGCAGCACACCCCTGAACACTGCACTCTGTATGCAGCACACCCCTGGACACTGCACTCTGTATGCAGCACACCCCTGAACTCTGCACTCTGTATGCAGCACACCCCTGAACATGCACTCTGTATGCAGCACACCCCTGAACACTGCACTCTGTATGCAGCACACCCCTGAACTCTGCACTCTGTATGCAGCACACCCCCTGAACTCTGCACTCTGTATGCAGCACACCCCCTGAACACTGCACTCTGTATGCAGCACACCCCTGAACACTGCACTCTGTATGCAGCACACCTCTGAACTCTGCACTCTGTATGCAGCACACCTCTGAACTCTGCACTCTGTTTGTAATGCACTCCTTTAAGACCCTCCCACTGTTAGTGACATTTGACCACACCCACTATTGGATGCGGTTTGGAGAGTGTGTGTGTGTGTGTGTGGGGGGGGGGGGGGGGGGGTTCATTTGAGGGGTCGTGTTAGAGTTACTGTACCTATTTCCTGAGAAAAAAAGCCCTGATTTTCATGTTAGCATTTTTCCTATTTTCTTGGGAAATAAATAAGACGTTGTTTTATTAAGCAGTGTATTTGTTTTCATATCTAACCTTGTATTATTGTGTTATCAACAGTAACATTATCAGAGTTTTAATAGACTAGCGAACTATAGGAATAGACAAATGAACACTATATATGAATAAATAGAGGGAATCCGTAACCACCTTTGGATTATTTTAACAGTTAATTCATATATATATATATATATATAATGTTTGGGGTTCTGAGTGATTTTCTAGCAAAAAAACACCGAATTTTGTAGGAGAGGAATGGCAGAATTGGCCCGGTTGGTAAGCGGTTAAAACAAAGCGCACCGACTCTGCATCTACGATCGCTGATTGCAGCCACAAATCTCAGCTGCCACGATGTTTGGACGACACAAAGAAATCACATATATATCGGGGGTGGGGGGGGGGGAGGGACACCTTCTTGCTAAGCAATGTTACCCTTTTAAAGATTCCTGAGTAACTATCACAATGAAATGCGGCGCATTGGAGGCATTTTCAGGATTTTTCAGCTCTAATTATCCATCAATCATTCAGGGAAAACAGAAGAAGAACCTCGGCGGGGGCTTTTCCCGCGCTCGGCGACCGCTCACTCCGCTGCTTTACGGCAAAAATAAAATAAACAGCTTCTACTCGATTGACTGCAAATCAATAGGGAGAAATACTACATAGCAAGCCAGGAATAAAAAACGGTCAATACCACTTTAAATATTCATATAAAAAAAAAAATGAAACCAAATACATCAGGAGAGACAAATCCAGGGAAGAATTGTACAGATCGGGGGAAGGGTGCGGTTCAGATGGACGGCTTGGTAACTCAAAGCTCCCAAAACTCATTTCCGGCATTTTTCTGGTGAGGTTCAAGGAGCCGTAAAAGTCAACACATGTGTGGAAGATATAAAGGTTAACTCCGGTCTTCCTAAAGTCCAACTGCGGGCATGATAAGACGACCGGTCACAAGAGATACACAGAGATGAAACAAATCCTCCCACATAAGTTGTCCCTGTTTATCTGCAGCACTCTCTTCTCTACATCTGTTCTGAAATGCTGTGTAAATTCAGACGGGGGGGGGGTCTGATGTCACACACTGCACAGCACAGAGCAGGGAGCTGAGTGTAATCTGACACCTGAGTGGGGGGGAATGGAATGGACACACCCCTTGTACACAAGGAAACATGCACAGCTGAGGCTGTCAATCACCTGCTGTACTGGAGGGGTCAGGCTGTCTTCTCGGATTCTTGCTGGAGGGGGAGGGGCAGTCCGTCTCCATGTGTTTGCCCATAGAGGAGAGCGGGACTGGGTCTGTGTCTGCTCCTCTATGCAGAGCAGTAACAGAGCTGTCAGTGGGGATCAGGGCAGAGATGGCGGGGGGGGGGGGGGTACTGAGTTCTATGGGCCAGACCCCAGTACCCATTAGAACTAACAGAACTTTCTGCACAAAGAAGGAGCAGTAGACTTGTGACTATGGGGCAGCCTAGAAGTCTCCTCCTGTGGGTTTGATATCAAGCTGGAGACTTCTAAGTCGATCGATCATCAACCCCCCCCCCATCATATCATCACATTCACACAGATTTCATAATTCAATCTGCCTCAATAGCCTCCATATTGTTCCCAACTTTCCACTCCCAGGTCCAAAAGAATCTGTTTGGGCTTGCTGGCAGCACGGTGAGGGGACCGCATGGTACCAGTTTTATGTGGGCGTGGTCTGTATTTGCATAGGTAACGCCCATATGTGATGCGAGCCATGATTGATAGGACTGAAATCCAATCAATTAATGGGACAGTCTAGAGCAGTGATGGCGAACCTTGGCACCCCAGATGTTTTGGAACTACATTTCCCATGATGCTCAACTAGACAGCAGAGTGCATGAGCATCATGGGAAATGTAGTTCCAAAACATCTGGGGTGCCAAGGTTCGCCATCACTGGTCTAGGACATGGTGGGCTGGGGAGGATGTTGGATGATGCGGAATATCCTCCAGCCAGGAAATAAGGGAGGTTCCATCTGACTTCCTGAAGCCCCTAATGAGAAGCTCACAGTGTGCAGTGAAATCCGAGGAAGCCATTTCAGTCCAGGAGAGAATACAACCGTGCAAGACTGAAGGGAAGGCCGGAGTTTATGTGTAAAATGTTATCACCCGCAGCTCCTTCAGCTGGCAGCGGCCCTCTATAGCCCCCGGCCATTTATTGCTCTCTTTTATTGCACAGCTAAGTGCTTCCTGCGATCCAGATGCATTTCCTATTGATTTCACACACACCAGGCGAGAAGGGGAGAGATCCTCTATTGGTTTAATAATAATGAGGACAATTAAACAAATGACAGGCCGCCTGTAAAGGACATTTCAGCGAGGAGCTGGCACGTTGGGTTCAGCGGTAGCGAGTATTATGGGCTGGCAGACACCTTTCTGGTAGACACAAATCACTCTTCAATATCACAAACAGGAACCTAAAGAGCTTCTATTTGTAGACTTTTATTGCTCTTCAAAGAAAGTTCCATCGACGGCTCTAAAATCATCCCAGCAACTGCGGCTACCAGAAAACACGGCTCCATTATTACACCACGGACGATGTAAACGCAGAAAAAAGGAGAACAATGGAACTCAGGTCTCTGTATTTCTCTATCGACGGACAAATTTCCCCCGTGAGCTGTAACATGAAAAGACGGAGGAGTCGTATATAATACTGGGAAAACATTGTCCATTGTACTAAGAGTCCACTGTCTATAAATGGATAAAACACCGTCCACCGTACAAAGATTCCACCGTGTATAAATTAAGAAAGCACCATCTATACACATAGAAAACACTGTCCATCCATACAAAGAAACCACCATCTATAAATGGAGAAAACGCCGTCCACTGCGCTAAAGGGTCCACCATCTATAAATGAGGAAAACACTGCCCACCGTACAAAGATTCCACCATCTATAAATGGAGAAAACTATGTTCACCTCTATAAAGAGTCCACCATCTATAAATGGAGAAAACACCGTCCACCATACAAAGGGTCCACCATCTATAAATGGAGAAAACACTGTCCACCATACAAAGAGTCCACCATTTATAAATGGAGAAAACACCGTCCACCGTACAAAGAGTCCACCATCTATAAATGGAGAAAACACCGTCCACCATACAAAGGGTCCACCATCTATAAATGGAGAAAACACTGTCCACCGTACAAAGAGTCCACCATTTATAAATGGAGAAAACACCGTCCACCATACAAAGGGTCCACCATCTATAAATGGAGAAAACACTGTCCACCATACAAAGAGTCCACCATTTATAAATGGAGAAAACACCGTCCACCGTATAAAGAGTCCATCATCTATAAATGGAGAAAACAGCGTCCACCGTACAAAGAGTCCACCATCTATAAATGGAGAAAACACTGTCCACTGCGCAAAGAGTCTGCGCAAAGAGTCCATCATCTATAAATGGAGAAAACACCGTCCACCGTACAAAGAGTCCACCATCTATAAATGGATAAAACACCGTCCACCGTACAAAGAGTCCACCATCTATAAATGGAGAAAGCACTGTCCACCGTACAAAGAGTCCATCATCTATAAAAAACATCGTCCACTGCGCAAAGAGTCCACCATCTATAAATGGAGAAAGCACTGTCGTCTATAAACCGGTACAAAGTGCAAACCTTTACTGATCACTTTGTTTACTAATATCTGCTCTGTGATTGGTTGTTAAGGGTTAGTGTTCCAATATCGCTGGAGGCAATTCATAATCAATTTTGAAGATGCTGAACCATCTGGGGGGGGTTCCTAGACAGATCATATAATTATATATATTTATTTTTTCTGTTCCTATTTTCTTCCAAGAGAAAAGTCTGTCAGATGTTACAGTGATTTCTTGAAGTGTTGTGCCAAGTCTTCATCTAACCTTGCCCTGGGAGGTCCACATGTGAGTATGCCAGTTGGGCAGGACTGGTGAGGACAGTCAGTTTGGAGGACTCTGAAGAAGACTAGCCAGGTGTGGCTGGTGGCAGCCAGGTGGGCTAGCATTTTCTGCAAGCAAGTGGAGCTGGGATCAGTGACCACAGGGAAGCAGAAGGAAAGATGTCATGCTGTTTGCTCAAATTGCGCTACTTTTGTCAAGGGACTGAGAGTTCTTGCCTATAATGAGCATTTGCTGGACTAGCAATATCCTTCTAGTTCCACCAGGAGTGAGCCAGCAGGTGCTGCACAGTGGAAACCAAGTTTATGTGGGTGGAAGGTAGAAGAGGACTTTTGTAAATAGAGAGGAAGTTGTCCCTGGTTGTGTGTTTGAATATTTTCAAGTTGGACATCCCATAATTCCCCAACCCCATCCAAGTTATCATCCCCTAATAAAAAATAAATAAAAAAAACAACAAAAACAAGCCAAAGACTGTTTTCTGAGTTGAAGTGAATAAAGGAAAATGCTTTGTGACTGGCTGTGCAGCAAGTGGGGGACCCGCAACATCAACGACCCCTACAGAGGGGTGCTATACACATATTTATGGTACAGAAGCAAAAAATAGCCATGCAAGCATTTAGTAGACAAGTTGTGGATAATGGTAGACGGCTCTGCCTTGGCGTTCCTTCATAGCGAAGAACAAAATGTTCTGCTGTCTCCCGGGAGAGCGCGGCTTTTCCCAGACTTCTGCCGGAATCCAGAGCGGTTGGGTTCACTCGTCTGAAGCTCCCCAGCCACGTCAGACCTGTTGTAGCCTGTGGACGTCTTTGCCGGAGTTTTCAGAAATTCTCTGTGAGATGAACCTCAGGAGGAATCACATCCACTTCCACCCTCCCCATTTCATTGATTTTTTATGGCCTACACCATATAAAGAGCCTGTAAAGTGCACTTTTACTGTAATTACTGAGAAAATACAAGACGTCAGGGAGGGCTGGGGGGTGGGTGGGGGGTTGTAGGGGGGGGGGCTGTAAAACAGAGGGGAGAAGATAAATCACCGTAGACGTCTCTCACCTCTAGGAAAGCGAAGTGACTGGACGGGAGGCCTATTTATCATATTCCTGGAGCCTGTCAGCTGGTTAGCCAGACACACAAGGATAGTCAATAAAGTGCGATGGATAATTCCCCGCCTCGGACTTGTCTGCCTTTTAATTTAGTAAATAAATAAAGACTCTTCCATGGAGGTTCCCTTCCTCCCGCCTTAGTTGGCCGTCTTCTAAATGCTGTCTCGGCAATTAAATAGCTCCGCCACGCCGATGGAAGGAGGATGAAGGATCCTCACAGAGGATGGTGGAGACCTGATGGTACCGTGAGGGCAACACCCTCAAAGGACCCTCAAAGGACTCCACACTGGACGCATGTCAAGCTATGAACTGCTCTGCTGAAAGCTTGAAGATGACCTCCGGGCCGACGTCTTATTAGAGACATGGAGGAGTGCTAACGTTCCCTTAAAGTGCTTCTAAAGGCTGAAAGGGCTTTTACTAGAATTCACAAGGTAGATATTTGCCAGCACATCAAGGATCGGCACAAAGTGGCGTCCAAACGGGTAGTTTATTGTATGATCACAACACAAGAAAGGTGCAATGTTTCGGAGTCACTCAGGACCCCTTTGTCAGGCTGTCACATGCCTGAAGAAGGGGTCCTGCGTGACTCTGAAACGTTGCACCTTTCTTGTGTTGTGATCATACAATAAACTACCCGTTTGGACGCCACTTTGTGCCGATCCTTGGTGTGCCGGCAAATATCTATGTTGTGACTTAAACCAGTATCCAGCTGGTTGTTGCTGCAGCACCCAAACCTTGACAGCTTACACCAAAGTACCATCAGTAAAGTGCAGCAAATCTGCCCATTTGTATGGACATTCCTTCCTTGGGGTATAAAGGTCAATGGCCGGGATGTGGAGGCCTCTGGCATGAAGTAGGGTACAATATGGCAGAGGGTTCGGTCTCAGTAGGAGGGAGAGTGTTCTAGAAAAACTGACAAGAGTGCATTAGGAGTTGTGCTCTCAGCACAAATTCTAGCCAATTGCAAAGCCCATCTTACATGTGATGGGGGGGGGGGGGGGGGGGGGGGGTCTGCTATACTATGGAAATGGTTGGTGGAGATAGGAAATGATTGGGAGAGATGGACACATGAAGTGTCTATGTGATGGAGAGGGGGATCTTCTATTCTATGGAAATGGTTGGTGGAGATGGGAAATGGTTGGGAGAGGTGGACACAGGAAACGTCTATGTGATGGGGGAGGGGGTGGGGGGGGGTCTTCTATTCTGTGGAAATGGTTGGTGGAGATGGGAAATGATTGGGAGAGGTGGACACATATAATAGCTATGTGATGAGTGTGATGGGGGGTCTCATTATTCTGTGAAAATGGTTGGTGGAGAAGATGGGAAATAGTTGGTGGAGGTGGACACATGAAATGTCTATGTGATTGGGGGGGGGGTTGGTTCTTCTATTCTATGGAAATGGTTGGTGGAGATGGGAAATAGTTGGTGGAGGTGGACACATGAAATGTCTATGTGAGGGGGGAGGTTCTTCTATTCTATGGAAAACATTGGCGGAGATGACAAGAAGTGACCCGACAGCAGGGAGGACAAGGCTGATGCAATAAAAGATTTCCAACTGTTTGTGACAAACAAATAAAACCAGCCGGTATGAGTCCTTCCTGCAGGTAGGTAGGAGACCTCGCTGTCCCCAGGCTGCCAGCTGGTTGTCCTATCGGTGCCAAGCTGCTTGCCACAGATGGAAGGAGGTGAAGCCTGTGGATGGGACTGATGCTGACAGCACTTGAATAAAGCTAACTGCAAACAGCCCCGGGTTGGGGGGAATGGGACGGGGGAGGGGTGGGGAAGGGTGGGCACAGCTTTGTAAAAGGTAATGGCACACACTGCATTATAACCCCTCGACTGCTGGAGCTGTTAAAGAGCCACAGGAGAGCCCATGCAGATCATTAGCCCTTTATTCCCCCCTCCCCCTCCAATGCCCATCCTGGTGCTGAGCAAGACTAATTAAAACCAGCAGGACGCACCATTAGCCGGGAACTTGTTGGATCCGGGAAACGGTAAATAACCTTAACCCCTTCTCTGCTGGACAGAAGTGTAGGAGAGCCCTACCGGAGAACCGCTGGAAGGGAAGGGTTGGCATGGATTTCTACTTTGTCATTAACGCTTAAAAGCCCACCCACCCGTCTGCCAGGTAACATCTCATCACCTCCATCAGCCAAACGCCGGTACAATCTATGGGATGAGAAATCTGGGCACCGGGATACACCAAATGGTGACGACACCGAGAAAATATTTCCGTTACTTTTTAAATCATTGAAATAAACTGAATTTCAGGTGACCCCTCCCCCCCTCCCCCAATACAAATTGAATGGGAGA